>NC_045155.1:2350692-2453192 GCF_900700415.2 Clupea harengus | reverse complement strand
TGACACCGCTCCCTCTTCCGCACCGCCTCCAGCCAATCCAAAAAACCCACCCGGTCCAAAAACCCACCAGCCTGCCTGCCCGCTCCCACTCCCGACCCCCACCCATAAAACCCACAGCACCACAAGACAACAAGGCCAGTCAGGAGCAGCAGCTCCCACCGCCACCCCACCCGTCCCCCCATCCCACCCAAAAAAAAACTTAAACAAAACAAAAGATGAAAAAAAAAAAAAAAAAAAAACAACAACGAACAAAAAAACACGACTCGTATTAAAGCACACTGTGAAGAGGAGATCGAATCAACCAATCAGCGCAAGCAGTCAGTGTATGAACGCAGACGAGGACTGCGTTTTGGAGACTGCGCCGAGCCAATCAGCAACTGACATTTTGACAAGACCAGAGCGAGCGAGAGAGAGAGAGAGAGCGATGGACACAGAGGAAAGGAGAGCGTCTGAAATGAGGCTTGTCGTCCCCTCACTCCCCACAGGCCCCAGGGCTCCACTGTGCACTCAGCCAGCTGACAGGGTGATTGGCAGGAGGAGGAGGAGGAAGAGGAGGAGGAGGAGGAGGAGGAGGGTGAGCTAGCGGAGCAAGAGAGTGCTGCAATAGAGAAGGGGTGGCCCAATGCTGGAGACATCAGAGCTTGCCTTCCCTCTCCCTAACCCTGCATACACTTCCCTATTCTCCTTACACACACACACACACACACACACACACACACACATAAACACGCAAATACACACGGACACATTATACACACACTGTGAGATGGGAGCAGCTCATGTTGGATCCCTGAGATGCAGGTTTTCTGCGGAGACCATGAGACGTGCTTCTTCCTAGAGACGCTAAACCCACACACACAGACGTTGCAGGCGTGCAGCAGCGGTTTGATGCAGACACACAAACTGTCGCCAAGTGTTTCACTCTGTCTTTGGGCTTCAACCGTGTCCTCCTCTGCCCTATGCACCTCTAATACAAAAAAAAAATGTGAGGAAAACAACAACAACAACAACAAAAAAAAGCAATGAAAAAAAGACAACAAAAAAAAATCAACAGTTCCAAGTCAACACGTCATGTCCGTAGGGTTTAGCTGCTTTAAGTGGTCTCTTTCGCTGTGATCGACTCGTGCCCATGTATAGCTTTGGCCTGTGTGGAGACCTCGTGGAACCTCGTGTCTCCCTGGGTGGGTGCCTGCCCGTGGAGGAGGTTGGGTGGGGGGTGGCAGGGTGGCAGGGGGAGGAGGCCGCCCTCACTGATGCACGCCAGTCAGCCCTCATTAGCCACTCCCGCCCGTGACAAGATATTGGTGTGTCAGCAGCACCATGGTGTGACGGAGGGTCTGGCTGGGGGGGACGGGGAAGGTGAGAGAGAGGGATAGAGAAAGATGGAGAGAGAGAGAGAGAGAGAGAGAGAGAGAGCCGCCGGGGAACACATTCTCCCATAAAGGGATGGGTGTGGGGGGGTGGGCTGTGCAAGGTGAGAGATGACTTCAGTTTCCGGGGGTCAATGGGGGGAAATGACAGCCCAGAGGCTTGGTCTGCTGATAGCGCAGGGGCCGCTTCCGAGCTGCGGACAGCAATGTCAAACACAAACAGCCCCCGCAAGGCTGGGAGAACGTGTCAGGCTTCATAGCAATCAAACAGCAGTCTGCGAGGAGAGAGAGAGAGAGGGGGAGAGAGGGAGGAAGACAGAGAGACAAGGGCGCCATCTTGTATGTTCCCCGTGTCATTCATCATTCCCATCTTTCAGTGCTACACACACGCCATCTGTTCGCAGAAACGCACCCTAACAAATCTCTTTTTGGATATCAAAAAAAGGAATGGAACAGTCGAACTTCTATTTATGCTATTGTATCGAGTAGAATAGTCCGAATTCTTTTGTTTTCAAGGCTGTTGACATCAGAGAAAAAGAACCCGAAACATAGCTGAACTAGTGAGGATGGCTTATAGCTGTCCATAGAGTGAAAAGGGCATCATTCAGTAGCTGAACCAGGAGTAAGGCAGGAGTAAAGCAGGAGTAGGCTTATTCCATTCGGCAGAGCAGAGTCATATTGTATATATCAGCAAGACACAGGGAAACCAAGCACACGTTTTACAGCCTCTTCTTGTTACTCTCTATCGAGAGGTGATTTATGCAACAGCGACTCACCCCCACCTGAAGCTTTGACCAGCAATAGCATCCCCTTGTGTGTGTGTGTGTGTGTGTGTGTGTGTGTGTGTGTGTGTGTGTGTGTGTGTACCAGTGTACATGTGTATAAATGTGTGGATCTCAGTCTCCAATTCTCCAAATCTGCCCCAAAGTCCCACCCTGGTCACAGTCATGGCGGAGAAGGGAGTAGGGGTCGGCTATGACCTTTGACCTTTGAAATACAAGGTCATCAAAGAGGCTACACTGTGAGCAGGAGAGGGGTCTCTATGAGACAAACAGAAACAGTTATTAGGTTTAGTTTTGAAAAAGAGGGATAAAAAAAATACGTTTTTGAAACAGGGGAGGAAAACCAAGAGACTAAAAAGAATCATCTTTAATGGTCAAAGTGGGAGAGGTCTGTAAAATCCTCCCCCCCCCCCTCTTCTTATGGTCCGAACCTCCTGTCATAAATAAAAGCCATGAATGGATATTATTGGTATTCTTTTACAATGGACTCGTTGTTGTTTGTTTTGTTTCTTTTCATTGTGTTTTCATTTCCATTGTACACTGCTACAAATGAACAACTAGTGATGTGAAAAGAGATCATGATATCCAGGAGAATAACTATTTTTCTATTCAGTTGTGAACTGCACTTGTCGAAAACAAGGTTGAAGCCGAGGGCTGAACTTGTGGTGTTCTCCTAAACTTATGCTTGGCAAGACAAGACAAAACAAAACAAAAAACTGAACTGAGGCCTGTCATGTTGGACGATTCTGTTCCTCGTTTGATTTTATTTGAATTTATTTTTTTCATGTTATTCACACAGTGTACTGGCATTGTTAACACACAGTGCCCTTCCATTGATAAGCAATGTGCTATAATGTCTTACTGTTGTTGAGATATTGCAATGCAATAAGCAAGTTTGAGTGGTGTGCGTTACTCAATGTTGGTAAAACATTTCATGTTGTACAGGGTTCTGTCAACGGGGAAAAACATGTGCCTGCTACATAGGCTCACAGGCTCCCCCTGTAGGCAGAGATCAGCCTTTTAGTGTAGAGGGGTAGTAAAGGGTGGGGGGTTGGGTCTAGGAGGGAGGGGGTGGGGGGGTAAGAAGTAGCTGAATCTTGGGAGGGACCGGCCCTTCATATTAAAGGGTCTTAATAGTACTCTATCTCTGCTTGGGGGTTAGGGTATCATTCAGAAACCGAGTTGAATTTGAGCGTAGTTGACCCCACTGTACACAGTTGTAGTCTAGGAGTCTAGAAGAATGGTTTTAATTTCTTTTTTTTTTCTGTTGGTCGGTTGTTTTTAATTTGACAGTTTTTGTGTGTGTGATCAACCGTTTGAGTAAAGTGATTACGCCATTACGTGATGCTAACTTGAAAGTTAGCCTCCACCATTGTGCTTTTGATTGAATCAGCCCATCTTCCTTGTTACAATTCTGATTTGATCTTTTTTTGTTTTTCATTTGTGATTGAAGTACTGTACCAGGACCAGTGCTGTCGTTCCTGTTTGGTGTGTATCTTATAGTGATATGTGTGTGTGCGCAGATAGTGTCCACTCCAGCTGGAAAGGGCGACGTCCTTTTTTCCGTGGCCTGCCACCACCCGACAGTGCGACCCGTTCTGTCGTTAGCCTCTCCTCTCCCCCTCCCAGCAGGTTCCAGGGCCCCGGCCCTGCGGATATATACAGCATATCATGTCAGCTCCCACCCACCCACCCACCGAGACCCTATAAACAGTGAACCTTACCTCAACACACACACACACACACACACACACACACACGTGTCCACACACACATTTGACGGCATTTGACACACACACATACATATGGTTAGTTACTTCCGTAAAGAGAACCTAGAAATACGTATGGAATATGTTCACCCTGTAGTCATCCCCCAATGAAGTGTCCTCAGTGTAATTTAAAAATAAATCTGTCTAGAGTAAAGTAATAGATTCATTGGACTTTCCTGGGCAGGTGTTCTGTTAGTGCTGAAGTATGTGTTAGCCGTAGCCTTATCCCACCATCAGCCTCTCCCGCAGCAGAGAGACATGGAGAAGCTTTGGAACAATCTCGTCTTGCCAATAAAGTTATTTTTTGAATTCTGACCGTCAGAGGGGCAAAGAGTATGTATGGCGAACCCGTAGCAATATTCAACTCATACTGGCTACTCTTGTTTATTGCAATAAGGAAATCAACCAATAAGTACATATGTGAGTAAAATATTATAAGTGTAATTTAAATGAAAAACAGAACTTTATGGAGATTACTATTGGTATCATCTTGGAGTTACCACAGTAAGAAAAAAAAAGAAAAGAAAATCAATGTCTATAAATCAATAAAGAATATGAAAATACTCCTGTCTCCTTTGTGTCAACGTGAGGTAAATTAATATGAATTTTAAATAGACTTCTCATCTAGCTACCTCCCATATCATGAAGTCTACACTTTTGACTTTGACTAACTAGGCCTCTTTTATCAAGATCAGGGACTGCTGAGCTTACAAGGCGACACCTTCGTTTCAAATCTCTGTTTGTAATGGGATATTTCTGTGCTATGTAATACTCTATCAATGTCAAAGCTGAATCTCTAAATGACACCTAGCATTAGTCCCTAAGGAACCAACGTCCATCCTAAAGAACACACCACATGTAACGGAAAACTAACCCCTGGCGACCAACAGCATAGAACAGGAGGCCGTTGTAACCTTTTCTCTGTATACTTCACAGCACAAATGACTTATTGAGAACACTGCTAATTGTGTGGTCAAAGAAATCCTACTGTTACCCTTGTAGTTTGTTAGCTGACAGGTCTCGCATGGTGTATTAACCTCCCAAGCATTTAACTGCAGGCAGTAAATGGACGAGACAGAGGGCTATCTGAGGGACATGACATTAACAGGATTACTTCCTATTGCTCAAGCTGTGCTGGGGATTTGAGCCTCTTACCAAGCAATTTACTGTGTACTTAAGCAGACAGCCGACTCAGATAGTGCTCATAGCACATGCATTCATTCAAAGCCATCGGCAGGACTGGAAGAATACCACTAGAGGGCGCTTTAGCCAAATACCGAGGACTGCACCACTGAACAGAGACCATTACGCCACATTAGCCATCAATGAATAGTGCATCAATACAGAGATTAGAGATTGTTCAACATGTACGCTGTGTACATAATGGTACATTAAAATACATGGGAAGTCTCATTTGGTGATTTCAAAGACAGATTAATAATTTTTTTTATTTCTTTTTTTTTATGGGATCTGTTTTGCAAACATAACAAAATAATAGTATTTCTACATAGAGTGGTTATAATGGATGACGTGTCCTTATCATATCTTGGAGGGATTTACTAGAGGGGACTGTAAACTCTCTGATGGCCTTTAATGATGTCGTCCGGATGTGAAAACAAGAAGGGTCAAATAAGGCGGTGTAGAGGATACAGGATGATGCCGGTGATTAGTAAACAACCCTACTAGCAAATGAAATACATTTAGTGAAGAGGAATCACAAATTAAAATCAGGTAAATTAGTAATACAATGCTTTGTGCACAGATAAGACTTACTTCGCTGAAAAGAGTAGCCTACTTAAAAAGTACTAAAAATATCCTCACTGGGAAGATGAAACTCCTGAAAAACGACACTGAAGTGTGTTAAGAAACCTTTACTAACCAATTTCACCTGTATCCTAGAAGATAAAGGAGTATATTGAGTCGTCAAAATGTATGGGTGTGTGAACTATGAAGAATATATGAGATTGACATGGTAACACCCTCAGGAAAAGCAGACACTTATTGTAGAGCATATTGTATTAAAAGTTAAAAGTTTCTGTTCATTTTATTCTCATCTATGTTGTAGTGCGGTGCTACTCTTGTCCATTGTCCTTGGCTTCCTCGAAAATACCCACTTATTAGGCTAAGGGAAGGTGATGTCAAAAGCTCCAATTCAACCTTAATTCTAATTCTATTTCAAAGGCTTGTGTCATGTTGGCAGTTGGACCACCCTGAATTTCACGTTTTCAACATTATTGAACAGCTGTATTCGCTTTTAACCTGAAAACCTGAAAAAAGCCCGCCTTTGTGAAGATATGTGATAAAAAGGACTGCTTGAGATTGGTCAGTTGTTTCATTCGCATATTACCACGCTAGAGGGCAGTGTGTTATCTACTGATCACCTTGCACCTTTATAATAATTCTTCACCGAATTGAATTGCCGCATTCATTCTATGGATAAGTTTCATTCAAATAATATCAACATGTGTTGGAAGAGACACCCAGTCCGTTGATTTAATGTATGCACTACCTTACCTCACTCATGAGCAGCTCACAACACACGCCGTAAAAAACGGGAAACAAACTTTTTTTTTTTTTTTAAATTAACGAACCCATGGACAGGCAGACATGCGAGTAATGCCTCGTCGCCATACCTCGTTGCGCCCTGCGAGAAGATGGATGCTGGCTGCCACACCAGGACCTCCTAATGGAGTTTGGAGTGGGGCCAGCACTTGAGTGCAAGCAGGAGGCGTGTTCGCAGAGGAGGGAGAGTGTGCTCAGAGGCACACAGGCCTCTCGCTCCATGGCGGTACTCAGGATGGCCGACCAGAGAGTGCCAATTCGGGTGGTGTGAGGGAGAGATGGAGATACCGGGTAGAGAAACAGTTACAAGGTCAATCAGAAGGCGTTATTAAAAAAACAGTTCAGGTCTGTTTTAGTTTTTTAGGCCAGACAAACACAGAAATAGATTAAAAATACAATCCAAACAAATGTCGTGTTTTGTCCCCTGCATATAGTGGCTTTTCAGTGACTTTGATTTTGTCATTAAAAGTGATGTTTCCAGTGTCAGCCATGCTGTTGCCATATTAGGCTTACTGTATGTGACACAATGCAAACTTCTTTCATTCACTCACAGAACGTGTTCAAATGTTAGAAATCAATTCTCATGCCAAGCTTATAATAAAGGTGATCAAGCGAGGAGTTTCCGATATTTATAAATGTTCTAATCTGAATCACTGCCTGAATCCACTGGATTGTCGGTAGCTGCTTATGTAGATAACCCTATTCTTTATAATCATAGTTTCATTCATTCAGAGAGAAGCCCATGGTTTGCACCACTAGAAATACTGGATGGAATTGGAAGTTGAAGGTGGAATTAATTGGTTGTTTATTAATTGCATGCTTATTAATTTGTCGTTGCTTTGATAAGGCTGATCATTCTAATTTCCTATAGACATTTTAGACATTCAGGAAACTGAATCTCATCATGAATGCTTGTTTGCAGCAGTTTACTCATGATGGGGTGGGGGGGGGGGGGGGGGGGGGGGGGGGGGGGGGGTTGTCTCTGGTGAAAATGATCCGTTAGCGTATCTGTTGTTCAGTGTGTCCTTGCACATTATGAGCTAGCGCATGTTCTGTTTCAAATGGATGTACTGTAAAGATACATACTATACTACTATACTATACTATACTACTGTACAGATAGGTACATTAAAGCAGCAATAAGGAGTTCTGTTCCAAATGGATGTACTGTACAGATAGGTACATTAAAGCAGCATTAAGGAGTTCTGTTCCAAAACTAGCAAGCTTACTACCTAAACGGCATGCAAAAACCTTTCAAACAGCACCAACAGCCCAGTTGACACTGATAGAAGCTTGCCAACACACTAACTGGTGTCTTTTGGCAGTATAGCTGACAATGTCATGCTGTAGAAGCTTTTCTTCCATTTTTGCAGGGTATTCCAGCCCTGTATACAGAACTACGTACATAGGGCATATCCTGGATGGCTAGTATGAAAGACACAGGTGTTTATCTGTCCTTCACATGACCATATGCTATCAAAATGAATTTGAGGATGATACCAAAACTAGTTGCCTATAAAACCATACCTCAAAAAGTGTCAAATTGTTACATAGTGTTACTTTAAAGTGGCATTATGTAGGAATTGCTAATCGCTAACGAGATGCTAGCGGCTAAACCTAGCGAAACCTCTTGAAATTTGCTTACTTTGACACTATGACAAACTAGTGAGTCAACAACTTTCCTAACACAGTCAAACATCAAGCAAGTACAACACAAGACAAAGCAAGACGGCAAATAAGCTACTAACTAGTTCGGCAGGCAGTAGTAACAAACCTACATAACCCAGTAATATGCCTACGGACCCTGGTATGGCAATGGCACGGAGGCGATTCTCCATATTAAACGTCATTGTAGCGCCCCAATTTTTTTTAAGCTGTTATTTTAAGGTACAACTGCTAATCCTAACCCTAACACTGAAGTACAATTCCTACATAATGCCACTTTAAAACAGTGCTGTATATTAGGGCTCCAAGCTTTGAGTTGGCCTCACCATCGGTCCCACTGTATAGTAGATGGAGTATGAGGAATTTCAGGGAGCAATTCTCAGTCAAGAGAGCCTCATTACATGATAATCCAGACCTGATCTCTTACAAGCTGTCATCTTATCCCTTCAGAAACCTGAAAGCTTATTCACACCCAATGGCGTATCGTCAAGAGGGCCCTAGACAGACTCTCCGCTTGTGGAGTACTGCAGATTTTTTGCTCTCCATTGAAGATGGCAGAGGTCGGCCTTCCCATGATGCAACGGTGCCCCCCCCCCCCCCCTCTTCTCACCCCCCCACAGCCCTCCGCGGTACTGCCCTCCTGAGGGAGCCAACACAAAGCCAAGTTCATTTCAATTCACCTGTCCTAGGAAGAAAACAGACCACTCTTCAGATAATTGTCGCTGAGGAAAACCACGTGTCTTTCTTGTCCCCTCGTTATATGTTATGCAGCGCTGTGTTGACAGCACGAGCGCAGACTTCAAAGGAAAACACAATCCCTATAATTGAAGAGGGTGTAATTTGTCAAATAATAGAAATTATATAAAAAAAAAGCCTTATCGGGTTTTAATACCCGAGGAGGTTCTGTTACATGAATATGCGCTCCCCACGTGCAGACTTGTGTTGTATCTGGAGGGGCCATTGTGCTTCAATGTGCCAATGTAACACAAATAAGCAAACAAACAGAGCACACTCTTGAAAATAGAGCTATCTCATATCTTGGAGGAGGCGAATTATCTGTTTTGAATCATACCCTTCTGCATACACCCTGAGACACACACACACACAGACACACACACACACACACACACACACACACACACACACACACACACACACACACACACACACACACACACACACACACACACACACACACACACACACACACACACACACACACACACACACACACACATTTACCCAGACTGCTTGCAATATTGAATTAGCCTTTCTTTTGCCTCACATCTTTCCCCGTTGCTGTGGCCAAACAAAAGGAGCTAAAAGATTCCGGTGGGACACAGAGATAATTAGTCTTGTCTATGCCTCTCCACCTGGACTGCCGACGGAGAGAGGGAGAGAGGGAGAGAGGGAGAGAGGTGACAGATGGAAAGGGACTACAGCAGCTCTCATCCAAAAGCAACACAGAAATAGCCTTGAAGCAGGATATTCTGCATTTTAAACCATCCACTTACATATTCAAAATCTTTTGGAGATGTACATATTGGAAGATATAGGGATTGGATTGGAGAGGTATATTTTAGTATGGTAAATTGCTGTCATAGTGCAGGGTATATCTAGTACGTGTCTGTTTTGTTAAAGGTGTCTTTTATTAGATGATCAAACTCATAGGATGTAGTGTGGCAGAAACATATTGTGAATGAAACACCCTGAAAACAAACGTTGGCTTGGGTGATAGATGTGCACTTTAAATCGAAATTACAGGTAAAAGCTGCTTTGTCTCCCAGAGGCCGATGATTTGTGGTTTGACAAAATAAATAAATGTTTTGTGATATACAGACAAAACCATTTAGTTTTAATACTTTTTGAATTTGTATCTTAAACGCTTAAAGGCTACCATGATGTCGTAGTTAAAGGGGCTCAAGGTGTCCCTACTATGGGTGTCCCTTCGGAGGATCAGCAGAGAAGAATGGCAGAAAATACCCAATTCTAGGTGCGCACAGCTTGATGCATCATACCCAGACTCGAGGCTGTGATCGCTGCCAAAGGTGCTTCAGCTGGGTACTGAGTGAAGGGTCTAAATACTTGTCAATGAATTTGCGGAAATCTCTAAATTCCTTTTTTCACCTTTTCGTTATGGGGTATAGAGTGTAGATTGATGAGGGAAAAAACTATGTTAGCATTAGGCTGCAACATCACAAAATGTAAAAAGTGAAGGAGTCTGAATACTTTCTGAATGCACTGTACACACTGCTTACCAAAAGTTCTTACTGCTGTTTTATTGACATTCTCCCGTATTTCCATAGCACTAAGTTTAAATGGTTAAATTGTTGCGAGAGGTTTATTTAATACAATTTTAAATATGGAATGCCCAGTTCCAAATGCCCCATTAAATATGTACTCTATCTAAGTAGCTCAGCATTTTGAGTGCTCCATCTTACTTGGTACAAGGTACGTGGGCAAAGGCTGGGTGCTCTGTACTTTTAGCACATACAGATGATGTGGACAATGACTTTATTCAGTAGACTTAATTTCTGCTGTGTTCATATATGAGAAGTATTCTTCTAAGCAGGGGTGCCGCTAGAAATGTTGGGCCCTATGAAAGAATATAACATTGGGCCCCCCCAAACTTATACCACCCACATAGGCTGCGATTGCTGTAAGTGCACCCCCATTTGACAACCCAAAGCTTGATAATTTACCTTTCGTAATCTAGTGTTAATTTCCTAATACTTAAGACTATGTCATTGACCAATGATGTATGGTGGGTCAGAGGAACATGAGTGGCATATCTCACTAGTGTGATTTTCTAGCAAGGTGAGGAATTAATTAATACCCAATAGTATTTGAAATATCGGTCAGCTTTATTCCTGTAAAGTCAGATGCCAGTTAGAGTATGCTCCACTGAACACTGCTTTAAAATGTTGTCACAGAAGAATAGACCCGCTGTATACCCTGCTATTACTTTACACCACTGGATGTCAGTTTTTAGTCACCTAGAGACCTCCCTCAACTGTAGCTGTTGGGAAGTATAATAAAATGAGTGGATTCCTTGCTGCTGCAAACGTCCTTAGTAAAAAGAAGCCTAGTTCATCCACCCGTCTCCTTCATTTACAGTGTAAGTTCACCCCCAGCTTTCAGCCTAACTCCACCCACTGCATCATTTAGAAAAATGCAAAAGAGTGGGCAAGGGCGTTAGAGGGCGGGGGGCTGGGGGAAGGGAACCACCTGTTTCATGATGTGGATATGTACCAAATTGTCGTAGCTACGTCAGCATCAGCCTTGAGAGGTTCAGGCTGATTAAACAGTAGATGGCATGTTGAAGTGTCCCAGACCCCCCCGCCTCCATACTCATGATGGGTTAGGAGACATGTCCATACCAGAGACGACAACAAATATACATGTCAGGATACTCCCAAGTAAGTGTGTGCGTGTGTGTGTGTGTGCGTGTGTGTGTGTGTGTGTGTGTGTGTGTGTGTGTGTGTGTGTGTGTGTGTGTGTGTGTGTGTGTGTGTGTGTGCTCTAACACCTATCAGCCAAGTAAGCATTACTGAGAGACTTCCTCTCAAGACAATAACCGAATGCCAATCCACCTGGGTTCTACAGCTGTACAGCCTCTCCACTGGGCTGTACTCTGGGGCTTCTCTTGCAAATGGAATTATTCACATTAATGAATGTGTGAGTGTGTGTGTGTGTGTGTGTGTGTGTGTGTGTGTGTGTGTGTGTGTGTGTGTGTGTGTGTGTGTGTGTGTGTGTGTGTGTGTGTGTGTGTGTGTGTGTGTGTGTGTGTGTGTGTGTGTGTGTGTGTGTGCTCTAACACCTATCTCCACTGGTCTTGTGTGTGTGTGTGTGTGTGTGTGTGTGTGTGTGTGTGTGTGTGTGTGTGTGTGTGCTCTAACACCTATCTCCAATGGTCCACACACAACTTGAAGCTTCCGCCACACCCGTACACAACTTGAAGCTTCCGCCTTCACCCACACACAACTTGAAGCTTCCGCCACACCCGTACACAACTTGAAGCTTCCGCCTTCACCCACACACACACACACACACACACACACACACACACACACAGCACACACACACACACACACACACACACACACAGCACACACACACACACACACACACACACACACACACACACACACACACACACACACACTGACTACGTTTCTGCAATGTTGGGAGGACTTCATAATTAGCTCCAACAGCAAATTTTATGTGGTTAGCATCCGTAGCCCACAATCCTCTCCAGCCGATCTTCCTCTTCTCAACATTATGCCAGTTCATCCTTTGCCCTTTGCCCTTTGCCCTTTGCCCTTTGCCCTTTGCTTTGCTTGAGAGAGTTGTTGCCGCTGCTGCTTGTCTAGTTTCCTCTTCTTGCTTCCTCCTCCTGCCCGGCAGTGTAGCCTTACCCCATGCTTTCCTAGTTTTCCCTTGTCCCTGTTGCCATTGTGCTCTCAAGTACTGCTTGTACTTACACTTACATACGGTCTCTTACACTACAAATACATATTTATAAGAATTATTGCACTACCTGCTACTCCCATTTGTCTGTAGGGTAGTATAGGTTAGTATAGTTTATTATATGTTACTATATGTGTATTATATGTTATATGTATATATGTTAGTATTATATGTATAGGTTGTTATATGTTTTAGCATATTGTATATTTATCTTGTATATTTAGTAAGGTTATTATATGTTATTACATGTAAATTATGTTCAGAGTACTTGTACAGAGTGTATGTCATGTTATGTTATGTTATATTATGTTCAGAGTACTTGTACAGAGTGTATGTTATGTTATGTTATATTATGTTTGCTATGTTATGCTATGGTAGGTTGTTGTGCGGTGCCTTGTCCTAAGAATTTCAGTGCCCAGTCTGACCCTGTGTCATCCTGTGCATCTGACAATAGAAGACTTATAACTTGTAACTTGTAACTTGTAACTAAAGCGCCTTGAGACAATTGTATTGTTATGGCGCTATTGAATTGAATTGAATTGAATTGAATTGAAAGTAGCTGAATGCCTTCCACAACAGACTGTGTGACATCGATCCAAACGCATGAGCGAGGTCCAAAATTATCACACGAAGGTCACTGGCGTCTCCAACTGGCGGTATGCCTGCCGGTAACACAAGATCCGCATGCCCCGCATGATTGTCAATATATACCCATTGAAGATACTCCCCTGGTCCTTTCTTTCAACTCTCAAACTTCCCATTTTCTCTTGAGTGAATAAAGATTTCACAGAAGCCCCAGCTTCCTCTTATTTCATCCAGGCATTTTTTCCTTCCCCCGGTGGATCCTTAAGTCTTTCACTGAAGTTTCATTTTTCCATCCACATATACTAACCTGAAGAGCCGCCCCCCCAAACTGGTCGTATCTATGTTCATCCCCTTTCTTGTAGCCATGTGCAAATGTCCAAAGCCATGTGGTCGGCCTGTGAGATGTTACATTTCTTGTGCTTTGGGTTAGGGCCTTTTAATTTAGTTTTGTCCTTTAGCTTCATAGATTGCTCCGCAAAAATATATTATCAATGAAATAACTGCCACTTTTGGCCACGGCGAGCTGTCCCAAGCTAATTTGCAATTCGGCACCAAACGGCGGCGTGCCGTGCTCATTTTGGATCCTCTCCTGAGCAGGGCCAAACCACGCCTTGCCCAGCTCCAAACACACCGAATGACGTTGAAGATAGGTGGTTGTACAGAAAGTGGTGTAGCCCCAGCTCCAAACACACCGAATGACGTTGAAGATAGGTGGTTGTACAGAAAGTGGTGTAGCCCCAGCTCCAAACACACCGAATGACGTTGAAGATAGGTGGTTGTACAGAAAGTGGTGTAGCCCAGCTCCAAAACACACCGAATGACGTAGAAGATAGGTGGTTGGTACAGAAAGTGGTGTAGCCCCAGCTCCAAACACACCGAATGACGTAGAAGATAGGTGGTTGTACAGAAAGTGGTGTAGCCCCAGCTCCAAACACACCGAATGACGTAGAAGATAGGTGGTTGTACAGAAAGTGGTGTAGCCCCAGCTCCAAACACACCGAATGACGTAGAAGATAGGTGGTTGTACAGAAAGTGGTGTAGCCCCAGCTCCAAACACACCGAATGACGTAGAAGATAGGTGGTTGTACAGAAAGTGGTGTAGCCCCAGTCGAAATAAAGATTGTGCTGCTCTTTGGTCCAGTGCAGCACAAAAGGGACCAGTCAAATACGACAATTTGCTACGGTGAACAGGGCAAGGGACTTGAGCAAGCTAAGTATCACTTGACATTTTCAAAGTTATCACTGTAAAAACACTGATTTATTTTCTTTCCGATAACTCTCCGATAGGAACGCAACAACTAGAGGTTTAAATCTGGTCCCTGGGATTGGCATGTTAACTGCTCTCCGATAGGAACGCAACAACTAGAGGTTTTAATCTGGTCCCATGGGATTGGCATGTTAACTGCTCTCCGATAGGAACGCAACAACTAGAGGTTTAAATCTGGTCCCTGGGATTGGCATGTTAACTGCTCTCCGATAGGAACGCAACAACTAGAGGTTTTAATCTGGTCCCTGGGATTGGCATGTTAACTGCTCTCCGATAGGAACGTAACAACTACAGGTTTAAATCTGGTCCCTGGGATTGGCATGTTAACTGCTCTCCGATAGGAACGCAACAACTAGAGGTTTTAATCTGGTCCCTGGGATTGGCATGTTAACTGCTCTCCGATAGGAACGCAACAACTAGAGGTTTTAATCTGGTCCCTGGGATTGGCATGTTAACTGCTCTCCGACAGGAACGCAACAACTAGAGGTGTAGGTTTTCACTTTCCCTCCCTATAGAGAGAGGGGTGAAATATAAAAACCACCTGGATGATTTTACCAAAACAAATAGAAAAAGATAGATTATAATATCAATGACAAGTGATTTATGGCAGTGCATCCTGCCGTACCCACCCACCCACCCCCCTACCCCTTACAGCCCCTGTTTGTTAGTATGACACAACAGTTATTGCCATTCTTAGGACTAATGCTAGGAGCTACGTGCAAGCTGTATAAACATCGATGACTGATTACGTATCACAGACAGCTTTTGTTACATCTTGATTGCAAATAATACTAGTATCCAGAAGGGAGAGTTTCAAAATCATCTCTGGAATATCTTTATGGCAGCTTCAGAAACCACCCTGAAAATAATAGACGAAACCTGTGAATTGCATTGGCCGGTTGGGATCCTCAATGCATCGTCAATCAATTTAATTTCTCTGAGGCTACAGCTGTTCCCTGAAGAAATTGGTTGCGCGTAGTCAATTACTCATCTTGTCACATTTCCGGGCAATGCATGTGACAAGGCTTATGAGCTCTTATGTCTGGCCTGATACCATCCACATTCAGTTTCACTCCTGGTTCCTTGTTCTTTTTTACTCCTCCCACACCCATTAACCCCCTCCTAACCCTCCCTATTTGTCCTTTCGTCATTAATTAAACCACTAAAATTGTGGATTGTTATTAGAACATCCATCAAACCAACCGTAAAGAAGCACTACTGAGTCTTCATCTAAAACTAGCAATCTAACGAGTCAATAGCCTACAAACTTGGCTTGAAGTGGCTAAAAACCGACACAGTCAATACTAATTGAAAAGTTAGTGAACTGGAAAGTTAACCAGGTCTGTAATGTGTTTGACCACTTCTTGCAAGAAAAAGCAGTTCTTACATTTTCACAGGGTTTCTGATCTGCAGTGCAAAGCTACATAAGTGAATTTCCTGGACAGAGCAACTGAGAACAGGTCTGTCAGTCCTTCATATAATCATATCCTAGCCAAATACATTTTGAAGATCTCATAAAAACTAGTTACAAATTAAGGGAACATGCCTCACAGAATGTTTACAAGCCTGCATTATATGGCTTCACTGAAATCAGGGGATGAGAAAATGTAGTAGGCTTTTTCTCATGTTGAGGTCATGTTGACATCACATTGACATCACGTTTATAACACTTGTCACCTCACTAGCACTTTTTGGGAGAAATGTCCAACTCAATATGAGATGCAATTGTACCAACTGTATTTACTCAGAGAGTAGGTGTTATGAAAGTAATTGAATTACATGTGTGGCCCGGCCTGTTATGGATGGCAGTTGTCAGTTAGGGGAGACAGAGCAGAGCAGAGGGGAGAGCCTTGGGTCATCCATCTTGTGTGCAGTGTGTGGGCGTTTATCTGTCCTCTCGCTGTCTCCTGCAGAGACGAAAGATGAGGGCCCTCCAATCAACAGCTTGTCACATTAACCCAAGATCTCCATCAGGAAAACACACACATATGCACACACACACACACACACACACACGCACACACGCACACACACACACACACACACACACACACACAGACACACACAGACACACACACACACACAGACAGACACACACGCACAAATACTCTCGAATACATATGCACAGACAAGCACACGCCTACACACACTCATATAAACACTTGTATGTTCACTCAAAAATTAGGACATTCAAAAGATGATGGGTGCATAAATAAGATCATGGCATCTTTATGGAGGTCATAACCAGGATTTAAATCTCGATTCTTGAGCTGATGAAATCCCAGACCCATCGGCCAGTTTCAAAGGGAAGACACTGACATGAACCGACACGGGACAGATTATCATCTGGTGTTGTGTAACGAGGGAAACTGATAATCAAATAATGTAATTAAAGTCAGAGGAAAGAATATAGTGGAAACATTTGTTGCTGTCACAGGGGACAAGCCACGTAACAACACAGCTAAATAAGATGCTTCAAGTATAGCAATACTCTCCCGCCCTGCTTACATGTGTATATACAATGTAACCCAGTGGTGATTTTTTTTTTTTTTTTAAGATTTGTTTGTTTTTATGCCTTTAATTGATAGATCAGTGAAGAGTGGGACAGGAAATGAGAGGGAGAAGAGGTGGGGAGTGGACAGGAGAAATGATATCGTGCCGGATTCGAACCCGTGTCCTCCATGGGCGTCAAGCCCGAATGTGGTCGGGGCTACTGTTTGCGCCACGCATTCCTCTTCGTTTTCACCGGAACACGGGTGGAGGGGTCATCGGCCCTACAGGGAGATTTCTGCCAGGGTCCATCATTCTGGGGGCCGGTGGCGTTTTGTGTCTGTGACGTGTTCTCTAGAGACAGCGTATCGGTACAGTCTGTCATGACACAGTGGCCATCAGTTTCCAATAAGCAGATATGACATGCTGATCGTGGCTCCGAACCAAACAAAGTGTCATGCTGTTGCAAAAACTGCCACCGTGGAAAAAAAATCTCAACCATCAACAGTCAGGCTTTCAGCTATCAATCTGTGACGTGAGTGACCGGCCGCTTTCACTCTCAAACTGCACTACATGCTGTCAGACAGTAGTGTGACAACACCACAGTTTGTGATCCGAGAAAGTTAAATACAGTTGACAAAACCTCTAAACTGATTAAACAACCTTACACTTACTCTGAGTGGCACATTTTTGGCACTGCTTGCTAGACTTTGCTAGGTTTTTAGTGAGACACTTTCAAAGATTTGTTGGGCGTACGACAGACAACATACATAACTTGTTTCGGGAAACTCTCCTGTTCCTTTTGCTGCCTATTTACACATAATTTTATTTTATTGTGCTCTTTTCTCCTTTGTTCTTTATTCTTTCACTCTCATACATCAAATATCAAACTCAAACTATCCCCAGTTCTTTATAATTCATCTGCTTTGGCTATCTGATGCAAGGCTTTTGTATCCCAGCCTTTTGAGAACATATGTATGATTACCATTACCATTTAACATTGGTGTCATTTAACAAGAGTTTCAACAACAGAGGCGGGTGACAGTAGGCCTTTCTTCAAGATTCTGACTTTCGACTCTTCATATCTCCCCCCCCAATCTTACTTACGTGACTTCCCAGGTATGTAATGTCTTATTCTACTATGGATAGTGGCATAGTCTACTAGTCAAGACTTTCTTATAAAAGCTATGTATTTTGTCGGAGTATGTAGTCCTTCCCACGCTGTTGCTGCCTAGATTGATTAGCGGCTGTGTGCCGGTTCTAAGCCCCGGACCTAAGCGTGGTCATATTTGTATGCACTGCGCTCTCCCCCCTGCAGCTGTGTTGGCTTGTGAAAAACCACAGGTGATAGCGGGCCGCGACCTCTCTTTTGCCTCTGCGTGTTGAACCATTTACGCCTCGCACTCTGATCGTCACGCCGCGGTGGATGTGGGGGAGGGAGGCAGACGTCGCTGCTGCTGCTGTGACGGCTCCTTGTTTGGAGCACGGCTCGTGTGTACAATGGCCTACCGTTTCACTTTGACCGGCTTCTGACGTTGACAAGCGCTGTAAGGAAGGTCTGCGTTGACCCTCCGTGAACTCTGTCGAGTCCTCCAGTGAGCCTGAAAGGAAAAAAATGTCTCTCCTACGGCAGCGGTAACAATAACCACTATCTATTTTAGTGTTAATCGACAGGAAGAGAGGAGAAGGAAGCACGTGACCAGTGTGTTTAATGGACTCACCTAGCTTTTGTGTTCTCACACAAAAAGTGACAAAAATGACAGATGTCAAGACCGGTGTGTCATATGGAACAGCTTTTTTTTGCTTTGGTCCACAGCTCTGACCTTTGCGCCCTCCAACTCTGTTGGGTGATTAGCCATGTTTTAAAAGCTGGCAGATGGACTTGTTCACCTTCTTACACAACGCTTTTATTCCCAGGTAACCTAGCAAAGCTGTTGTCTGTGGCAGTGCTAAGTAATCATTTCTGGCAGACATGGCAGGACTATGTGTCAAGGGCATTGCACAATATGCTGGCTTAATTAGGTGGCAGTTATTGCTGTTCTCGGCTTCTCTTCTTGCTCATTGTCTTTGCTGATATTAAGGGAAGGCAGTATTTCCAGAGCATTCCTTGTGAATGCAGCATTCAAATCTGAAACCTAAGGCTGCATGTTGTTACTGTGATGGCTAAAAAGAGCTCTACAACCATGCAATATTGCCCCATACATACACACGCCATTCAAAAGCAAGTCCTCTGACAGATCGAGATCGAACACAGACAGAGATCGAACACAGACATAATACAGAAGCGTCTTTGCAATTTAGCGGCATAATGCAATCAGAGGGAGGTTAGTACCTTGCAATTTCCTTTTCTGCTATTGCCTGGCCCACAGTGATCTCTGTCATGCGGCAATTTACACTTAAATATTTCTGAGGAGGGTGTGGGGAGGCACAGGCAGACAGGCGTCGGGAAGGATGTTGGAAACGAATAATACCACTGGCTCATCTCCCACGCTTAGCGCGCCAAAGCACCGTGATGCAGCCTGTCAGCCCCTCTCACGAACACCAGAGGAACGGAGGAAACACCGCCACAGCCATCATCAGTCAACCTCGCCTATGCGCTGCACAGATTTGGGGTGCTACTACTATTTCCCAGTCGCATTGGAACAGTCGCAACATTCTCTTGCTCTCTCACCACATGCCTCAGGTCTGTCGTCCATCCTAATCACACTCCAATGAGAATGGATCATTTATTAAAATAATCGCTTAGGCCAGGAAGAGGATGCGTAAAGCTTGTATGAAAAGTACGGCAGGAGAGAGAGAGAGACTCCCCAGAGGAGAGACAAGACACCTGCTGTTATGAGCCTGGGACTCAGGGAATTACGGCATCCATTAGTGCAGACGCACGGCCATTCATCATGTATATGATCTCTGAGCCTCTGATGATCCTAGAGACATACAAAACCTCGTTTAGTAATGTAGACATGTCCACAAGTGAATTATAATCTACTGTACCGTATTTGATTGGATCAGAGGCGAGCGTGAATCATCCATTATGAGCTATACTACGTAAGGAACAGCTTTATGAGGAGCTGTATAGCTTGAGGATCTGCTTGGCTAATTGTGGGCAATTAAGGTGTTGTCTAAGGTAATTATCAGGTCAAAGCACATCACACACACGTGCAGACACACACACATGCACACAACTGACATGTTTTTGCAAAGGGCCGTTGGGGATAAAGTATATTCAAGTGCTGAATTTGAGGCTGATCAGCTCACAGTATAGAGGACCAAGGGATTGGACAGGTGTTGGACTTCCCTCTCAGCACAAATGGCAGCAAACACATCACTTATTTTTCAGTCATTTCTGCTCATCCCCTCCCCACCACACACAAACAGGCACACATTTTGTCCTTCTACACCATCTAAGTCAGAGAAATGATGATTAGATTATTGTTAAGAGGCATTGACGTACCCTGTCACTTTTCTCAGAGACTAACAAAGGAATATGGACAACGCCCAGCTAGTCCTAATTGAATAAAGTCCTTAAAAGCTAGCATAAAATAATAGCCTGAAAGATACATTTCCTCTCTTGGCTTTGGTACAGAAACACACCCACCGACAACCTAAACACACGCACACACACACGCGCACACACACACACACACACACACACACACACACACACACACACACACACACACACACACACACACACGCTCACACATTCATTAATGTGAATAATTCCATTTGCAAGAGAAGCCCCAGAGTACAGCCCCTCCACCGTGAGAGTTTGAAAGTGCTCTTCCTGTTCCCAGAATAAGGCTTTTCTCTGAGGATCGGCCATGCAGCATGTCACATGAGGCAAAGGAGGTTTTGATGGTGTTCGAGTGGGTCCTACCTGTGCATCAGCACAGGCTTCAATCCACTTCAGTCCTCTAATGCATCTTTAGTGACACGCCTCCTCAGCAAAAAAAAAAAAACAGACTCTGCGGACTCGTGGAGTATGTAGAGACGGTTCTCTTCGCGCCGTCTTTCCGCAGAGACACGTGGAACATCACAGCTGGGCCACACTCAGCCACCTGATACCTCCACCAAACACCCACGCATTGAAAGAGCACAGCTGAAAGCAGAGCGGAGAGCAGAGAGCGGACATGGATCTTTTCAAGTGAGCCCGGGTGAGATAATGAGAATGAAAAGCACTCGTGAGTCACGAGCAACAGATGGGGTCCGACCCAGAGAAAGACCAGAGTGCCCTGACCTCTCAGCCGCGGTCTACCCGCAGTGCCTGTGCCAGGCTGGTCTCTCCACACCCACTCTCTTTCCATAGTGCCCCAACAGGTCTGCCGGGTTAGGGGGGTGTAAGATTCATGATCAAGCAGCTGCTGTGACCACCAAAAGTTGGCCAGCAGAATATCCCAAATGGTTATCTTATCATGGTCACAAAGGAAAGGTCCCCACACTGGATTTGCACAGACACCTGGGGTCAGGAAGCAAACTGAGGTGTGAGTGACTGCAATTAATCATAGTATGGGAATGGGGGAGGCCATTGAGAACCATCTCAGTCAGAGAAACCAGATTATCATACAGAACAACAAAAGATTGCCAGACCTGTTTGCATTACAAGCCTAGCTCATTTACATTAGAAGCCTAGGAGGTGTCTTAGAACAGTATATATGGCTAGAATTAGAAATGCTTGTGGGTCAGACCTACACCGCTGAATCCGGAGTATGTTCTACGTGCTTCGTTACTGCACTTTACTGGAATAAAGATTGCTGCATCAGAAACAAAGAAACTTCCTTCATTTCTTACAGGGGCAAGAGTTGCACCTGGTGACTGCACCAGCTCCAGTATCAGTGGGAAATGCCCATAGTCTGCTAGCTTCTAGCTTTCTTTTCATTCTTTTTCAACCAGCTTCACAAATCAATACAAAAGTTTATGCTGAGGATGTTCACTTTTTCACCTGCTAATACTGCCCTTTACTGACAATAGCAATACACTTTTATTGTTTTATGTTTTCCCTGTATCTGCTACCACTGATTATTTAGAAGTTAGATTAATACTTACAGCCGCCAGCCATGGGCTGGACTATAAATAATCATTCCAGTGTGGTTAGGCCTTCAAACCTGCCAAGGAGTGGGAGACCACTTTTAAATGCAATCATGATATATCGAACTTCATGGGCTATCTGCTGGGAGGAGGTGTGATCACATCAGATGCTGGCACAAATCAATTTGGTGTCTGACGTAAAATATAAATTGCACTGATGTGTATTGCATATGGAAATGATTTGAATCAGTAAAAAACTCAAGTGGCTAGAGTGTTTGCTGTGCAGACTGAAATATAAATCAGCCTATCAGTCTCAGACATGAGAGAGGTAGCGCAAGGGAGATAGAGATTTTGAAAAGACGCCGAAAAAAAGAGCAAAGGCATGGAGAGGGGAAAAACCAAGTGGAGAGAGAGAGAAGACAGAAAACGCAACTGATTGCCTCTTGAAATAAGGAGAGAGAATGGAGAAAAGGCTTCCTCAGCTGTGTGTCACACAGCATTGTTCTCCTCCCGGACTTTCGTGACAAACAATGAATAAGCAGCGTTACTCAAAGAACCGTAACACTCCCCCGGATGCGATACGGAGGAGCCGCAACCAAATTGAAGTGCCTGGTTTTCTCGAGCTGTCTCTCCCCGGTGGACAATAGCGAGAGATGACAAGGAATCAGTGGAATACAGAGAGGATGGAGGGTGAAACTCCAGGCCAGAAACACACCAACTCAGCATGGTTATTTTTATTTATTTATTTTTAAGATTTATTTTTGGGCTTTTTGTGTCTTTAATCGATAGTGCAGTGAAGAGTGGGACAGGAAATGAGAGGGAGAAGAGCTGGGGAGTGGACAGGAGAAATGACATCGGGCCGGATTCGAACCCGTGTCCTCCATGGGCGTCAAGCCCGAATGTGGTCGGGGCTACTGTTTGCGCCACAGTGGCCCCCTGAGCATGGTTATTTCATGGCCAATTGCCAGCCAGACATCCCATCTTCTAGTTGAGAAACATTGAATCTCAAGTGTTCAAGAGAGATGGAGACACTCTGCCGCACAGCACCGATCACTGAACAGTGATCACTGAACTGTTGAACTGATGAAAATCCAATGACTGAAGTGCACCGAAGGTGAAGGTTTCCAGGGAGCGGTTTAGATGTGGCAACGAGTGATGAAGTAAGTTTGGAGTTGGACAGTACCTATGGCATTCTGATGATGGCGGGAGCTTCTTCCGCGGTGTCATGACGTTTAATTGCAGGCCATTAATCCAATCGCTGACGTGTGTGTGTGTGAGGGTGTGTGTGTGTGTGTGTGTGTGTGTGTGTGTGTGTGTGTGTGTGTGTGTGTGTGTGTGTGTGTGTGTGTGTGTGTGTGTGTGTGTGTGTGTGTGAGGGTGCATGGGCTGGGGGCTGATTGGGCTCCCTCCTGCACAGTCTATTTTCGGTGTCCATTGTGTGTCCCTCAGGGGGGAGCTTGTCAGTGCGGGAGCCTGGTAGTTCGACTGTTTGGCGAGCTCTTTGGGAGTGTCTGACACGTCCTTTACCAGCACTACATCTCCCATCTGCCCCCCCCTCAGGCCTCGCTGACCACCAAGAGATCCCCAGCTGCCCTCCTTGTCTGTGCTAGGGCTAAGGCATCCGATGAAGAACTCCTCCGCCGTGCCAGTCAGTATCTTTTGTCAGATTCTCTTCTCTTCTTTACTCTCTGGTAGTGTTTTTTTTCTTCCCCTCCAAACAATTTTCAGTCCACTGCTAGTCTTGTAGTTTAAAAAAAAATGCTCTGTTGCATTTGTACACATTTTCTATATCCTCTTCACACTCTGTTCAGACTTCAGTCTCAGTACACAGCTTCATCTCCGCGTGTCTGCTGACCCCTCTCCTGAATAGCGGCTCAAAAAGGTGATTGAGGGGGAAGAAGGAGAGCCTTAGGACACAGCCACTCTGTCCTTGAGTTCTTGTCCATTGAGGGCTTTGAGAGAGAGAGATGATGTGCTCGGGAACACATTCGGAAGACAAAAGGTGCTTTTCCACTGCAGAAACTCAAGGCACTTCCCAGGCCCTTTCAGCCTTTCTGTTACCATTGCGGTGCAGGAGCTACGGACCTACAAGTGATGTAGACCAATATTTTGCTATATATATATTTATTATATATACGTATATATATATATATATATATATATATATATACGTATATATATATATATAATATTTTCGTGACATCAATTTTGAGCACAGCAAAATAAATATATTTCTCCAGTGGCAGCACCAAAGTTAGACCTTTAAAGTAGAGATTTTCTAGATAACATTAGTATTACCTCAAAGTCGAGTTGACTGTTGAATTTTGTCATAGAGTTGCAAACATAAGATTAAATGGCTTCATGGCAGCTGTAATTACTTCATAAATAAATATACCAGGACCACTATGATTTATTAAAGCCTATAATTCAGTGTTCATTCAGTGACTGTAACCTTAACAAGCTAACTATGTAAGCATTTAATTTATTTTGTTGTGTTCCAAGCAGTTTCAGGGCCGTACAGAAGTACCTACCCTGAAAGAGGTCCTACAGGGGGCGGTTCCTGCAGTGGAAAACCGCCTCAGGGTGCTGGTCCCCCTAAAACGGCACGCCAGTTCCTGCAGTATAATAGCACCTAAAGGCCTTGCCTCCACGTGAACGTGCCTGGGCAGATATAAGGTTTTTCACTCTGACTCTCCACGTCACTGCAGTGGCAATACACATCCTGTCCAGCCTCTATTCAATATATTCGATATATTCTCTCCATCAAGGCTGCTGCCTATTCACATGCCTTCGCTGAGGTATTCTGATGCTTTGAGATAATAAATAAATAAGGATGTTTATTTCGTTTAACAGCATTCAGACATGGTGTGGACTGCTTCGTGCTGCTTAGCGACACAGTCTATGTAAATAGAGGAATTACACGTGAAAATGGGCGAAAATGGGTGAAAACCCAAGGCTAAAAACCAACTGTCATCATTGATTCAACCTATAAGAACGACATTGTAATATAACTAACAATTTTTTTTTTAAATGCCTCCACGCCTCCTTAGAAATCCGATCTATAATGTGATTGAAATATCTGTGAAGGCTAGATGTGTTTCTTTGTGGCCTCACTCCCTTTTCACACAGCTCCCCCTCTCATTCACACGGTGCCCGTTGGTCCATGGCTCTATTTTCCTCTCCCAGTCAAGCCTGAAAAGGCCTGGGAAGTCGTAGGGAGCTGTCGCTTACTTCCACCTGTCTGTGTTCTTTTATGCCGAGCAAAGAGTCAGGCGAAGCTGCTGGACGCCATCGAGACGCCGTCGTTCGCGCGCTGCCTGCTGTGACTGAGCCGAGCGTGACCGCCAATCACAGCTGTCAGGCTGCATCTCGTCAGACGTCATGTCTCATTCACTCCTCGTCCATGACGTGGGAGATCCGAAAAAGTGTCTCCAAACATGTGAGGCAAGAAATAGCGTTGGCCTCCAAACGCATACAGTACATACAAAGAAAGGGACACATATGTTATGTTTTAGGTTTTATTGAATGTAGCAGAATGTACATGAGAGGGTTGTTTCAAGTACTCGGGTTTAATGACGAATGTGGTTCAAAGGAATCAGTATGTATTATCAGTTTGTCTGTTTCAAAGGTGAAGGCAAAGTACACAGCAAACATGAGTTTACAATTCTGTTCCCTATGCTGAATTCTCAGCACACTTGGTGAGAAAATCTGATTTATCTTCAAATTCAGCGTTACATCTAAGCCAGCAGCAAGCCTGTTGATCTCCAGATGAGGTCCTGCTGGCTTGTAATTGCAAACGAGAACCATGCTAGCACAGATAAGGGTGCGATTATCAATCACTGACAACCACAAGCAAACCTGGCAATCCCACAATCACATTGCCACAGCAAAGGAGTACTGGCAGAGCGCAGTGTTCATCATTTGTCCAAGGGATTTTTCATCTTGGTTTTTCTGATTGTGTGTGAAATGCTTTTGAATTTGTCAGGTCATTGGCATATGCCATGCTCACAAACTATCCAGACAGTAGATTACAGGCTGTTCAATTTGTTTGACCGCCAATCAATTAGTATCAATGAATCTGTATTCAGGCACTGTATTTAAGTAGTGTCCCAGGCACCTTGATGGAAATTCTAGGTGCAAACATAAGATATACCAAACTGACATCCATTGAGACATTAAACGGTGACTTCCGGCTCTCCAGTCAAAATAAAGTTTGACGGGCATTCATTGTAGAGGTCCCGGTAAGGTCCGTCGGGACTTAACCAACAGATAATGCAATCTCCATGTGTGACGTTCCAGCTAAACCAGTACCAAACAACATCTTTCCCCCTGAGCTTAACCTCTCTCCTTATCAAGCATCTTTTTTTTTGTCAAAACCCCATCTGCTGTTGGACTAAGTGCCAACAAAAAAAAAAGATATAATAGATCTGGATGCCGGCAGTTGTAAAATTAGCAGTACAGCAGGTGGCCTGACGCACCCCTGAGCCTGTGTTTTGGTGACTTCCCCTCATCGCCACATGGAAGTCTCAACCTAATCCTCATTGAAGTCTGAGGTCCGCACCCAGAGCATGCTGGAAATAAACAGCCCGCGGTGGCCCTGGCTCAGGGAGGGGGGACACCCACCGGCTCCTCTCTGATAGAGCTGCAGGATGTGGCTCTTTGATTGCGGGAGAGGGGGCTGTTATTAATTATAGAAAAAAAAGCAATTAATTGATTTTTCTCTCTCTCCTCCACGGGCGTTAGATCCTCTGTCCCTCCACTCACATCGAGTGCTGCGACGCAGGGAGCAGGAAGGGCCATATTTGGGCGCTGGCGCTCATGACTAAGTCATACAGGTGTTGCCAGTGCCGTGGTAACCTTTGGGGAGATGGTGCTCTGGGGCTGGTGCCTGCCCTTTGTTGTCTGACACATGCCTTCATCAAGAGGGACGTACCCCTGCCGAGGACCAGCGTTTATGCATGCCCAGGAGATGGGGCCTGAAGCCACGCTCAAAGACCGGAATTAAGCACTTGCTGAAATATTCATGCGGCACGCAACGGTTTGATGCCACACATTTGTGAAAGTGTATTGAAGTCGCATTTGATTGTCAGTGTTCGGTGGCACTTTGTAAGTACTCTTGGCAGTTTGGAGTTTCTTTCATACCTGACTGAATTTTTTTGTATGCATTGGTTTCCTGTACTTATTGGATTCTGAAGGCCAAACATAGGGACAATAACGGCTTTGAAACTATTTATTTATTGAATACGCTGTTGAAACTAAATATAAACAAAACACAACAAGCATCACTCACTTCAGTAATGAATTAATTAATATGCATCTCACTTTGTTTGTGTGCGTATGAGCAGTTAATCCTGTCACATGACAGTGGCAGGTTGGTCAAGGCTGGTTGCCTTCCATCAGTCTTGGTTATCAGAGATCACACGGAAAAGTGCCCCCAATCTGCAGCCTAATGCCCATCAAGGTATAGCTCATCCTCCCGGTCCCTTGCAGCTTCAAATCAAACACTCAGATATTCCAATTAATTTATGTTGCTGGGCAAAGTGTCAAGTGGGTGTGCTGTCACGTCTTAAGGGAAACACGGGAGATTGTCCATTGAGATATCTGTGATGGCTGTCAGAATGATTTAGGTGGATATTTAGAAGTGAGAAAAGCTATTTTCCCTGGGTGTAGTGTGTAGGACCAGGAATGCAACACCCAATCATCTTTCAATCAGGATGAGACTGTGCTGTGTTCTTACTACTGAATTCAGAATTGTTCAATCCCTGATGAAAATGTTTTTCTCTGATGTGAGTTTCCCATGACTGTGCTTAGAAATGGCATGCATAATGACTAGACATACTAAATAAGAACACTGTTATATGTTTTGTTTGTTGAGTTTATTAAATCAGTGAAGATTGTAACGGTTATGATGCCCATGAGTGACACAGAGTCTGACTATGTCTTACAGTGATAATGATGATGATGATGGCAGGGGTGATTATGTGTAACGCAATTGGCCTTTCCACCTTCCCTGGGTGGACCTTGACAGATGGATGCCCCTGCTAATCAACTCTGCATGTGGCCTGTCAAATGGCTCCTCAAGACGGCCATGTATGCTTTGAAACACAGATCCAGATGCTATCTTTCAAATTACCCCCCTCAAAAGATTACATTGTCACCAGTGTCTGGAAAATCAGCTGTCCACAAGGGCAAAGAACACAACAAGAACCTACTTAGCTCAAAAAAGGACAGTGCAAATAGATTAACTGCAGATGTCAACAAAGCTGACATTTGGAAAAGCTGGACTGATATTGTACCAGAGTGTTAAATGATCCAAAAAGAAGAGGACATATGCCTGTTCTGAGGCTGAATTGTTCAGACACATCTACAGTTCCCCACCAATACTAAAGTTACACAATGTAAGTATAAAGTTATGCATAATAGATTTAAAAAAGTGACATGAAAATAATTATTAAAATACCATGTGTGTCATCGTTTAATCAGCACTACGAAGTTCTCCTTTTAAGGGGAAGGCGAACACCTTTGATGTCAAGACTGTGACTGCGTGGTCAGTGATGACGGTGGGCATAACCACAAACCTCAAACCACACCTACACCACAACGTCTGATTGGACTTACGCAGATCCTCGACTCTCATTTAACAATAAGGGGTGATACACCTCTTTCCTTCAACGGACTCGCTCTATTCCAGTCAGGATTAGAGCACTGAACTTCGCCAAAGCGCCCAGCTCTCCACTGGATCCAGTTTTCCAAAGTATCATCAACTCAGGTAGGCTACAGTTCATAAATGCGCACTGATTTGACATTTTCATCCGACAAGCCGTCGTAATTTCTTCACATTTCTGGTTGATTTCGCGCTAAATAGTCTGCGATGTTGCATACTTGAGGTAGTACAAGTATGTCACCTGAACGATCCATAATGTATCCATTGTAGCGCAAAGCAAGTTCTGACTTGTTGTTCCTTTGTCCACATATAACTTATTGGAATTTATTCCAGAATAATTACTTATTTATTTGGTCTGTATTTTAACTGATTGTAATTTTAGAGACATTCTTATTTTACGCTCAAAGCAATAGCTTCGGGAAGAAGTTATTAGTGCAGAAAAGATATCTTCTGAAAATCCTAAAGTAAACTTGTATACACGTTAACAGTTCCACTTATGATAGAGATGTGGACATTAATGTCCGTTGAATTCCGTTCCATAAAACCTGTTTTGGCTAATCGTTCTGACGTTGCCTATTGAGCGCGCATCAGACACCTGCGTCAATAGCAATAACAAAGTGCTGAAATCAGATTTATTTTGTGATCAAGTTAATATTAGCAAATATGCAATAGGGAAATGAAATGTATCACATTAATCCAAATGCTTTTTTTTTTTTACCAGTTCTTTTTGTTGGTCTGTCAACTGAGTGGAAGATGCTCTTACCACTGACACCTTTCGATTCCCTTTCTGTGCTCTGTGGCTTAGTTTTAGGTTTTCCGTTATATTGTGGGTACCCATTTGAAGATGATCCGAGGATTACTGTTGGTGGTATTTGTTCTCGTCACCGAACCCTCCTTTGGTCAGTCAAGCTGCATAGAGGTAGAGGCTCAGAGATCGAGTTCTGATGTAAGTTCTGTGAACGACATTTCTTTACTGTATTTTACGAAGTTGTGAGTGTTTTCCAGTAAGACTATAATGACGAGACCACTTACTCTACAGAACGCTCCAAGTATTCGGAACCCTCCGCGGGAGTTACTGAAGAGGTATAACGACCTAGACTATGACAGCTTCGTTGGTCTAATGGGGCGCAGAAGCACCGGTGAGTGTCTCTTTTAATGGTCAGAAAATAAAGGGGTAGGCTACGGCAGTGTGCCAGCAACACGTTTGAAGTGCGTTACATAATAGGACAATAAGGAAAGCGTTTTAATGTATTTTTCCTTCTCTAGATCTCGAAGAAATACCGTCCCCAGTCAAAAGTAAGATGTTTCAAGCTTTGTCAGAATGATTAAATCAATCATGTGCTTCGCTGGAGGCACCCGTCTGATCGTCTCTAACAGACAGAAATCGACTTATCTGGGTGGGCGCGTGTGTCTTACGTGTAATGTTTTTTTTATTACTCAGGAGAAATGCATGATATCTTTGTTGGACTAATGGGTCGCAGAAGTTCGACACGGGTAGGTACAGAGTTGCTATCACTTGGTACGAGTAATCTGATTAATTAGGCCTACTTACATTACTGGGAAATCCCTGATGCTATATGCTTATTAATAAACCTATTGTTAATATAATGTATCATATTTCATGGGGAAATACTCATTCACAAAAGAGTTGGTTCGTCAGTAACTGTCTGCATTTACAGGCACTGGGCGTCCCTGGAGAAAGGAGTACCCAGGAACAAGAGGCATCTTCAACAAATGCAAGCTGAGGTGAGCGATGGTGGCCGTTTTATGAAAGGTATAAATTCCGGCCACAATTCCGGCACAGTCTTCTGCCTTGTTTTGCTCCTCACTTCAACCTGGAGGTTCATTTGTTTCCTGGTAGACTGGAACAATCATCTTCATTAGGACCATGTGAGGTAGTGCATTATATAAAAGATGATTTCCCTTGATAATGACATTAGTTTATCTTCCTTGTAAACGTTCGTTAACAACTTAATGAGGATTTTAGTGTGCCTAAGTGAAGCACACTCCCACATTAAAAAGAGGAACTTGAATTAGCTTACACAAAAATGTAATATCTCTTGCCGATGTTTTAATTGCAAATTGTTTAAAAAATATTGGACTGTGCTATTCTTTTGTAGGTTTCGTCGTGGATTATAGTCATGCTTCTACTGCCAAGGGATCATCTTCGATACTTCATCTTTTCAGGCTTTCGTGTAAAAAGACAAATTATTTCTTCTACAGAAACACTGCAAAGGCATACCTTTATATGTAATTAAGAGAAAGATGATTTATACATTGAAACATGGAGTTTTGCTGTGACAAACCAACATAGTTTGTATATTTGCAGATATGGCCTCCAATTGCTGTTTGCATTTAATTTGTTATATTTATTTACCACTGTTATAATTAATTTCTCAGACTTACTCTGAATTTGCCTATTTTTTGTAAATAAACACTATTTAATTTACTTTTGTGGTTATTAACACAAACTGTGGGTGTAGGCCTTAACTCTGTAGTGCACAACATCCTTCATCGTTAACATTGAAACCACCAGAACACAGCCAGAGGTGACTGTAATAATTTGTAACAATCAAATGTTGTCCTTCCAGCTATGTGAGCATATTAAACCATGTCTATCTCCTAGGGCACTTCCACGAGACGAGTGGATAAGGAAAGAATTAGTCTTTTGGGGCCATACTGGACTTAGGGCACTTGGTGACAAGAGTACATGTCTGAGGACAACTAGTTGAGATTTTGGCAGTGGATTTTACGGAGATTTTGCACTGTCTCACCCCAGCAACAGTAGGGAGCCATTCACCAGTTCAGTTTCCAGTCATGACTCAATGTTGCTACTGTGAGCTCCACCTGCAGGTGCCAGATAGTTTTTGAAATGTTAAAAACTCAAGTTTCCACCCACGTTTAAACTAAAATATCTCACGGTCGTCCCTAGATGAGAAAAGGAAAAGAATGACAATGACATTCTGTGCCCTTCACACGTGTATGGTGCCGTTTATGTTACGTTCATTTCATAGCGAATATAGTCTGCTGTCAAGCTTTAATCTATATTCAAATCTCCGGTTGAGTCCAGCCAACCTTCAGCTGTCGTCAACAGTAACCATCGCTAATGGAAGATAAACACCCGCCTGTCCCCATTAAGATAACAAGATCTCATTCAGCAGTGACCTCTGACCTCTGTCTAGACAATGCCCATAATACTGTAAGAGCAGATGACTCTCTGCCCACCGCTGCCCAGGACACAGGTCAATAAAACTAAAAGCTGGAGGACAGATATTGGCGTCATGACCACTTAAATCAGTTTTTTTCCCCCACCAGTAAAATAATGTGGCATAGATTCAATATTGTCATTAATAATAAACATCATGTTTTCCCTGCAAGGTGAACTGCGGCAGGAAAAGGTACGATAAGTAGGTATCCACAATGCACTTTATGTGTACTCAAAACGCTTGTAACAAAGTCATAATGCCATAATTCTTAAGTGATGCCAACATCATCATTATTACTCCCATATGAATGCAAGTTCCAACATATTTGTTATGAAGACAATAACACAGCTTATAATTGTTTAACAAAATCAATATGCATATCAATATGTTACTCTATTTGTTTAATTGATTTGATGGCGGGATCCATCATGTATCATGTATCCACCAGTCCAATTACTGTAGTTGACAGTAAGAGAATTTTGACTCAATCAGGAGACTTCAGTTCAGATGATTGGGTCTGTTATGCTGCACTGCCAGTTTCTTGTACACTTAACGAAGCTAAACAGCTCCCCTTTAGGACACCTGAAGAAATGTTATCAGAAACAGTTACAGTTTTTCCTGAATGATAACACCCTATACAGGGCTCAAAAGATTTGCCTTTTCCTCATAACTGTAAACACTATTCACACATTTTTCAAAGTGTATACTTTATGCTCATTTAGTAAACACATGCAATCAATGAAATAAACTCAAGGCATCACCATATGAACTCAATGTTTTCATGGTGGAATTACTGTTCATGTTTAAATTATTAACACATTAATCAGAATTTGCAGAATCAATAAAATAAGGGACAATGGTGTGCCAATATGGTTTGAAACAATGGCTATCATACAATACTGTGATCCTGATGCAGACCACAGTATTAAGTCATTACTGTATTGCGAATGCTGAGTCATTTCATTTATGTATTTACACTATGTTGTATTTTCCTTATACTGTCTGTCAATTACCATGTATTTGCTTGCTAAAGACAAAACATTACAACAAATGTGCACTCCTTGTTGTCAGTGTGACATTACTATATATATATATATAAACCTTGCATTATTTGTTTCTGTGAGGGTAATCTGTATGCCAAAATAATGTAGATTGCCCCAAAAATACCACTTTCTGGGGAAAAAAATACCTTTTTGGTAGAAATGCGTACTGGGCAATCTGGGAAAAACTGCAGATGGCTCGGTAGTTGCAAAGCCAGTAGTCAGTGCAAAGACCGTTATCATGGTGAAGTATTATCTGCCCGAAAGAAAAATGTAGCATCTGTTACCATTACCTTTTTTCCTCCAGACATATAAGCCAAAGACAGGCGAGGTAACAATACCGACCACTACTGAAATGATTCCAGAGGGTCGTTAAGACTCTATGGTGACAGCTGGTGTAAGTAATTGAAACAGCTTAATTTATGACTCAATTGAGAAATTCTCAACTAAATGATCTCAGAGTTCAAATAATGACACAAAGTCTCATAGCCTAATGCACCCATAGCCTGGATGCCAGACGAACTTAGCCACGCCCACAAACATTTAGGTCGGGAAGTTCGGTCTGGTGTCGCTCCGTTGGGGAGAAACTATCTCCTCACAAAAATCTGTGAGGAGATAGATAGACCAATCAAATTGTCAGGGCGGGCTTTATACGATGATGGACAGATGATCAACCCTAACATAATCAACCACGTCACCAAAGAGCTTTGGGGTGAATTCGTTTTCAACAAACATGGCTGCCGTTGGAGAGCTGAAATGTGGAAATTCGAGTCTGTTTTAGAAGACATTGACAGCACATTCATTTTGAAAGAGGAACAGATAAACGCGACAAGGCATTTGTCGATCGAAAAGATGTTTTTGCCGTCCTTCCTACGGGATCCGGTAAAAGTTTAATGTATCAGCTGGCCCCATGGTCTACGTTATGGTCATACTACGTTGCTCTGATTGGTTCTAGATATATCCAATTGAGCGAAGAGGCATTTTTTTCCCTGGTTCGGTTGAAACACGCCCCATAATTACAGCCCAACGGAGCGGTATCAGACTCATATTCTGACTAGAATTATGAGTATGACATCGTCAGGCTAATGCACCCATGCTCTAAGGGCTGAAATCCACTGCGATCCACTGTTCACCTTCATGTGAACTCTCCTGTTTTCCCTGCAAGTAGTTCAAATGGCTGATTGGCTTTAAAGAAAAGAAAAGAAAAGAAATGACAACACACTTTCAGCTCTCGAGGACATCGTCACATTCAGTGCAAACAGCCATTCAGCTCTGCACAGGCATAGGACCTCCCACACACCATGGAAGCTGCACTGTTTACATTCCTGTTCCTCTCCAACATCAGCGCCTTTGTACACCTACTCATTACAAATTCCCTTTCAAATGCATTGCAAAAAACCACACACTCTCTCTCTCACACACACACACACACACACACACACACACACACACACACACACACACACACACACACACACACACACACACACACACATTAAGACTTTCCCCAGGGGAGGTCACTGCTTGGGGCTGGTGTTCACAGGCACAGTCCTGTTGTCACTGCGGTGCTCGGCCATTGCTCCTTCGGCCACCGACAGCCCATCTGCCTGTGGCCCTGGCTGCCCCTGAGTGGTGCCGTTCACCGGGCTTGGCCTCTTTTCCACAGGCGGTCCTCGATGCCAGGGTTCACCGCCGCAGCCGCCGCCTGCTCAGTCTGGGTCGACCCGATCAGCCCCTCAGGCACAGGGGGCCGGTAGCGGGGCCGGTAGCCGTAGGGGCGCAGGTGGTAGGCATAGTACTCCAGAATGTACATCAGCACGTTGTCCACATAGTGGAAAGACACGGCCAAGTCTGAACAGCACTGAGGACCCTGCAGAGAGAAAGAGTCAGACAGACAGAGGGTCACAAAAAGGTAGCTGTTAAAACGGCGTTCGATTTCAAAACCTCTCCCTGGCAAACAAGAGGAGCTGCCTCACAGCGCTTCACTCAGTGTAAGAAACACTTCGCTGATACGCTGAGAGAACAGCATATTCAGGCTTACCTTTTCTTGTGCTTACATAACTTTCCTTTCTGTGTACATGATTCCTGACTCATTTAAGAGGCGGTGTTATCACTTTGAGTGGCAGAGCACAATGCGCTAATAATCAAAGTGCAAAATGCTGCCTGAAATTGTTGAAAGCAAAGGCAATCATTGCTGTCTATCCCTGCAATCAAATAAGACAGTGAAGAGCGCCATTGTATACATAATTATCTGACACGCCTTTCACTCTCAACATTATCGCTATTTACATAATACATTCATGTCCTGCCATTCATGCTTGAGGCTATGATAGGACACAGACGATATTGGGTATTTATCCATTATACCACACAAATGCCATACAGATGGGTCCTCATCCAGTGTAAAAGTGTATGAGAGTTGCGATCTGATTAATGTCCTTCGGCCTTCCCCAGGGACCACAATCTATGTCATCAGGTAATTAAGCGGCACACAATGGCTTCGTTCTGATGTGAAGATGATAGCCACGTACAAAAGTGCTGAAGTAAGGTGTGAGCTGGCGGCACAAGCTTTCATTTTCACTGCTGACTAGAGAGTACACCAGCTTCAGAACCAGTTCTTACTTCTGCACACTTTCAAATTTCACTTTCCAATACACAATGTCTGATAAACATCATCAAGGCCAATGGAAATAAAATGTACGCTGCCTGCAGTGGCGCCTTGGAGTTCAAAAGATACATTCACAAGCAGTTTGCTGCATCACAAGAAAAAAAACCTCGATGAGACGTATGACTTGCCTCCACAATGGTGTAATAGCAGTAGTTCCAGTACCAGAAGCTTTTGGGGAACGACCCCGTCAGGTGGTGCTCGGGGACGAATGGATGGAATGTCTCCCGGTGCAGCGTGTCCCTGGAGTCCCCCGCCAGGACGCCCATCTTCTCCATGCACTGGCCCAGGGCCAGATCTTCCACGGAGGTGGTGTGGGTGCACACCTTGGTGCGGAAGCCCTCCACGAAACGCCGCAGGGCCTCCTTGCTCAGGATGTAGCCCGCTCCCCCGCTCATGTAGCCCTGCTTGGCGTACGGCTTGAACCGCTTCCCGAAGTAGATGGGCTCCTCGGCCGTGTGGTTGGACAGGATCCAGCGCAGGTTGTCCACCACCACGAAGGTGTCGTCGTCGGCCTTCAGGAACCAGTCGGCGTCGTCGGCGTGGTTCTTCAGGACGTAGTGGAAAGCACGGATGGTCTTCCAGTAGAGCTGGTCGCGGCCCTCTCCGGTGCCAAGGCCAACGGCTGGGAGGTCCGGATCGTCCACGGAGCTCATGAAGAGCACCACGTTACAGTGGCGGCTCCACGTGGCTTTCACGTGACGAGCCTTCGTCTGCAGGTTGCTGGGCCCCGTCATCACCCAGCACAGAATACGAACTTTCTTATAGAGCTCGTCTGCGACGAGGCTGTCTTCGCCTGAATGTAGAAATGAAAACCAGTATGAAGGCTGTAATGTCACTGAATGTGGTATAACTGGGTTTTGTGTGTGAGTGTTTATGGGTGTTCTCAGTTTGTACACATAGAAGTATTTAGAACTTCACTCACACTAATAACCATATTCAAAGAAAATGAGTGAGCGAACACCCTTTAACTTCAAAGCGCAAATTAACAACATGTGCAACAAAAACAAATAATCACAATAACACAAGGCTCGAATGATAGCTTGTCTTTGCAAAAAACAAGTTCCCTAATGAAACTGCAACCACTGCAATGCCCCACTTCATGAGTTGTTTGTCCTTTCAATCTCGGTCCATTACTCCTGTTTACCATTTAAACTACACTACATTTGCCTCACTTGAAGAGGACCTATTGTGGTATTCTGCTTTTTCCTTTTTTTTGTGTTTTCTAGCTTTTTGTGCATGCAAACGGTCTACAAAGCCCAAAGTACATGCCAGAGGTAGTAACTGTCTCTCACAGAAACCACTTTTCTCAGGTGCCTGAAATGCCTTGCTGTAATTCCAGCACTTTTCTTTTGTCACAAGATAACGCAATCTCGTAACACAGTCCTATTGCCAACCTAGCGTTGGCACGCCCTCACACAACACACAGCAACTTCTGGAGGCCAGGAAGAGTTTGTCTGTGACGGGAAATCTACACGTCAGTGTTTGAAATTCATTTTTTACCACTGTTCCAAACATTTTACTGTGTGCCCGGCATTTCACAAAGGACTGCTTGTGCAGTTCGATGCTGTATTTTTTTGCAGCTCTTACACCTGAAGTATGCATTGTTATTTGTGGATTTGTGACGTTTAAAACAAACAAGGTAGCTACTACGAGTGTTCATGTGTGGATTTGTTGGCTGTAGCTAAGCCGTAGATCTTATTGTTACAATGGTTTTGCCAATTATCAGTCTAATCAATTTTAAACCTTCCTCAATCATAAACTTCAGATGATGTATTATCATTGATAAATCTATCAAGTAATTCTGTATTGTTTTAAAGCAGTACTTTGCTTAAGAAATGATCATCAAAAGTCCGGTAGTTTTAACTTTAGTTCTGTGCGACGGGCATGAAGTTCTCTGCAGCCGAAAGAACTCGGCATAATACAGGTATATATTTTGGGTGCACTTACATTTGTTTCTATGCTTATGTGTGGTCTGCTGATTTCACAGGGTACCATATTGTTTAGCGTTGCAGATATTGACTGTTTTTTAGCACGCTGGGTTCGTAGAGAGGGATGGCTTAAAGACACAGGAGCTCTAAAAAAAAGCATTTCAGACAGAGGGTGAATAGATATAATGTGTATAAAAAATGTTTAAAATTAACGGAACATTAAAAGCATGTAGATCTATTCTATTAGATCTAAAAACCAAATTATGAACATTGAAAATGAGCATAACAGGTCATCTTCAAGAAAATGCAGGCTGCCCTGTCATCTTGGTTTTGCTGTTTCACTGGCAGTGTAATATTCAAACACTCAAAACACACACACACGCATAATCATCATTATCATCAGTGACATGAGTTTATCTTTAATCAATATGGGTATTTCTGTTTCTCCTAAGAGGAACATGAAACAAACCTGACCAGACATGTGCTGCTAGCAGAATGCCTCAGCTGCTCCTTCATAAGCTTTGGCCTTGGGTCTGTTGTTAGTTGCTAAAGAATCTCTGGTGCCATTTCTGCCACTACTGAAAGCTGGGCCCCGTTCAGTGACTTGGCCTGCAGTCGAATAGTCTTTTTTGCTTAGGAAGGCTCCTAAGTGAGTGAAATGACCCGGAAGTATCTAAGTGGCAGCCATGAGGAGAGCTGCTCGAATTCTCAAAATGCTTAAGAAAGGTGCAGTACTGCCACGTCTTAAGGCTACCTGTGATACGGATTGCAAAACTATTCCAGTTGCCTACATGACAAGGTTTGAGGAGTATGACGAGTTTGTTTACCTTATGAGGGGTATGCTTAATTTGAGTGTTAACTGTACATTCCACAAAACAAAGATCAGAAACATCAAACACTCATTTCAGTGTCCATTATATTCCCTTTCTTAACTTATTTTGCTGTAGGTTGTAGGTGCCTGGCATCGAGACTTCATTGCATGATATCTCAACTTGAACTTCCCACTCGCTTGAGAAATGGGCGATGTTTACGCTAAGGCGGCGAGTTATGGGCGATTTTTAAGGCAATACTACGGGGCTACCGGCCCAGTAGTAAAAACGCAAATGGTCTTTGTTCTCGCGGCTTGAGGCCTCAGGCCATTAGCCTCGGTTGGGCCGCAGACAGCCCTAGATGCCACTGGCCCAATAGTGAAAACGCAAATGGTCTTTGTTCTCGCGGCTTGAGGCCTCAGGCCATTAGCCTCGGTTGGGCCGCAGACAGCCCTAGATGCCACTGGCCCAATAGTGAAAACGCAAATGGTCTTTGTTCTCGCGGCTTGAGGCCTCAGGCCATTAGCCTCGGTTGGGCCGCAGACAGCCCTAGATGCCACTGGCCCAATAGTGAAATTACGGCTTTTCATTCAGCAGCCTCATAACTGTGACATGAGTGTTGTTGTGCGTATGTGGAAATGATCTGAGTAGCACGCCACAGCACTATGTACCTTTTTCTTGTGTCTGTCTCAGGTTGATGAGAGCCGCTCCGTCCATCTTCCACTCTGCCCTGCTGCCGCTGCCGCTGCCTGGCACTGCATCTCCAGCCTCTGCCCCCCTGCCCTGGGTCCCTCTGTGCCGTACGAAACTCCGCTCAAACCACACCTGACGCAGGAAGAAGTACAGCGTACAGGAGCCCAAGACGAAGCCCAGGAAGAAGGCACATCGAGAGCTGTGGCTCTTCATGACCCCCATTTTCACGTCCACTTTCTCCCTCAGACTCTCAGCTTACAGTCACTGCATGCCTTCAGAGAAAAGGAGTAGAAACATTTGAAAGCAAGTAGGACACAGCAGGCCTGCACTTCTAACTAGGTGTAACACAATGAGATTCCATCTGGCTTTTGAGATTATATTATTTAAACGATGGGTGTGAACGGTGGTTGTGCCCACACAGCTCTCAGCACACTGGGTGTTATCCTCATTAGCAATAGTCCTATTTGACTTTGTCACATGATCTTCAATTCGGAACACAAAAAAAAAACAGGAACGCTGATTTAGTCATAGAGATTATAGGGACTAATATGATTTCGTTGCAATTGACATCCAGGTTATATTCAGTATATTCCTTAAATTTCATCCAATTTCATGCAAGTTTTGAACTACTGGGTTAATTATTTACCAATACGACCTCCGATTAGGGGTAAAAGGTGCACTTTGGTATTACTGGACCCTAACAATTCTACAATATACCAGTACGTAGAACAAGGCTAAGCACTTTTAAGAGTGTTATCTGGCTAGCTCAGGTCACTAATACATCTACAGGGTATTTAGAAGTTCACCCAGGGTACGGGACAGGGTTTTCTTTGTAGTGTAGACTCTGAATTAGCATGCATGAAGCTGTGGTATTATCACACATTTTACAACACATAAATGTAGCCTTCCTGTTTTCATCAAAGTAGCCTGGCATCGAAGAAAGCCCACGTTCATGCATTTTCCAAAATCTATTGGTATCAATATGCTTTCCTCCAAAGTATTTGGTCGTAGCCTACATGCAAAATTAAACGTTTTCAAAATCATGTCAAAATAAAAGGAAATTTTACGTACACGTAAACGTACACCTGTGATACATAGTTGCACTGTTGCAGTTACTACTCTATACACCTATGCTTAGGCTAGAGCTGATCTTACAACCCAAAGTGTTACTATTGGGCTACGTATCTCAGAGAAGGGTTTATTCATTGTCCTTTTTCGCAGCGTTTTGTTTGGTCTGAATCTATTTTAAATTTCGAAATAATCTGACATTGGCTACACACGCTCTAAATGAGTTGGCGGGTAGGCGTCCCATCTTACCTTAAATGTTGCTGTCAGTTGGCTATCTGCCGACACTTCACGTGCAGTTACCTCGACACAACGCACCAGTTGAAGTCCCTAGAGCTAATTCGCTGGAGATAGGAGAATTCGTCAGGTGACCTACCGTATCGGGTTGACCGTACGTGGTTTCAAACAGCGATATAGAGGGTCCAGGCTTTGTACAGGTCAATACGAGAAGTTGGCATTGCATCCGCGTTAATTTCGCTGGTTTCTCTCTACATAGGATGGGCCGTTGAACCGGTAAAACCCGGGCCCTACCTACATTTGAACATAAAACATGTGAAAACATTAACAAATGCGGATGCATCGGTAGCCACATATGTCATACACTGCTTCCTTTTTTTCAGCATGGGAACAAACAGTGTAAGGGGAGATAACGGAATGTCAGACACATCAGCCAATCAAATGGTTCTCTTTCTATGAGGTGGGCGTAATCTATCGGCAACGTCATCCACCAGAACCTCAGCTCGTACTGCACACAGATAAAGTAGATACCGCGTTTGCGCTCTGACGTACGTCTGCGTGGTCGCCATATTGGAGCGGTCATGAGATGCAGTGTAATGATTAAAAATCTACAAAATCGACTGTAAATCGGTTAAATCTGAACAGATTTTCAGGCAATTTAGTTTGTATCATCTAGGACATACATGCTCCGATCTATGACTAGGCAACATCAAGTGTAAATTATTTAGAATTTCAGCTTTTGTGATGGACAAGAAAAGTCATTCCAAGGAATAGAAACCATAGACAGGACAACACCAGGGTGGTTAAGCCAAGGACCAAGATCATCAGCATTGGAAAATGACAGAGTAGTAATCTTAGACTCTGGCCCCATATCTCAGCTTTCCATGGAGGCCAGTGTTCTCTTAGATCCTGGGGCTTCAATTAATGTTGCATGCAAACCTCTGCCCACTATTGATGAGATACTCAATTGAACTGGATTTAATGGTCAGGTCACAGCATACAGAAAGTCAGTTCAAGTCTCTTTACAGTTCACGCCTCAAGATCCGCCTATCTGGGTTACATTTGGGTTCGGACCCTGTCAGGAGAGGGGTCTGTAATAGGCATTGATATTCTCCATCAAATGGAGACTAAAATGATCCTTGATGTGAATGAAATTGATTCTCCCCTCTCCCCTCTTCTTGTGAGCCCTCCCCCTTCGCAGAGGTAAAGGCGATCCCACTGTCGCATCTGTCGCATCCCCAGCTGACGCTGTCCCATCCCCCATCCCCCAACGCTAATTGTCAAACATTTCCCTGGCACCCTCTCTGGGCCAAGAGTAAGGCAGACGTTGGCAACTGTGATAAAGCCCGTTGACGTAAACCGGCCCCATGCATAGCCTAGTAAGACAATACCCTCTGAAGTGTGGGGCACAGACTGCAAGTGCCTATATTGTTAAGGAGCTCGAACAATAGGGCGCAGTCATGTTGTTCCACCCCCACAAACAGCCCGATATGGCCATTTAGGAAATCAGACGGATCATACCCATTGCCAATTGATTGACACTGTTTGTGGTGAATTGTGGTGAATCCCTTAATTATTTTAACAAATCTAATGGCTTCTATCCTGTGCCTATCACTCCTTCATCAGTCCCCAGATTGTCTTTCACTGTCAGTGGCTGGCTGCCTCAGAGTGACACAGGGACACAGTCTATTCTTACGGCCCTGTTTGGAAGAAGAGGGGACACTTGACGACTGTGCAGACACCTATTAGTCACCTATTAGTCACGCCAGCAAAATCATGACTCTTATGTCAGCAATAGGCTTCTACCTCCTCACTTAAATTACATTGAGACCTACGTGGTGAGCTTCTTCATGGCGTAATGAGATTTCAGGTACCAGCGGTAGGTCGCACACTCTGCTCTGATAGGTGGACACAGCCAAGGACGGATTATGAAACCATGGGCCCCTGGGCCTGACATGTAAAAGGCCCTCTCACCCCTTCGTGCGGGCCGGCAAAAATTGTGCGCTCGCAAAACATTACTTAAATGTAATGACATTTTTTTTCAACATCACAATAACTAAATTCACCTGTACCTCAACAGGATTTACAGCGCACATACACGTTTTCTAACACAGCGCATGTACACTCAATTTAAGCCAACAGCAAATTAACAAAATACACAAATAAGAGATGCATAACTGCAACTTCATGCAGAGGCTCTGGCTTAGGGGCCCCCTACGGTAGGCCCGTTCGGTAATCCATCCCTGGACACAGCCATAATGTTCCATTGCATGTTTACCCTATAGATGATGTCCCATATTGTTTCATTAGAACACCTCGCCTCGGGCCTGATTTGAACACCTCGCCTCGGGCCTGATTTGAACACCTCACCTCGGGCCTGATTTTGATGTCCCAAACTGCAAGGGAGACACTGTGCCTCTGTTTGATTCGCAACCAGGGCCCCTCCCTCCCTGCACTTACGTAGTGTGCAATGACAAGGCCTATGGGGAATGGCCGTCAGTTGGGAGTGACGTACATTTTCCCCCTCTTCCCGCCTCTCCCTGGGACACACCTACAAACACTCCTCCAAGGCTGGCCCATCACCCCACTGTATCCTCCCCATGGCTGACTGGTTTTTAAACTATAACACTTCAATGTTACTTTAGTCATTATCTTGCCCATATGCTGGATGCTGAACTCCCTGCAGAGCACGCTGGAATAAATCTCCAAGAAACCTTTGACTTGCCTATCTGGTCCATTGTTCAGAAGTCAGTTCATTATATGTTCATCACTACGTCAAATACGTTTTAAAAATCGCCACTTGGAAATAGTGTTATTAATGCTATTTGTGAACACTTGATTATTATTATTATTATTATTATTATTAATAAAACTTAAATGATTAAGTCACTTGAATTAAAATGATTTGGCCCTTTTTCAAAATGCTTCTATGTCTTTAGATAGATAGATAGATAGATAGATAGATGGATACTTTATGAATCCCGAAGGAAATTTTAGAAGACTCACTCAGGGAAAATGTCAGGACTACTGGGGGAAGAGGACCCAAATGCACGACATAGGAGACGGACACAAAGCAAGGCAATCCACAAAAACACAGGAAAAAAAACTAAAAGCAGGGAAGTAGTAGCAGACAGATAATGCACAGAACAAATAGGCAGTTCACCAGAAAACACAAACAGGCATAAGCTTTGACAAAGCCGTGGTCAGAGCAAACTAGGAACACAGCTACTGAATGAGTACATGAAACGTGATGATCTCACAAAGAAGCACAGACCGAGCAGCAGGATATAAATAGGAGGGGTAATACAAATCAAGATGGGGGAAGCGGTGAGGATCAAAATTGGCGGGAAACAGAACAATGGCAGGAAATTGGGGTTGGGGCAACAAACACACGGTAACCAAAACAAACGGAATCAAAACATAATGTCACAACGTCACAGAGCACATGGAACAAAGTAACACAATGGTCAAGAGAGTGGCCAAGACAGAAAGTCCCAGCTTTAACCCTGACCGAATATTACAGTATCCTGACTACAAACACCAGCAGAATATACAATGTGTATTTTGTTCTAAGGATTCCCCTCCTATGATCATCTGAGTCCAGTCTGGACCCTCATTGAGCCAGCGACATCAAGGATGTTACAGGCAACAAGGGCCACAGGATTCTCTGCCTGTCAGGGTTTTTGGACCGCAATACCCTTTATGACCACGTGGGGCCCTCAGTGTTCCCGTTTGCCTGTCACATGTGTGTTCTTGTCTTTATGGTTTCATTGAGTTCACCTGTGCCTTGTTTGCCAGTCATTAATTTATAAGCCACCTGATCTTTTGTGTTTTTGCTGAGTCTTGATTTGACACCCTGTAGTTCATGTTGTGTGAGGTTTGATCTGAGAATCCCTGCTCTAGATACCTGTTACCTTTTGTTCTTGAGATCTTTTTTTGTTACCTGTTTTTGGATACCCTTATTTGAAACTGTTTAATTGCCCAGACTGTATTTTTAATTGTCTGGATGTATTTTTAGTTTGTTGTCCTGACTTTGTGGAAGCTTCTGCCTGACTCAAGTAAAGACACTTTTTGATCCAATCCAGGCAAAACCTCTCTCTGTATCTCAGGCTATCACCTCCATGTAGCACAGTGGTAGGCAGTCCGTCTGTCTATCTCAGGGAGCATCAATCAGTTATTCACTGTGGCCTGTCTCCTCTCCAATTACCAGAACGGACCTCTGGTCAAAAAGTGGAGAGTAGAAATCTGAGGATGCAGTTTGCCACACTGTACACTTGAGTACACAGAGTTGAAACACTGTCAGTTAGTTGATTCGTATGACATGTATATGACATTTACTATAAAATAAATATCTTTGGTTTTAGACTGTTGGTCAGACAAAAGAAGACATTTAAAAGATATCCCTTTGAGATTTAGCGATTTGTAATTAAGATATTGGAGTTAGATGTAATAAGATACAAGAAAAAGAAATAAAAATCAGACAGAATGATTGAAAGAAAGAGAGAGAGAGATCGAAAGTGAATGAGAGAGAGAGAAATAGAATACATGAAAGAGATGGGGAACTTAAATATTAAGCTAGAGAGAACGAAAGAGCGTGAATGAAATACAGTGAGTGAGTGAGTAAGAGAAAGCTGACATGAAACGGAAAAAATAGATTGTGAGTTGATGGATAGAGTGATAGAAAATAGAAATGGGAAGAAGAGTCTGGGTAAAGAGTGAAGTGAGTAAAGATGGAAAAAAGAAAAAGAAATGGAGTGATACAGAGAGATGGAGTGTAAGAATACATTTAGAGGGATAGATAACTGGAAAGATACAGAGATGGAAGGAAAATTGAGTACAGTATGGAAGGTGTCTCCTATGTCCTAGTTATACAGGGATAGGGACGGAGATAAATTGTATTAGTTTTTCTTTAATATCATAAAAAGTATAACGTTCAGAAAAATGAAAAATACTCAGATGACGTGTCCTTTACAAGACCTACCCGACAAAAGTTTGTACTAACTTTCTGCGTTAAGTTGAATCAATCGCCAAAAAAGGAACAAAGAATAAGAAGCCTCTGGAAAACTTTGCACTTTTTTAGCAAGCCACGAACCAATGGCAAATGTCTAGCTTGGATGTGTTTCATATGACTGTTAGGCACTAGGCCTAAATGATCTTCCATCGTCATAAGTTTTGTCACAAGCTTTCTCTCCATTCCAAGTATCCTGACGTGTTACACGTTGCATTTAAACAGCTAATTTGTTCCATATTTACATACTGATCACATATTCGTTTTTGAGTTATGGTTGTAAAAGAAATACAAATAAATGCATGAAAAAAAATTCTATGGTGTTCTTCCACCTGAGTTGAGTGTGTTCAGTCACACATTAACTTATCGAGGTAAGGAATGTTCTACATTTATGGCAGTTTTAGTTTCATTTATTCTACATAGAAATATTATGAATTGATGTACACACAGACTACGGAGTCATAATGTTGTCTGATGACTAATTCATTTATTACAGACTAATAGGCTACCATAATTAGTCCAACATAATATTTAAGCTAATTTTAGCTAGTGTTAAAGCCACCATCAAGCAATTTAGCCCACACATCTAGAATGTGGCTTAAAAATGGTTATTATTGTTCTACCTGAGATTATGTCAGGGAAACTTCAACATGAAATTTTGGCATCACAGTTTATTCTCGTGACAAAATTTAGATACAGTCTGGATAGTTCATGATTGAGTTCAAAGTTTACGATGCCACTAAATTCCTCATTGACATCATGTGCTGATCACGCAAATCAACGTGTTCTCTTCATCTAACAGATGCCCTCCTGTGTTTCCTTGCTGTCATTACTAATGTTACATTACAATACATCTGCATGATGTACCTCAGTCCACCAGAGGTCGCTCTTTTGCATATTTCCAGGTCCCATTCTGTGGAATGTAATGCTGGAAGAGACCAACCCCTTCTTGACTTGGGCTTTACGTTTACCAGCGGAGAAAATGGAAGGGAGTCTTTGGGTGTAATGTAAGCGCAACGTCTGTCAGGATGGAATGAGATGGAGGAATAGAAATGTAGTGTAGGTGTTTGAGTACCGTGGGCCCACTAGAGACCAGTGTCGGGTATAATGGCTGCTCTTTTCTCACAATGACTCACAGACATTAAACTCAGGCAAAGAAAAAAACAACACAGTTGTCTACTGTTGTCCCTTTATCGTCTCTCATTTGACAATAACATACTTGGTTTTTAGACACAAAAAAGTAATTGTAATGAATAATACACACAAAAGACTTTTATTGCATTATGTCAACGGAGATAGTCAATACATACACAAATTAGGCATTACAGCCTGCAACTAGTTTCAGGCTGACACAGAGTGCCAAAAGGCAGGGGCGGCCCTAGCATATTTGGCGCTCTAGGCGAGCTTCACTCCTGGCGCCCCCCCCCCCCCCTCACACGTTTTTTCCCCACGAAAACGGAATTGCAACTTTCAAACGCTATTTTGCTCTGTAAGACTGCGTTTCTTTCACATAAACACAACAATGATCGCGACGATGAACAAACATTAATTCAAGAACAAATCACTGAGAAAATGTCACGCCTGTGCTGGACTACGCTCCGGCCACGCCCCCTGTTCAACTGTTTATGGACACACACACACCTCCACGTCATCTTCCCACTCGCCTGCAAATAACGTTTTCTTAGTCTTCTAAAAGTGAATCTAAAATGATATAACAAAAGTATGTATTATTATCATTTGTTAAATTTAGCTATTACGAAGGCTAGTTATTAAGCATTTTGGTGTATTTGGACAGCCTGACATTTTTTTATTCCAAGATGCATAGCTCTTGATTAGTTGAATCATGTCTAATTAAACTGGCTAGCTCGCTCCACCAAAACTAAAGCTGTCCAAATGTGATTACTCATTTTTTTATGACGCAAAATGACGCAAATTGCGGTACAGCTGAACTTGAACTGATGTTTCGACTGAATGACAATAACAAGGAACGTCACAAGTCACTGGCTAGCTAGCGTTAGCTAACTAGCAAGATTACATACAATCCATTCGCTAAAGTTGACAATACAACACTTGAATTTTTACCAGTATTCCTCACTTGTTGACAATTTGCCGTGTTTGGCTTCCTTAATGGGTGTGCTATGCAACGAGTAAGATATGTGTAGTGTTGTTGCACTGGCTATTGGCTTTATATGTGCGCCCCTATTTTAATCATGTCTTTTTTTGTATAATGTAGAATAAATGGACATATCATTTTTTTTATATAGCCTACCCGCCTCTGTAAAATCCTTAAAGAACTATTTGACAGGGAGTAGGAAAACGTTCAATGATAAGGTACATCTTTTCTTCTTTGGGGGCAATTCACGCATTCGTGAACGTTTTCTTATCTGGAATTCATTCTAGGCTAGAACAAGATTTAAGGATTTACCTTTCTCCTTGGCACGTTTCTCTTCTTCTTCCTTTCTTTTCTTCTTAAATTGCGCCCCGGATGGCTTTTGCCTCTTCATTATTTTGTTCTTCAAAGTTTCTTGAACACACACACTCTAACCAAACGCCTCACTGTGCTAGCATGTTCTGACGACACCAAGGACGTAGCCTACGTACCCCTTCCGTTTTTTTGGCTCATTTTACCCTAATGTTAGATTTTTTTTATGGCAAAATATTGGTTGAAGATATAGAAGGGGGCGCAAAAAAAACTCTGTCCAGCAAAAAAAAAACACAATTCTGTTTTTTTTTTTTTTTTTTGCTGGGCGCAGTTTTTTGCGCCCCCCTCTGAGTGGCGCCCTAGGCGACCGCCTATACCGCCTGTAGGAAAAACCGCCCCTGCCAAAAGGAAACACATGAACATTCTTTACCACATCCTGTTATTCAGATCCTTTACATCTTCTATCTAAAATTTACTGAGAACGAAATGCAGTTTACCATCTAACCGGAAGTGCAAAAAAAGCAGAGTATGTGCATATGTAGGCTACAGTATAGTGGTAATATATAAATAAAAAGGATATACATTATGAAATACGATATATGGAGCATTGACAGTATAACAGTGGTAAGACTATGGACATGAGCAACAATAGCAGTAGTTAGTGCAGATGTGATATCTATCTATAAAGTGCAGGTGTAATGTGATGGTAGTAGTTAAAGTTATATACAGAATAAGGTAAGAGGCATGATATGATATAAATACGATGAATATGGACAAGATATGTATATAAATAGATATAAATATGAATACACTATTGTAAAAACAGTCTAGTGCAAATGTTCAGTGGCTGGAGGAAAGTGTGTGGCGGTCCAGGGTGGAGGGGGGAAGTACAGTCACTGGAGGAATCCTGCCTGATTCGAATTTGCATCCTCTCCAAATAAATATCCCCATGGTGTGCTTTTTTCTTGTGTGTCGTATTGTTGCACTACAGATATTACATTGTAGCTGAATAAATGCACTTGACAAAAGCGTGACGTCTCAATATGTGACCTCAGAGACAACTGCTGAGTTTAATGTCGATACCGCTGCATGTACACATGGAATAAAAACATGGAAACTAACGTGTGATTCCATAAAATAATAGAGAGAACATTAATGCCTACTGAAAGAAAGATAGCCTACCACCTTGACTTATGACGAGACGAATGAAACTGTTTGCTGCAGTTCACACATGGGCCCGCTTGGGGCGTCGGCTAAGTGTGAAAACGGCCTGATTCCTCCATCCAAAGAGGGGGTGGTGAGGAGCAAGACAGGGCGGCATTCTTTCCAGTGTCATTCTCCAATTTCCTGCAACGGGATTTTTATACCTTGCTTGCAACCATATGTTTGTCACTGATGAGGAAAAAGGACACGATGATAAAGCTCTGTCTGGTAAGGTAAGATTAGCTTATGGATCGGACGTGTTATTATGCGACAGCTGGCTTTGCAAGGCAATCGAGGTGCTTTTATTCAGTGCAATTTGGGTTTGGCTGGCTGATCCTATGCTGCAATACGAAAATACGTGTAGAAATAAAAATAGTGCCTCTAAAGGCAAATAATGCTTTAATATTTATCTAACTGGGTTTGCATCGTCAGATACCTGTTCTTTGGTCACTATATTTCAAAATGTAATTATCGGCATTACCTCACAGTAATGATAGCTCATCTTTGGCAAATATGGCCTTCCACATTATACGCATCTCCGCGACTTGACGCGGTAAGAGCTCTGTTAACTATTACCCTGACTTTAAGTAGCCTCTTGAGGTTATTTTTTTGTAACATTAGGTTAATTCTTGCAGATTATGCTGCAAAATAGGTTATTACTTAGGCCAGCTGACTGGCTGTAAGCTCATCGTGAATGAGATAATGATCTCTGATTCGTCTTAATATATTAGAGTTACTAAAGCTGCCATAGATGTCAGGCAGCTATTTTAAATTGTTCCTTCGAAATGTACTTTCATAAGTTCGTCATCCACATTTAAACGTAGGCCTACTCACTGCTATGGAATTGTTTAACTCAAGTTTCTTTCACGGGCTATTTTGTTGACCCAAGAGGTTTTACCTGTCATGTTAAACAGGTTTTACCTGTCATGGTTATATTTTCTCGTTTATCTTTTCTCGAATCTTATCTCTTATCTGGTCGAGTCACATGAAAGTTTATGGCTGAAGCATCCAGCTCGAGAGTTTGTGAACCCTGTATCTTGATTGATTTCAGTTGAAGTTGTTGCTTTTCGTAATATTCATCTGTGTCTTACGCAGACACGTAGATAGCGAATGAGATCCTGCAGTTTCCGATGCTCTGGAGAGCATTGCCTTGGAAATTCCGGAAGGACCGTTTTTTCTAATGGGGGTGCGATTATCTGTGTACTTGAGAGTTCTTCCTGAGGTAGGTCTGACCTTTTGCCCATACTGCTAGGTGCAGTTTCAGTTTAGTACAGTTTCACAGTGTGTGTGTATATGTGTGTGAGAGAGCGAGCTGCATAACAGTTGTATCGCTGTATAACATTTCATGTTACCTGATTACAAATGTTATCCCTTTTGGTCACAGTACACTACGATAGGTCATGGCCTTTCCCTTGCATAAACCAACACACCAAAGAACAAGGCTGGTCTTGCCCAGACAGAAACAGGATACCGGTTAGGATTTCATTTGGTTAGGACTGTCACCATTAAGCATCAATCAGCATTGGAAGTGACTGGGTCAGCTCATGGCAAAAACTGAGCTTGCAAGAATTAAATTGGGAGTTTTCCCCAAAGCTTTCTGATTGACCTGCTAGTGAATCTACCAGGCCAAACTCTTCTCACTTCAAGTTGAAGGGTTTCAAACTGTAATCATAGCCAACACTCCTGCCCTAGGCTGTTGAGAAGACAACAGGGAATGCTGAAGATAATTCACCTGTGAAAAGAACCACGCTGTTTCTCTTCTCTCCTTTCTAGGTGTCCGATCACGGTCCTGGTCCACAGAGTTAGCGCAGCTCCTCTCCACTCCTCTCGTTGCCCCCACCCACCCACCCTCCCCCACCCCAAACCCCACCTCCTCCATGTGGTCCCAGAAGAAGAAGGTGTTGATGGCCATGGTCACCCTGGGGCTGGCGGCAGCTCTGATCCGCTCCTGGACCCCTAGGCCCTACAACTCAGTGGACGTGCGGCCGAAGCAGGAGACAAAGATGGAAAAGCTGCTGGAGGACCGACTGCTCCTCTCGGAGCACAAATACGACGACATCCCTTACCGGGTCAAGGAGAGTGTCTTGGGGTGAGTGTGACGGCATGCTGCTGCTGGGGGCCTCCGCATCAGCACCGTATCGGACCGTTTGTAGTCGTCGTCGTGGTTACCTAGGGCAGCACCAGTGAGGATGGCCTCTGCTGCACAGAGCACACCTTTTTAGTTGAGGGCACGCCGCCACAGCCTTCAAAACAGCTCTCATACCAGCCAGACAGCAGACCTCTGTATCTATCTACCAGGGATGTGGCTTTGTATGGCATTGATCAAGTGGCCTTGTAACAGCGGGCCCGCGCGTTATTGGCTCTGCAAACGTTTTGAACACAGTCCCCGCGGAAACGGATGATTCCAGCTGGGTGGCTTGGCTAAACTCGACTCGGCGACAAACGAATATCTCTGCCAAGGCATCAAACTCACACAGGCTATCCTGATTACCAATACAACAGTCATTTAAAAAGGAATGTAGTAGGGCAGTTCTGAGCCACAATTATGTTTCAACAAATAGTATTCGTTTTGATACAACAGAAGAAGCACTACAGTTTATTCCCGTCCAGAACCCACGGCGATATTGCCAATCTTCTTACATTATAATCTCTGATGCATTCAGTTTAAAGGCATTGTTTCGACAACGCCATTGGTCAGCTTCAACCAAGCATTTCAGTAATTAACTTGGGTCTGGCTCTGCCCACTCTCTACCGCTCGCGTTATCGCTCGGGTAACAGTGCGCATGCTCGTCCTTTACCAACAGCCCATTATCGTCCTCAAAATAAGGGGCCACAATGTTTAGGCCAGCGTCCTTTCTTCAGGTGTTCAAACAAATGACAGGTAATCTCAGTGGGTAGTAACAAATGGCCTTTGTGATGACTTGCGGGTGTGACCTCCCTTCATTTACTAGTAGACAAGCACAATCCAAAAAAACACAACCTATACACAATATCACAAATTGACTATTTAATTTACACCTGATGGGATAAGAGTGTTATAGGTATGTTTGTAGGATGCCTCTCTTTGTAATAACAGTCTTTTATGGTTACCGTCCGTCTAGGATTTTCAACCTTCTCGATACCCACATGATATAGTGTGCCCACATTGTGCTCTTCCAACTTGAAGCAGTTGGCTACCGTCAGATTTTGCCAGCTATACAATCTCATAGAAATCCTATATGGATCTAAACAGAATAGCAGTTAAAAGTTAACTACTGTTTTGTAGTATTGTATATGCGGGTGGCTGACTTGGCCGCCCTACGTGTTTTCTTAGATGGGGTGTACTTTGAAGGAGGCTTAGTATAGTTTCTTTTGCAAGACAAGAGAGAGCACAAAGTTCAAACTTGTTCTAATCTCTGGAACAATTATTTTTAACCATACTGAAACTCCTCTCTGAGGAGGCATTGCTATGTGGAATGCAAAGGAATGGGATGGGATAAGAGTGTTATAGGTATGTTTGTAGGATGCCTCTCTTTGTAATAACAGTCTTCTATGGTCACCGTCCGTCTAGGTTTTTCAACCTTCTCGATACCCACATGATATAGTGTGCCCACATTGTGCCCTTCGAACTTGAAGCGGGTGGCTACCGGGCTGCGTTTGTCTCCACATTGAGCTCGTCTCCACTTCAAGTTGGAAAAAAGTGAATGTATCCACTAATTTAAGTCTCTTCTCAGTAAGAACGGCCCTGTATGGAGAATGAGAGGCCCTTTTCAAAGCTCAAAAAGAAAAATAGGTTAATTGAGCAATACTGTGGGAAATGGTAGACTACCAGGATGTAGATGAGATGAGATTTGCTATTCAGGGTACCTGGAGCAACAGAGAATCGGATATCTAGCCACGCTGGGCTCTCTATCTGAGTAAAACCAGAACATGACAAACTATACAATCATGTCTTTAGCACTAAAATGTTTAAAAATTGTCTGAGCAACTACAATAAATGGCTCTTGCATCAATAGATTGGTATTGAACAAAAGTCCTCTAGCATTGTATTGGTCTTGCACAGACAACTTTGCCCCTGTAACTTTTTACCTGACCCTCACAACATAATTCAAACATAGACAAATCATAGCTAACAGTAAGTGAACAATACATCCATAGCATAAATGCACGGCTTAAATGCTTTGCATTTGTGTAATTGCCCTCATCTCCTCTTCACGGTTAGGCCTAAACCATGTGTCCTTTTCTCTCTTCCAGTCTCCTGGCCCGTAATGGCTGCGTGTGTGAGGGGGAGACGAGGAGCATCAACCTGCCCTACGCCCACCTGCTGTTCCCTCGGGTGTCAGCGCAGAACCTCCACACGGCCTTCAAGGTGTCGGAGCTGGAGGAGGTGAAGAGGCGCCGGGCCCAGGAGTACCACAGCTTCCAGATGAGGTGAGTAGACGCCTGCATCGGACCTCGACGTGGGCCTTCAGCGCCATCTCAGCTTTTGCACTGGCTGTCTTAACCTGTGTCACTGTACAGTACCAGTCAAAAGTTTGGACACACCTTTAAGTGTTTTCTTTACTTTTATTATTTTCTACATTGTAGATTTATACTGAAGACATTTAAACTACGACAGAACACATATGGAATGATAAAAAGTTTTATCTACCATGTAGAAAATAATAAAATCAAAGAAAAATCTTCTCAAAAAATGAGAAGGTGTGTCCAAACTTTTGACCGTCACTGTAGATGTTCCTCTTTCAGTCATAGAAGAGAATCACATACCAGTCTACACCAGTGACTTCGGAACGCTCGTAATCTTTCAGAGACTATTATGGGAATCTTCAGGAACAGACAGATACAAATCAAGGGCAGCTAGACGTCACAGAAATGATGCCATATATGACTTTGCTTCATAATCAGTTAGTTGTAAGTCTGTTTCCTTCTGTGGAGACATACCAGGCTATCTGTCCCACACATTGTACTGGAACATATTCAGCCTTGTTAGAGGACCATGCTGTGCACTTTGAATACTTGTGTTTTTGCACAGAAGACACATTTCCATAAGCTTTCAGTTCCAGTAGTCAGAGATAAAAGTAGTCTTTGTTCCCTTAATTCCTCATGTGGTCACTTCCTGAGTGAAACCTCTTATAGCATGTAGCGCCCTTACAGCTGAGCATTAGGCCTATGCAACTCCTGAATATTTTATACTGACATGTTCAGGTAAAGGATTCTGTAACTAACTGTAAACCAACATTCTACGTAAGCCAAGCTATATTTCATTTTTCACTGCTGTCTGACCAACCAGCCAAGAGTCATTAGTGTGGCAAAAAGAAACAGAATCCCTGGGCTGGCTTCATAGGAGCGCTGTGTCAGAGGAGGCACTGGTGAAAGCCTAATCTGGGTCCAGGCCGTGAAGAGCTTCCTCTTAAAAGTGCTCTGGGAATAGTTTAGTTAGACTGAACTCTCAACTCTGAGAAATGACAAGGGAAGGATTAGAGATTTATGAATGGAGGCTATTCACTCCTCAACAGCTGTGGCCACTATGGATTTCCTGTGCAATGTTATGGACATTTTTGAATATTATCTCATGCAATCTTGGCAGGGATTTGAATGTTATCTCATGCAAACTTGAGAGGGATTTGAATCTCATGCAATCTGTAGCATGTACCCTAGGGCTTTGTTTAGCAAAATATGTTTTAATTGAAATTGAAATTAAGTTGAAATGTAGATGATGTTTCATGAAATTACTGTAAATGAAAGTGTGGTATACTAGGTCATTGCCGTTTGTTGTCCACCAATTACAACTTCTTTGAACTGTACACAGTTATGAATTTATAGAATTTAAAACATAGCCAAAAGCTGTGTCTGTCAACACATACCATATGTGAACTACATTTCTAACCTGGATTATGTATTTCTAGATGCACATTCCCCCTCATAATACAACTTCCTCTGGTAAAATGCAGTGCAGATTTGATGTAATTCTTCCAAAGTTGGGAAACCTCTGCAGTGAATATCTGCAATGTCTGAAAATTGGTTGTCCAATTTATAAGATATAATTCATTAAGACAAGATGCCTATTAACTTTCTTTGAAAAATGTTGCACCAACAATGTGAGATTTGTGAGCACACGACATATGGATTCACAGGAAAATATTTGTGATTCCTGCCATAATTGTAAGTGCATCAGAAGGTGCAAAAAAAGTTGTAGACATAAGTGATAGTAGATTTTATGGTATGCTTGTTCTTTCTTTATGCGCTGTAGGTCACAGACTTCAGCAGACCTGCTAATTGTTGCTGAAGCTAATAGCCCCCTGCAATACCCCACCCAGGGTGTAGAAGTCCGACCCCTCAAGACCATCCTGGTACCTGGTAAGGGCGTAGTCCTGAGGAATGTATTGTAACATTTCGTCTGCTTTGACGTAAGTCTGACGAGACAGCTTTTCATGCATCCCAACTTTCATGGAGGTTTGCCATCTGAAAACTGCAGAAAGCCAAGGGGCCGACGAAAGGCGATGAAGAGGGAGAATAGATCAGGCGGGCTAAAGTAAATTAGGCATACATCGCTTTGTGTTTAAATGTTTTTTTAAAGTCAGGTCAAATATTGTCATTTATTTAAGCAATGGTACTTCTGAAAACACTTTTGAACTAGACCGCCACACAAAGTTAGAGAGGTTTTCGGTGAAAAGTGTGTTATCTTGAATGATAACGTTTCTGGCAAAAATAGACACAAAAGTGTACTGTATGTCTTATTCTGAGTGACAATTTAAGGAACTATGGTTTTGAAACTAGTTATAGTGGAAATGGCAGCTGTAGGGTGTGAAGCAGCATCTGTGAATAACGTTCTGTGCTTTAAGTGCAGACTTTCAGCTTTAATTTGAGGGTATTTACATCCAAATCAGGTGAACGGTGTAGGAATTACAACACATTTTATTTGTGCCCCCCCCCCTTTTTAAGGGACCACAAGTAATTGGACAATTGGCTGCTCAGCTTTTCCATGGCCAGGTGTGTGTGCATTTCAGGTGTGGTATTTGTGTTTGGAATCTGTTGCTGTCAACTCTCAATATGAAGTCCAAAGAGCTGTCACTATCAGTGAAGCAATCCATCATTAGGCTGAAAAAAAACCATTAGAGAGATAGCAAAAACATTAGGTGTGGCTAAGTCAACTGTTTGGTACATTCTTAAAAAGAAAGAACGCACTGGTGAGCTCAGCAACACCAAAAGACCCAGAAGACCACGGAAAACAATTGTGGTGGATGACAGTTGGCCAGATCAAAAACACTCTCCAGGAGGTAGGCGTATCTATGTCAAAGTCAACAATCTAGAGAAGACTTCACCAGAGTAAATACAAACCATTGGTGAGCCTCAAAAACAGGAAGACCAGATTAGAGTTTGCCAAAAAAACATCTAAAAGAGCCTGTACAGTTCTGGAACAACATCCTATGGACAGATGAGACAAAGATCAACTTGTACCAGAATGATGGGAAGAGAAGAGTATGGAGAAGGGAAGGAACTGCTCATGATCCAAAGCATACCACCCCATCAGTGAAGCATGGTGGAGGTAGTGTTATGGCGTAGGCATGTATGGCTGCCAATGGAACTGGTTCCCTTGTATTTATTGATGATGTGACCGCTGACAAAAGCAGCAGGATGAATTCTGAAGTGTTTTGGGCAATATTATCTGCTCATATTCAGCCAAATGCTTCAGAACTCATAGGACGGCGCTTCACAGTGCAGATGGACAATGACCCGAAGCATACTGCGAAAGCAACCAAAGAGTTTTTTAAGGCAAAGACGTAGAATGTTCTGCAATGGCCGAGTCATCTTGTTGGCCACACCTAATGTTTTTGCTATCTTTCTAATGGGTTTGATGGCTTGCTTCACTGATAGTGACAGCTCTTTGGACTTCATATTGAGAGTTATGAAGCAACAAGCAACAGATTCCAAACACAAATACCACACCTGAAATAAACTCTAGACCTTTTATCTGCTCCTTGTAAATGAAATAACGAGGGAATAACACACACCTGGCCATGGAAAAGCTGAGCAGCCAATTGTCCAATTACTTTTGGTCCCTTAAAAAGGGGGGGGGGGGCACAAATTAAATGTGTTGTAATTCCTACACCGTTCACCTGATTTGGATGTAAATACCCTCAAACTAAAGCTGGAAGTCTGCACTTAAAGCACATCTTGATTGTTTCATTGTTTCATTTCAAATCCATTGTGGTGGTGTACAGAGCCAAAATGATGAAAACTGTGTCAATGTCCAAATATTTATGGACCTGTCTGTATATTCTTGTGTTAAATTTGAGCATTTCATGAAATTTACACCCATACATAAAGAACAAAATTAGTTTCTTTGTATAAATGTACTTGGCATTTATTTACAAAGTTTTGAGAAATGTTCATTAGTTGAAAGCAAGAATATGTTTGAAAACAATACTAAATGTAGAGCATCGACAGCAGTATGGTTTCATGTGGATCGGTGAAACTATGTATCATAGTATATGATATCATTGACCAAAAATCTGTGAGAGAAAAAAAAATATTGACAAACACTATATAACCGTGCTCCGCTGTGTGATACAATGAATTACAAAGTGGGTGGGAACATAATTGATACAAAGAGTGTGTTGGGAAACATCATTGTTTGCCATGTGCAATTAAGGCTTTCAATGTCATTTTTCGCTTCTAGAAGGTAGCATGCTGTTGCTCTTTTCAACAGAGACAAAAAAAGACATATTGTTCAATATTGATTGGCTGGCTGTGTCTGGAATGTAACTTCAATAATGTGTGCATGTAATCTGTGTTTATTGAAGGACTGGCCCTTAAAGAGAAGACCAGAGAACGCTACACAGTAAGTCTGCCAATTTCCCACTGCCAGTAATACTCTTCCCCATTACATACATTTGCTGCATGTATTATTTCAATTGTTGACGTCTTTTATTGTCGCAGGTGAATTTGACAGCAACAATGGGCACTTTTGATATTGCTGCATTTGTGGATGATGTCACCATGAAAGGCGAGGGGGAGATGCAGATGGCTTTGTCCAGCCGATACCTCTCAGCCCTGAACAGGCAGCTGCAGTTTGTCACCTACACAAACACCCTGTTCCACCCGAACACCGCCGACACAGGTGAGTACTGATGCCAGCACACCCCCCTTATCGAAATGTTTCAATAGCTGAACACCACACTTGTGCACAAGCTGTTTGAACGGCATATCACGGCATATTCTGATAGAATTTTCATTCTTTGAATGAAATTGTGAGGTTAGAGTTGGCATGTCATATCGCAGCGGTTGTAGATAATGCTGGAGTCACAGAAAAAGACATACGATTCTACAACAGAATATACAACAGAAAAGCAGTCTTCACTAAACGTTTCTAGTCAACGATCTTCTGATGGCTTTGAAGCCATTTTCGGTAGTGAAGAATCCGGTTGCCAATAATGGGTTCTGTGTATCAAGGAACCATTTAAAAGAAACCTTTTAAAGAAAGTGTCGAGTCATCTCTGAGTGTGGAGTCATTTGAGAGTATTTGTGAAGAACACTTGGAAAGCACAGCATTCGCAGAAATGTAATAAATCATAGTCTGCTGCGGCCTTACATTCGTTTTGAAGCAGGCAGAACCACTGTAGTAACGTTATAACAATCTCTGGAATGGTAATGACTCAGTAATATCCAATGAGAACTTATGAGGTAATGGGCTTATACATATTTAAAGCCACTTATAGGATTTGTCCTTTGATTTTGGGTAACATTTGCAAAGATGGGCATCCTCATTCCATTGGACCATGCTTGTTGTAATAGGTTACAAAGTTAACTACCAGGCAAACCACATAGCGAAGGGTGCATTTGCAGTTTGCATTGGAACTGCGTTTTTGCTAAGTGCAGCAAAAGCTTGTGTTCTGTCATACCTTAAGGGCTACGCTAAGTGTTAGCTTGTTTTGGGTGCTGCGTCAGAGAAAATCAGAATGTCACCTCCGAAGAAGATGCTAGATGACTGGTCTGATCTGGAATTTGTTCATTTGTTACCGTGAAGCTGAGGATTGTTTTTCCTTTCATTATACCAGTTGGTTTGTATGGAATGTACCTCTTAAAACAAATACCTTCACCCAATGTCAGCTGCCTTTCCTGTTACTGCTGCTCGTCCTTCTACAGGAATAGATTCACCTTCACGCATGATGAGGGTGTGAGGCCCCCTTTTGATTACATGTAGGGGTGTAGTAGGGTGTTCCACAAGGAGACTCCAGTAAGCAGTAGGCAGGGCTGGGCGATAAATCGAATTTAAATAACAATTACGGCTTTCAACAATTATGAAAACAACGTAATTGTGTTAAAACTGTTATTTTGCCGCATTGCGTTTCGCAATGATGCTCTAATTTAGTTTCGTCTTGTTATAAATCCAGCGCACCCTGTGCTCTGTAACAGCAGTGTGCTTCCGCCCGCTCCCTTAAAGCCCTCACTTTGAATGGGGTGACATCATGCTTTGTCGAAACGAAATTTTGGTTCCGTTGCGTTGCTTTTCTTGTGGTGCTTTTGGTAGAAAGTTGAGAAAAGTTCAACTTTTCAAGTGGCAGTGCAGGCAGGCACCAGCCAATCAAATTACGTTCATGTAAATATTCCAGCGCAGGTGCTAGCCAATCAAATCACATTTATGTTAATATCCAAAGAGAGCGAGACTCGAGACTCAAACTCCGTAGATGGTCGTATTTGTACATAAATGTAATTTATTTGGCTTTTTTTGTTTTTGCTTCGATTTTTTGCTTAAAAGTACCAAGATGTAGACACTGTACAATGTAAAAACCCTGTTATTGCAACCAAAAAATATGTCTGAGGTGATTTGCGAGGCATCTGAGCCGACTATCTAACGTTAGCACGTTGTCAAGGTAACTGTCGGTAAATGATGGGTGGAAGGGTAGACGATCAGTATACTGTAAGATACATTTGAATTATCAAATGTATCAAATGAAGTATATCAAATGAAAAAATCAGTCAGAGACAGCAAGTTAAATTCACGTGGAAAATGTAAAGCCAGATGAGAGTGCAAGTTAAAACTGGGACAGAGGGCTGTGACAAAGGGCAGCAAAAGGATAAATCTTAAGTGGTCAAGTCTGGGGCACAAATAAGGGAACGTTTCCAGACATACATGTGTCAGCAGTTTAAAAGCAGAAGTAGAATACCACAAGAATCATGTGTTATAACTATGTGCAGAATGGACGAGACAGTATTTCACAATCTTAAGATCGTTAGATGGGCGGCGCAGGGGGCCAGAGTGACATCACAGAATTAGGCCTTAAAAGTTTGAGCATCCTCTGTATCAGATCAGAATGCATTCTCCGGCTTGCTTGACTGTACTTGATTGTCTGTTGGGCGAGTTGTATTGTGTCAGTATCTACCAGTAAAACTCAACCTTGTTACAACAAATTGCTTCGTATGGTGGTTCCTCTCCAAAACAACACGACAGAGTCATTTAACTCTAACAATACCTGGAAGTGAGTTTGTGCGTGTATGTGTGTTTGTGACATGTAATATCAGTCCTTTACGTCCTTTCCCGCTAGCGATTACACACACCGGCATTGCTCCACCACGAGTGTGGATCGATTACTATTAATGTTGAACAGCAGCATTAAACGTGACACAACATTAAATGTCTGGACACAACTAAAGGTCCTGGTATTAGCCAATCATTCATTAATACTACTTCCGTGAATACGGATCGTTTCTCTGTTCCGGTCAGGTGACTGGTCTTAACCAATCATTACTTAGAATTACTTCCGGGTATACTGATCGTCTACCCTTCCACCAATCGTCTACCGATAGTAACTACCCACAATGTAAACAGCTGGCTAGCAAAGTTACTCAACGGTCAGCAATTCCTTTTTCTAGTAATTGTAAATTGTAAAAGTAAAGGAGACAAAATATTGGTTAATATATTATTATTATTATTATTATTATATATTAACATAATATGCATTGATGATAATACTGCTAATAATAAAGTAAAACCACAACCACACCACAGCTGGTAAAAAATCCTAGGGGAAACACTGAATGAGGAAGCGTGTTAAATATTGTCATTATGATTTTTGCCATAATCGTGCAGTCCTACTGTTATGTACTGTAGTGAGAAGGGCACTCAGATGTTCCCTATTATGTGCTGTGCTGTCGGTTGTGCCGTGTGCTCCCTCTCAACCTCATGAGGAGAAATGAATCTCCAGCCAAGTGTGAGATGGGGTGGGATCTTCCCCTCTCATGACTGCATTTTTGACTGATGCCAGAACCTCTGCTGGTTACAGCAATAGATCTTTCACACACTGGGCCAGGCTCTGCTCTCTCCCTCTAGTAGAGAGAGAGGACATCGTGGGGTTGCAGTTGTGGCATCACAGCATTGTTTTAAGTGAGGCTTTTACACTAGCTCTGCAGCATATGACAAATCAGAATCAGAATCAGAATCAGAATCAGAATCAGGTTTTATTGGCCAAGTAAGTTTGCACAAACAAGGAATTTGACTTGGTAAAGTGACTCTCAGTGTGCTTACACAAAATATACAACACAATACAATACAATACAAACAAACAAACAAACAAACAGTGCAACAGTGCAATGGACTAAGGAGTTTAAGAACGTATGTACAAGGCGGAATGGCTATATACAGTAGCTGTGAAATGTTGCACAACAGTAGTGCAAAGAAGAAGTGGAGAGTGCGAGAAGTGCAGGGATAAATATCAAATGGTCTAAAATGGCCTTCCTCCTCTTCACATGAATCATAAGATTGGCCTGCGAACACATGTTGGGCTATGTCCCTGTGAAAGTAAGACCAAAGGTGAGCCCATCTTGGAGCCAGCCCTATTTTTACCTCCTGGCATAGAGGGTGAGATCCCGGGGGGGGGACAGGGGGGGACGTGTGTCCCCCTACCATAAAGTTGTCCCCCCCAACAATCATTGTAAACACAAATAAATAATTTTGAATAAAATAATAATATTAAATAAAAGCCAGACAACACCAGCGGTGCTAATTATTTGACGTAAAACTATGTGTTTTTTTAAGTGTTGAAAAATCATGATCCCCCTATTCCTCAAAGTGGTTTGGTTCACGGTTTTGGTTCATATTGTGTAGCATAGCGGCAGTGACTGGGGAGAGAGCAGGAAAAAGAGGAGTGTGTGTGTGTGTGTGTGCCTTGTCCATAATCAGCACGCCGGTTAAGCTACTAGCGAATGATTGTTAACAAGCTCAAGTTTGAGCTTTTGGACAAAGCAGGAGAAATGTCCCTTTTCATGTCACAAGCTTTGTGCTTGTTGAACAAGTGGTGATAAATTACTTACTGGCTTTTTTTTTAATGACTTACTGACAGTGTACTGATGGGCGGGGCTACCGGCCTGTTTCAGTCAATCAACCCAGTACATTGTCAGATTGTGAGGAAACCAACCGAACCAATAAAACCTCTACAAGTAAAAGCCAGTAAGTCATTTATCACACCACTTGTTCAACAAGCTTGAGCTTGAGCTTGTTAACAATCATTTGCTAGTAGCTTAACCGGTGTGCTGATTATGGACAAAGCACACACACACACACACACACACACACTCCTCTTTTTCCTCCTCTCTCCCCAGTCACTCTACACACATCCTCGGATTTAAATAATTATACTAATAATAAATACGAGAATATATGTATCATAAACAATTACATTTCACATTTATAGTCATGATTCTACGAGGCATCGTGATGTCCTAACAAAAATAAAAGTACTTTACACGAACACTGCAAATGGCATTGAATAAATAAATAAGCACTAAACTTAAACGCGTTGATATAGCCATGGTGGAATAGAATGGACACATCTTCATTTTGCAACAGTACCTCCACCTCTGCACCGGTGAAATTAGGTTTCATGTTGAAAGTTGCTCCAGCAAAGTTCGAGCAAAACCCACGCTGACCGTGTTAACTTTGGTTAACATTACTTGTCTGTGAGTAGATATTTTGTGTTGGTACATTTAATGCCGTTTAGAGAATTTCTGTTTGTAAATGTTATAAGAGAATTCTGTATTTAGCAGCCAAGTCATGTTAAGTGTTTGCTAGCTGTCTAGTCCTGCAAGGTTGCAAACCCAGTACGAAGACAGCATAGAGAGAGAGGGCGATGTCCCCCCCCCCCCCAGGAATTCCTCTCTGAAATGTTACCATGTGTTGTCCCACCCTACAAAGAAATGGGCTCTCTCATGTGCAGACAGGGCTTTGGTTGTGAAACATGCAGTTTGAGTTGTTTAATTGATTCCCATTGGCATTGCGTCTAATGACTCGGTTGGATGTTTGGATGAAAGAAGGGATAATGACCCCCTCCTCTCCTGGTTGATGCCATACTTTTGGTTTCCTCTAACACATTTTCACAGCATAGTTTTTTTTGGAACAGGCAATATTTTTCAGAGTAGAAACGGTTTTGAAGGAGCAGTTTCTCAGGTTCCAGCGAGTACAGTACAGCCAGGCTGTTCAGTGCTCTTACTTCCTGCCTCCTGAGAATAAGAGCGGAGTAAGGTCTGTTCTCTGAATGCGGAATCATAATGTAGCGTAGCAGCATTTTGAAATGCTGACCAAAAAGGTTAGGACAGGATGGCGGTTCAGGACAGTTGAACTCAGGGATATTTCATGTGCAGTACGTCCCAAACGTGGGAGTTTTTCTGCAATTTTTCTTCACAGCGTTTCAGCATTCCAGTTTACCAGCATATTGTCCAGCTCCAACTACTACTTGAGGAGCAGAGTTATGCAACGTCTCCAGCCCTCTTTTCAGTTTGTATTATTTGAGAGACGTTGAGGAAACGCACAACTCCATTTTCTTTGCTCCTTTACAAACTACAGTACACACAATCCCATCGCCCTCTTACTACTCTGTGGGTCTGCAGTTTTCTAAACAAATCGCCTTTACAAAACACCATGTTCTGTAGCATTTTGCTTTAGGATGTCAGTAGCTGGGTTTCCATCCAACTCCATCACATATTTTAAGAGCAGTCAGGAATATTTGGCTTAAAGAAATGCAAGTCTGTGACCATGTCCATTTTAACAACTTTTACACGAAACACATAATAAAATCTCAGCCGATGTGATTTGATGCCTCAGCTAACTCGCCTGTAGCGAATTAATTTCATATTTCACCTAAGCTATGTTCAGACTGAAGACTTTGTTTCTCAAATCAGATATTTTAAGGCGACTGTCCGCACTGTTATTTGCAAGTGGTCAGATCGGATTTGTGTCCGACATCACCAACCTATCTGCATGGGTTGCTGTGGTAACGATGTAGGAGCAGACTTTCAAAAATCAATCAGCCAGTCTGGATATGCCGTAAACTGGATTTGGGCTGACAGTCTGGACAAGGCCTAAGATTGAATGCACATTTAAAGCATTTTTTTTGTCAGGATTCCCTATTTGAATGGTCAAAACTTGCCTTATTCAGTTTCAAATCCAGTCAAACTGCAAGCAGTTTTGTGAAGACTTTTTCAAAGCCAGCATAACCATAGTGTGACAAAGGACCATGTCTATTGTGATTGTGCAGTGATCACAGCATATCGGATACAGATGTGTGCACGACTCTATAACCACGGTGGGGTTCATGGACTTGAATGACGGTTCAGTGGAAGTTTAACCAGCAGTCTGTTGTTTTTTGGGAAATATGCAATACACGATTAAACTGTACAAGTCTGTAGAGAATGTTTTTGGCTGCTCTGTTCATATCTGTACTGTTGACATCTGGATAACAGCTCTTACTTTGAGACTTATCATTGCGTCTTGGGGTGATCTTAAGGTTTTAAGTTGTATTCCTCTGCTCCGCTATTCTCTCTCTCTCTCTCTCTCTCCCTCTTCTCTCTCCCTCCCTCTTCTCTCTCTCCCTCTCTCTCTCTCTTCTCTCTCTCCCTCTCCCTCCCTCTCTCCCTCTTCTCTCTCTCTCTCTCTCTCCCTCTTCTCTCTCTCTCTTTCTCTCTCTCTCCCTCTTCTCTCTCCCTCCCTCTTCTCTCTCCCTCCCTCTTCTCTCTCTCTCTCCCTCCCTCTCTCTCTCTCTCTCTCTCTCTCTCTTCTCTCTCTCTCTCTCTCTCTCTCCCTCCTCTCTCCCTCCCTCTTCTCTCTCTCTCTCTCTCTCTCTCTCTCTCTCCCTCTTCTCTCTCTCCCTCTCCTGGGCATTCCGTAGTCATGGCAATGTCAGAACAGCTCAAATACGAGTGTGTTAGTGTCTTCAGTTATTTACACTATTAGTGTCTTCAGTTATTTACACTATTGAATATGAGTGTGTTAGTGTCTTCAGTTATTTACACTATTGGTTTATCATGAGTCCTTCAGGAGGTCCTGTCGTGCTGTATAGGGTTATTTACACTATTGGTTTATCAGGAGTCCTTCAGCAGGTCCTGTCGTGCTGTATAGGGTTATTTACACTATTGGTTTATCAGGAGTCCTTCAGCAGGTCCTGTCGTGCTGTATAGGGTTATTTACACTATTGGTTTATCAGGAGTCCTTCAGCAGGTCCTGTCGTGCTGTATAGGAGTTTGCTTACTGCCCGTGTCACCAGCCCATGCCTCCACATGAACAGGGAACAGTCCCATTTCACCCCATTGCAGGGATGATCTGATATGATTTGGTAACATATCAAATCACTTTCATGGAGAGGGGGGTTCTTGGAGTCTGCTAGATGCAGGAAAAAAGGTGGGCAGTGCTCTTTGAGTTAAAGCAGACTATCAGTCCATGGCAGGACTACAGTACAGAGTGGGTGTTCAGGGTCTTACGTGTTTTATTCACAGTAGCTGGGTTTCCATCCAACTTTTATGCGCATTTTGACAATTTGATTGAGAAATCCTGACTGGAAACGCTTGAAATCTTCTAATTTGAATAAAAGTAAGATTCACTAGAATTGGGTGGATTAACGCACTATTCGCATAGCATATAACGCGACTAAGATTGATGGAAACGGGTTTATTGGCATATATTTGCATATGTTGCAATTGTATTAGGTGTTTCCCATTAAAGTTGCCCTGACAACAGTACGTTTTGATCCCACAGCCGTTCACAGTTCCTAACTTGATTAGGAAAATGTCCATTTTTAATGCGCATAACACAGCTGATGGAAATGCTCAAGGATGGCAGTCATTGTGTTAAAACAATTGGGATGTCAGTGACTATATTCGGTTGTTGCTGAACTTTCAACTTCAAACAAGCTCAGATAACCTCAAATCAAGAGAACTGGTTACAACTGGTTCTGTACAAGAAGAAGTCACAAAGCCCGTCAGAAAATTCAGACACCTGCACAATGTTGTAACCATAATTTCACAGAGGAAGTAACTTCAACTGTCACTGGGAATGGGTGGTTGGCAGTTCTACTGGTTGTTGTAAAGTACATATACAGAGAAAGAGAGGAACTAGAGATGGAGAGATTGAGAGAAAGAGGGGAACTAGAGATGGAGAGAAAGAGGGGAACTAGAGATGGAGAGATTGAGAGAAAGAGGGGAACTAGAGATGGAGAGAAAGAGGGGAACTAGAAATGGAGAGAATGAGAGAAAGAGGGGAACTAGAGATGGAGAGATTGAGAGAAAGAGAGGAACTAGAAATGGAGAGAATGAGAGAAAGAGGGGAACTAGAGATGGAGAGATTGAGAGAAAGAGGGGAACTAGAGATGGAGAGATTGAGAGAAAGAGGGGAACTAGAGATGAAGAGATTGAGGGGAACTAGAGATGAAGTACCTTCAGCTGTCCCTGGGAATGGGTGGTTGGCACTTCTACTGGTTGTTGTAAAGTACATATACAATACATCATTTGTGTCAGTAGTATTTAAGTGACCTGACAATTATGTTGAGTAACACCGTGAATGATTAACTTACCAAGTGTAATATGTACAGGACTTGAGTAAAGGCCATATCTCTTGGTTAGAGACCATGCACAGTTTGAAATGTATCTATAAGTTTCAAGTTTATTATTATTATCATGTGCTCATAAAAAGGGCATTTTTCAGTAATGCAATTCCATGTGCTCAAGTGTCTGCTCAACTTAAAATAATAAATTAAGTACTAGAATTTAAAGGCTAGAAAGAAAGTAAGAATGACAGGATGAAGAAGATATAAATTAAATTAAAGTGGCAAGTGCAAGTTGGTACGGGTCCGTATGCAGAGATGGGCAAAAATACATCAAAATGTATTTTGATACAAAATACAAAATACCCCTCAAATAAATGTATCAAAATAAAATACAAAATACTGGTGCCAGAAAATGTAACAAAATATAATACATGTATTTTGTATTTAAAATATAGGAAATACTTTTTCTGGATTTTCCGTTTTCTCAGTTTGGTATAGCAGAGCATTCAGGTTTGGGCTATATAATGTACACAAAGCTCTGGGGAACCCCACAAATAGGAAAAACAGTCACAGAATATCAGTTCCCAGAACCCAGTTCTAGAAGAGTCTTTTGTCTCTTTGAGAAGGTCAAACAGATTGAGATGATAAGAGGAAGCAGGATGTGTCCCAAAGTGCCCTCCACTTAAAGGAACCCAGCATGCTGCATTAAATTTGCATGAAAGGAGGCAATAGTTCCTTTCGTTACATCCAAAGCCTACTTAGCATAATCTAAATAGTAATGTATGTACATCTGTCTTAGTGCTTCATAAGCCATTTTAAAATATCAGCGGTGAACTCTTCTTGATGATATTAGTAACACTATTTTACAAGCTTAGCATCCGTAAGCCTAAATGTGTGCTTTTCTCTTTTCAAAACATTGTTCAACGACAAGTATTTGTCACATAAATCCCTGAGTGGAGGTTGGTCAGTGAAAGAAGGCAGACGTCTTTCTAATTTGATCCTGTTGCGTTTCTGCGAATTTAACCTTATTTGGAGGAAATATTGTCATGGTGTGTTGAGCTGCAAGATAATAATTTAAAAAACGGAAACTTTTCCATCAGAGCACATGACCAAAACTCTGTGCTCTCTTCCCAAAACGATTTTGAAGACAAAGACTGCATTTGTTGAGCGCTCATGACCAACTGGACCTGTTTGGGTCTGTCGGTCTATGCTCCCTATAACCCTTGAAGTAGTGTGTACCTTTTTTTTTTACCCCCGAAGTATCTGTGTATTCAGGTACAATGTAACTTGTTGTGGTTGAGGACAAAATGTGACCTAATAGAGTCTGAGGACTTAAAATGAAAAGCTTGAAATATTTTCATTCATTGTGTTTTGTGGGTCTGTTGAGAAATCTACAGTATATCAGGAATGTGCTCTATCTGTGGTTGAATAAGGTGAATCACAGGCCTCAAACTAACGGAAACTCAGTCAACTCAAATCTTACACTCTTTTTTTTTTTTTCCTTTTTTGTATCCCAGTGCAGTTTGTGACTGACGGACACCAATCTTTCTTCACTGTTAAAGTCCGTCACGGCGTCACCCCTAAGCTCTATAACCCAGGACCCAAAGAAGGTGAGAGAACATGTCTTGGGAGTCCTGTCATTACAGACAGTCATATTCTGAATGCGTTCCCATGGCAAGCACCTGCTCACATGAATTGAATCCATTTAATCTCCTCCATTTTTCAGAATACAACGTGAGTGCCCTTGTCACCATAGCGACAAAGACGTTTTTGCGTTATGACAAACTCCAGGATTTGATTGACAGCATACGCCAGTTCTACCCGACTATCACCATTGTAATTGCCGATGACAATGAGCATCCTAAGCCAGTGATCGGTCCCTACATTGAGCATTACACCATGCCATTTGGAAAGGTCAGTAATGTTCACACATTTAAGTTAGCGATCTAGAACACAAAGATGTTTCCCAATGTTCCACTGACCAATGCACTGTTCTAATCTTCTGTTCTTTTCTTCATTTGCAGGGGTGGTTTGCAGGGCGTAACTTGGCAGTGTCCCAGGTCACCACCAAGTATGTGCTGTGGGTGGACGATGACTTCATCTTCACTGCCAACACCAAGCTTGAGAAGCTGGTGGATGTTCTAGAGAGCACCACCGTGGACCTGGTATGGGTTTCTGCACTTCTTACGTTCTTTGCTGTATTGACGTTGAAGTTTTTGGATACTCACTTTAATTGGAGTATGTCTATAGGGAAGGGTTTTGTGAATATTTCCCCCTAAATAGCACAGGTGAGACAGAATCTTCTTCTTGTCCAAATCAAGTATGTTATCCAACATTTGCACATGTTTGGACAGAGTAAAGAAGCATCTGTACCAAAGTCTCATTAACAAGTTTACAGCATCACAACTATCTTAAACTACTGATCTCACCAATATGCCAATGGTGCCTGCCCGTGTCACTTTCATCCCTACTCTCCCGGACTCAACCAACGGTCCTTCACTGTTGGCTATTCACGGTTGGCAGCTTGTGATATCGATCAAAATCAGCTACGTCAGCTACTATTGCTAAGCACACCAGTTTGACAGTTTTGATTGCATGAAATTATAATACTTTTTGTTTGTTTGTTTTGAAGTGCGATCCTGTTGTGAAGTTGCTATTGTAGCCTACACTACTATGGCAGTTTGGATGTTGTCAAATAGGATTGTGATTCATCGACTGAGATAGCCTACACCCCCCATCACCCCTTTCACCCTTGCTTCAAGTTCAGCCACTGCTGTTTACATGTTTGCTTCTGTGACTATGGGTTGAAAAGAATCTGTAATAATCTGTGCGCACATTCACTTCTCCCATTGGGGTGAATAGACACAGGACGTCGCCGCGGTTCCTGAACAGACTCTGGCCCAACCAATGGCATGGTGTGCACAATTTTGTGTGAAAGGACATCTAATTAAGGGTCCCTGAGTGAAAACAGTGGGACGCCTGTAGGAAGGAAATTAGCACCGAAAGTCACTGCAGACTGGCTAAAACACGTTCCACAATAGGCTACTACTCCGAAATAGATTTATAAATAATTGATATGTTATCTGTTAAATTGAGCAATGTGTTATCATTATCGGGGCCTGGAAAGAAGTAACTCCAACTCCAGTGTGTAGCCTATTTTTCACCAGTGAAAGTCTGTTTATGAATGTCCATCTGTATGTAATTAGAGGGACCAGAGATCTGATGCAGTGGCCTCCAGTGGGAATTCCCCTCTGCACACAAACACAAGTACAGATGTAGAGCACTCATTACCCATGGTCCCTCTCTCCCCCACCCCACCCCCCCCCCTCTCTTAGGTCGGCGGTGCAGTGAGGGAAGTGACGGGCTACACGGCCTCCTACCGGCAGACCTTCTCCCTGGAGCAAGGCGGAGAGGAGGGGGACTGTCTGCACATACGCCGGGGCTTCCACCACGCCATCAAGGGTTTTCCCAACTGCGTGGTGGCAGACGGGGTGGTCAACTTCTTCCTGGCGCGCACCGACAAGGTCCAGCAAGTGGGCTTCGACCCTCGGCTGGCTCGGGTGGCTCATTTGGGTGAGTCGGCGGATGTCCTTCTGTAACTCCGAAATCTGCCTGTGGCTGTAGCTGTTTATTGGGTCTCTGTTGCTCGGACACCTATACATCTAACTAGAAGTGCAAAACTATAGTATAGTATAATATAATATAGTATACTATACAATATAGTATAGTAACTATAATATTATTTAGAAATAGGTGCAGGTATAAGTAAGTACAGCACAGATGATGCTGTATATTACAACATGCACAGTAATGGATAGTGGAGAGTGACAATATACAAATATTACATTATATATATATATAATATGGTAAATTCATATACAGAAGAGATGTGGACAGAGTTGTGGAGTGCAAATATAAGATTGCATGTATGGTATGAACAGCATGTGTACATTTGGTTATATGTACAGTAACATTATCAGTGTGGGTGGTTCAGTAGTTAAAGTACTGATAGTTTGTTAGTTATGAAACAACATGTGGTTCTATTTGTAATATTTTTTTTAAATGCCTTCACGGCTCCTGTCTCCTTCAGAATTTTTCATCGATGGCCTTGGGGTTCTCCACGTGGCCTCTTGCGATGACGTCGTCGTCAACCACGCCTCGAAGATCAAACTCCCGTGGGGGCAGTCCGAGAGCGACAGGGCATACTACAAGTTCCGCTACCCGCCGTCCTCTTCGGACACTGCCCAGACCAGGAGCAGCCTGTTCTATTTCAAGAACCGGTTCCAGTGTCTCACCCACAACTGACCTCAACTCCCCCTGCCCCCGTGTTCTGTTGCCCCGCCCCCACCCCCTCTCTGCCGTGAGCCCGCCCACACCCACCCTGTGCCTGAGTTGCCAAAGACGTCCATCACAGTATGTCCTGGGGGGTGGGATGGGATGGGATTGGGGGGGGGGGGGGGGGGGGATTGGTGACTAGGCAATGGGGAATTTCAAAAGGGAAAAAAATACCACTCTGGTGTTCTAGGAGTCTACTGACAATCTGCAGCCATGTTGTATTAGTCATTGAAGGCCCGCGTCTTGACCTTAGTGGTCAAGGTCAAGGTCTCACTAACTTGAGAGACAGTGGAGCGATTAGAGGAGACATTTGACATTTGACATTTGACATTTGACATTTGACATTTGACATGCCTATGTCCCTGGGCATAACACGACCGCTCTCTTTAAAGGGATTACAGCTTTTTTTCCGTGGTGCGTCCTTGGACAGCTGGGCAGTCCAGGGAGACACCATTCCCATCCGGCCCCCGTTACCTGGAGAGAACCGCTCACATCACACTCCCGTTCACGCCATCACACCTGTGTGTCCAGCAGCCAGTGGCAGTGGCCTGGCCACCGAAGCTTCAGTCACTGTATTTATGTATTTGCTCCGTATTTGACGATGTACATAACCTTAGACGACGGGAAACGCTAACCCCTCCTAAAAATAAGCGCCCTGATCTCCTTTTTTCCTCTTCTTCCCTCCCTCATGCCCCCCCTCCCCGCCCCACCCTAATGTATTGCTTGTAGTGATCCTGATTGATTGACTCATTGGTTGGTTGACTGATTGAAGGACTGATTGATGTTGCATGACCTGCCTGTGAATGTGTTTGAGAGCCTACCCCCTGACCCCTGACCCCTGACCCCTGGTGTCCGTCCGACTGATACTGCTGCACTGCCTCCAACCATGATTCCAGTGACCAAAGTGTGAGCGCCTGGAGAGAAAAAAAATCTTCGGGTTCGTCTACTACTACTCGTCTATATTGGAAATGATGGAGAATGATGGTAGCATCAAAGCACTTTCCAGTCTTACCAATTATGGGTTCTTTTTTAGCGCTAGGGCCACCTTTACTGGGGCATAATACGGAGTACTTAGTTGTTTATTTCCGTTTCGTCATGAACGTGTTTTAACTTTGAGGTAATAGTTGTCTTGTGTGACAGAATAATCTTGGCTCAGATGTGACCAAATTGTCAGACTATGTGGTGTGAAATTGATTTTACAAGCAGACATCTGTGGAATTTGACTTGCAAATGAGAAGAAATTGTGCACACGCAGGCATGACTTGAGTTCCTATGTAGGTCAAACTACACTTTTGTTTTTGACGGTAATACAATGCGGAGAATTAAACAGTTCATTTCTGTCCCCGACTCTGACCCTTGAGCTAGTGCTTCCAGTCTTGTTTCGCCCATCTCAGAGGGGGCGTGAGGCATGTTTTTAGTGCTTCGGTATCATTACACAAGCCACTATCCATTAGAGGAAATAATGTTCAGTATTTACTTGTTGCAGATGAGCTCTGTCATAACGTCACACATCTCCATATCCTGATAGCCGCCTTAACTTTCTCATTAACTTTCACAGTAACTTTCACAGTACATTACACTTGCTTTTAACATCTTCTCCACTAGATGGCAGTCACGCATCAGGACAAATGGCCACATCCCATTTCACAGCTTCCCACTGTGTCTCCCCTGATTCAGTAGGACTGAATTAGGATGGTGTTAACAAAGCCCTTTTGTTAGGAGGATGTGAATTTGGAAATGGTGGTCATCCTCAAAGAAAAGGTTGTTGAATATGCATCATAGACTCGTAGAGATGGGACTTGTGAAAAGATGCAGAAATCTCAGGCCAGGTGCCTGATGGGATAGATATGAGCTCAGTGGGCAATAATGGTTGCCTTTCTTCAAGGCTGCATCCGTCCTGACGAAAAGAGACCTTCTGTACCTGTTTTTGTCTTACTCCTAGTTTTAATGTCAGTCATTTTGACAAAGACCTTTCTAGAGAGATGTGGAAATCTTTGTACCTTGTCTTTGCGTTGATCTGCACTCCAGAACTGTATATAAAGGACAAGGTCTTTGACATTACTGCAAGCAGTATTGTTGTTTTCAAATGAGTACGATGTTCTGTTATCATCAGTGTTACATTATGGATCAACGCAATTGGGAAAACCGTGGTGATTTTTTTAAACTAATATATATTTAAACTGGTAAACTAAATTTATATTTGGAATTTACCAAGTGCCTATGCAGGAAAGTGCAACTACTTTTACTTTGGCTTGTGTGGAATTCATAGTCTGCATAGAGAGAACTCCTTTTTGAAATAGTGGATTATTTTATCTATTATTACTTATTTAAATGTTTTTTATTTTTTGTTTGTTTTAACTGTTGTTGTTGTTGTTGTTGTTGTTGTTGATGATGATGATGATGTACATATCACGCGCAAATGTACCAGTATGCCCTCTGTGTCAAACACTCCCTTGTATCGTTTTTAGCTATGTGTGTGCTTCTGAGGCTTTTTGCATGGTTCACCTCTTGAAGGAAAGCATTTTCTCTTGCACATGCTCTGTACTGTTTAACGGCTGCCTTTGAGTCCCTCTTTTTGGCGGCTCTGTCACACATTACTCAGTGTTTGTTTTGTCCAATAATAGGTCCTGCCTTATATTCCCCTTAAAAGAGGCGAATGTTGGCATGGCTTGACTCCGACGGTTCTAATAAGGATTAGGAAGGTGTTGGCTGCTTGCGTTCTGGGGCGAGAGGGAGGTTTGGGGAAGGATATGTGTAGACTGAAGTGTTTGGCCAGTCTTGCGTTCTGGGGCGAGAGGGAGGTTTGGGGAAGGATATCTGTAGACTGAAGTGTTTGGCCAGTCTTGTGTTCTGGGGCGAGAGGGAGGTTTGGGGAAGGATATCTGTAGACTGAAGTGTTTGGCCAGTCTTGTGTTCTGGGGCGAGAGGGAGGTTTGGGGAAGGATATCTGTAGACTGAAGTGTTTGGCCAGTCTTGTGTACCCACTCCGTAATTGGTATGGGCTACTTTCAACCATGCCAATTAGTAAAGCACTCCTTGAGCTTTAAAAGCGAATGCCCAGAGGACACAGTGTCTGGAGGGTTTCTCTAGAAAAACACACCGGATGATAAGGAGAGAAAGTATGGGTATCCAACATCAAGCAGGAAAAATAATTAATTTGGGTGCTTGTTTGATGGCCTGCTTTTGAACTCGGCGTTCATTTTTTATCAGGTCAAGGTAACAGCGCTGGGTGTGAAGAAAGAAGTCAGACAGAGAAACAGCAGAGGGCAGTGTGTGTGTGTGTGTGTCAGCGCGACGCCATGTCTCGCCATCATCGCGATGCCGGACCAACGCAACGGTCACCTTGAGCTGTTTGCCGTCACTCTCACCCATAAAACAGCCGATCTCTGTGGGATTTTTTTCGGCATGTGCTTTTATTCGTCAGTGTTTACATCGGTACTTCTCTTCACCTGGTTCTCCATGAGCTTGAATCATTTTGGGAGGTTTCCATTCGCCAATCAAAGTGCTGCTGAGAACTGAGAAGAGATTTCAGTATTGTAGTTCATAGTCATGTATCCACAATGCCAAAATGAACGTATTATTAATGATGATAACAACCTCCTTTTCATCAAGGTGTATCTTAAGTTTGATCTGATGTGGATGTCTTTTGCAGGGATACAACACTATATTATCACTCACTCGTATGTACACTCACTGTCTTTATACGTCTGACCAGAGCAATGTAAAATGTGTGTTTTCTTTTCCAAACTGTGTGTGTGGATGGGTGTTATAGTGGGATATGGGATATGGGATATGGGGTTTGAGGGTACAGCCGCATGTATAACTTGCACTGAATTTTTAGGATGACCTTGAGCCATATGCACTGTGCTCTGGAAGCTTATTTTTAGTTAGCGATGCCAAATCTTTTTTTTTAAGAAATGCTGCATTGTCTTTGTCCTCATGTTAAAAAAAAGAAAAAGAAACAAAAAAAAACGATAAAACCTTGGCAATTTTAACGGAAGTGTTTTTAATTTCATTTCCCCAGTCACTGTCTCAGCCTGCTGAAGAGTGAAAAGTGAACCTTTAAGTGTTGTGATTGATGGGCCTGACTGCTGTGGGAGTGGGTGATGGCTGTGAGAGAGAGACTGTGGCAGAACCTTTAACCTTGACCTGAAACCTTTCTGGTGTGCATTCCATTCGTTTTGCAGGCTTTGTCATAATCAAATTCAGATGCCGGTTACTGGAGAAAAACTAATATTGATTCACATGTACCCATCTATGTCTGATTAAAAATTGAAAAAAATAAATGAAATCAAGCCTAAATGAAATGAATTCAGTTCTTTGAGTCATTTTTTTGCAATGCTTCTAGGAACAAGAATGCTTCTAATTACATGATTATTGGAAAGACATCCTCATTTACAATAACTGAGCAGAACAATTATGTCTTATGTGACCTATTCGATATCTAACGGTGCAGTTAATTAATATGCAAAGCCAATGAGCCAATATTTTTCATTTATTATTTATTTCATTTATTATTTATCAACGATATTTTAAAGAGGACCTCTTACGCTCATGTTCGATGTAAGTAATTTATTTTGGGGGGGGCTCCTCTCGTAGACTTGATTTACACGCCTCAGTCATCCAAAACACATTACTTTTCTCATACTGAACAGCTCTATTCACCCTCTGTCTGAAACGCTTTTATTTATGTATTTGCTCCGTATTTGACGATGTACATAACCTTAGACGACGGGAAACGCTAACCCCTCCTAAAAATAAGCGCCCAGATCTCCTTTTTTTCCTTTTCTTCCCTCCCTCATGCTCACGCCTCAGTGATCCAAAACACATTACTTTTCTCATACCGAACATCTCTATTCACCCTCAGTCTGAAACGCTTCGTTACAGCTCCTGCCTTTAAGGCCCCCCCTCACATGTTATGAAGGTGCGTCATCTTGTAACAGAAGAAAAGGCTGCAATTCCAAGAAGTTTTTTCTGGGAGATACTCCCTCTGGCGGGTACTTTGGGCTTTGTAACTTTGCAGACCGTTTGCATGCACAGAAGGCTATATCACACAATAGTGGAAAGGGAAAAACCAGAAAAACATAATAGATCAGCTTTAATGTAAAACACAGAATTTGCAGAGATAGTGTACATAATTCATGTTTATTCATACTTCATTCATCAATGACAAAAATAAATATGTCATTTTTTTTTCCAGCATCAAGAAGTACATCTTAAATGTAATGAGTACAAAATACAGACAAAAATAATTTACTTCTTTATCTTTCCAGCTCAGTCCAAACAACAAACAAATAGTATGGTATAAGGCAGGCGTCCATGCTACACAGCTGGCACCTATTCCAGCTCATGGTTCAAGAGGTCTTTCATGAGTTATAATGGTAAGACAACCAACATGTGGGATGTGTGTGCACAAGAGAGTTTATATTGAGAGCCTTAGTTTTATTCTGAACAAGCCACACTTCCATATTGTTATGGCTGATATCACACAGAAACTATTTTTCACACTGACATACAGTACAGCAGTACAAGGATCCCTCACTTATTTTCAGGTTCATACTTATCCATATAAACTTGAATGTTGCTTTTCCTTGCAATGTAGTGAGTGAATCCATTCATTACATTTTTTTTTGTGGCAGAGACAAATAATGATAGACCTAATTTATTTGCAGAATACCCTACCTTGATCGTAGAGTTGTGAGCAGACGTAAGATCATGCTCTTATACTGTATACTGGTATGAATATACTATACTATAAACTCAGCTGTTCTGATATTCAGCATAACTCCCCCAGCCCACCACTTTCATGCTATGCAGTCGGTAACATCAGTTTGGACCTGACAGAATTGATGAGTATATTACACGACTGAACAATCCCTTCATTTTGAAGCTTCACAAACATTTACATTTGCATAGCCATTTCCAAATAATAGAATGGTGTCGATGCAAAACCAGCACCCGCAAAAAGGTTTTTGGATTCAGCCGTCATTTTGATCAAAAGAAAAAGGCACACCGCTGGAGACCCCGTGGAGCCCGTCTGTATACTCCTCTATGGCCGTTGAAGCTTTTCCAAGCTTATCCTCTCTCTCCGCAGCTCAGTTGGGATCCTGGTTGGATGCTGTGTTCCCACTAAATGAAATGTCACCTTTTACACCCAAATCGTTGTGTTGTTCTCTGGTGGTTTCTCCTGATCAAAATAGAATAGAATAGAATAGAAAAAAAGCCTTAATTGTCATTTATCTTTGCATACAACGAAATTCGGAGGAAAAATATGGACATGCACTTTAGTTCAGTTTGAGACAGAATGCCTAGTATCACGGAGGGATATTGGTAGGGGGAAAACATTTCCAGTTTGCTTTTATTGTAAGTGTGGAACACGTTCCGTCCTCCAGCTCTTCCCTACCTTCTGCTGTTGAATGTAGACGACGGCATCATGGACGGTGACAAAGATGTGCTGAGGGTTCATGTAGTTCATCAGACCACTGGAGGTCAGGATCTTCAGGACACTCTCTACAGAGACATGAGACGATGAACAGGTCCGAGCAGAATGTTATCACCCCTGATCACTTTCATTTGAAACTCAGTGGTAAACAGTGAAGTATTCTCACACAATAGATTGGTTTTGCTAATGAAAACGGAGAGTCAATATTTTTCCAGTTAACTCCTTTCGAAACAGCAACTTTGTAAGTCATCACAGCCGCAAGCCACATTAACTATATGGCATAAGCACATTTACCATTGCAGTTTGACAGGTATATCCTCATCCCAACCTTCTGACACTCAATACACATCTGAAAAACAATTACTCATGTCATCAGAAAGAAAATCTCTTCATCCTAATTCATGTAATGGTTGTAAATAATGTATTTAATGTAATGGTTATACATAATGTATTTAATGTAATGGTTGTAAATAATGTAATTAATTTAAGGGTTGTAATGCACACTTAGTCTCTACCTGGATGAACAGCCGGGCCCCTGCCACATCCACAAAGATGACACTGCCGCAGTCCATGAGGACGGCCTGGACCTCACTCTCCAGGGCCTCTGGGGTGGCAAACATGGAGGATAGGAGAAGAAACGTGAGTATGTGGTATGGGTCCTTGAGTCCTTCTGGGACAAGAGTGAATCATGAAGGAGCTCGTCTTGCCATTAACCACACAGAAAAAAGCAACACTGACCTGATTTAAAGAACTCATTTTCAGAGGAAAATGACGTATTTGCAACACCTCTTTCCTGGGGAAGGATTCAGACAGTTTATTATTAAATGAGCGCATCCCAGCAAAAAATAGCATCAAAAATAACCTCAAGTCCTGCCAAAGCCTGGCACCTGGCATTGTGTATGTGTGTGTGTGTGTGTGTGTGTGTGTGTGTGTGTGTGTGTGTGTGTGTGTGTGTGTGTACGCACGCACTAGATTTGCATACCACCGCGTTAATGGACTCCCTTTCCCTTTTCTCCAGGGCTTTCCGTGCCTTCTCTCTGCGCCGGATCCTCTCCGGGCTCAGGCCCAGCAGCCGACTCATGTGGGCCCGGAAGAAGCTTCGGTTGCCATAGTAGATAGGTCCATTATAGGTCAGGATCTTCACCCCCGGGATCTCATAGCACTGGGCAGGAGAGGAGACCAGGAGAGCAGCGGGTGAGCAGTGACGATAACACGGCATTGGAAAACTTCTTTTAAGAGGACGGCACGTGAGAGAACTTAATCTATCAAAGCACCACATGAGATGCAACTCCGTGTCCTCCATTGAAGTAGATGTCAGATGTCAGATTAACAGGCAAACAGTCAACAGTCAGAAGAACAACGCTGAAGGCAGGGGGTCTCACCTTATTGTGGTTGTCTACAGGTCTGTAGATCTCTGTGTTGGAGGCCCTTCCTAGCACTGAGCATCCAGCCCTGAGCAAAAAATAACCCAACTCATTAAGTCCACAGACTTGCGCCGGCCCGCGCCAATCCCTCCGCTCTCTCCTCTGGTGAGTGTGAAAAGTTAACGTCCTCCAGGAGAGGAGAGCGGAGGAGAGCGGAGTCTGTTTTAGAACAGGGAGCCGGTGAGGGATAGAGCGGCTCCAGTATCCACCCTGCCCCTGGGTGTTTGGGATTCATAATTAGGGGGCATAATCACCGCTGTATATTGTTGCTGATAAATGCACAAATTCTAATTAAAACTTTTCAATTGCTTTCTACACGGGGAGTTACATAACGAGCTCAATACTTTTAATGGGACTGTTCCAGTTGAGGCACAGCTATTCCCCTTTGACACTAGCAATTATTAAGACTCCAATATTAATCACCGTGTATCCCATACATATTTGTTGCAAAATGCTATTCAGTGAATAAACATTGCAATAAACTAATGGGTTGTCTGTCTGAGTTTTTTTTTTTTTCGTGTGTTTGACAGATTGGGCTCGTTTGCCAGATCATGTCACTGCTGAGTCTAAGGATGCGTACCTCTGAGTACGGCAGATGACGGTCATCATGGAGAAGACCACGCCAATGGCCAGGCCCACATCCACATTCAGCACCACCACTGAGAGCCAGGTCACCAGCCACACAACCTACAGCCAGACACACAGAAATCTCTCTTATATTTGCAAAGGTGAAGTCAGTTATGTTGCTTTTACCAAGCCATAAGAAAAAAAAAAGGATTATATTTGTTGCTGTTGTGATCTGGAATTGATATGTTCCACATGAATAAAAACAGTCAATTAGAGGTGGGTCAATAAATAGCAAGTGATCTGAAATGATATGTGTGTATCTGTTTGGGGGGAATACTCACAAAGTCAATCCTGCTCACTCTCCACAATTCTGGGAGGTCCTGAAACTGGACAAACATTTGCCTCAGGCTGGTCACATTGATGCACGCGAGCACTGCCTGCAGGAGAGAGAGGCACAAGGGACGCAGGAGTCAGGAGACCAGTGGTAGGGCTCAGAAAAGGAGCATACTCTCCTCATCTCGTACAGCTCTACACTCTCACCTTGGGCAGGAAGTAGAAAAGGGGTCCGATCAGCAGCAGCACCACCAGCACCACCAGGCTGGTAAACAGGCCAGAGAGCTGTGGGACAGAGCAGGGTTAAAGACTGGAGCAGTGGGACAGATCAGAGTTAAAGACTGGAGCTGTGGGACACATCAGAGTTAGAGACTAGTGAACAGATCAGAGTTAAAGACTAGTGAACAGATCAGAGAGCTGTGGGACAGACCAGAGTTAAAGACTAGTGAACAGGTCAGAGTTAAAGACTAGTGAACAGGCCAGAGAGCTGTGGGACAGACCAGGGTTAAAGACTAGTGAACAGGTCAGAGAGCTGTGGGAAAGATCAGAGTTAGAGACTGGAGCTGTGGGACAGACCAGAGTTAAAGACTGGTGAACAGACCAGAGTTAAAGACTGGTAAACTGGTCAGAGAGCTGTGGGACAGACCAGAGTTAAAGACGCTGGCAAAACAATGATGTTCATTCATTCAATCAGTCAGTGGTGCATTCATAAAACAAACAAAAAGCAAAAGCCCCGTGTCATCTGCTAATGGAATATTCATGTGTAGGATGAGACGTGTGGTGCTGCCGCACCTGCGTGTGTCCACCGGCGCTCTCCAGGATGTTGGTGGTGGCCAGGGTGGCAGAGCTGGGGAAGCAGGTGAAGAGAGAGGAGATCGTGTTGGAGACGCCGTGAGCCAGCAGTTCCTGGGGGGAGGGGGGGGGGGACACCAAGAACACTGCAATTCAGATTCACATGGACACCAGTATTGTGACCAAATCTTTGTTTACAATTGGTTTGGGATCCCCACATTCTGCATGTTTTGTTATAGCGAGACAGAGAGAGAGAGAGAGCGAAAGAGAGAGATGGGCTACCTGGTTGGGCTGTATGGAGTATCCGTGCTTGTCGGCGTAAATCATTGCCAGAGAGACAGACACGGCGTAGCCTACGAACGTGATAGCGATAGTGTCACCGGCGATCTCCGGCAGCACCTGCAGGGCAGGCATGCGGGGCGGAGGGAACCTGGGGGTGACAGAGAAATACTAATTATAATAATTATAATCTTACTGGTACTTTTAATAGTTTAATCTCTGAACTGGAAGGAAAATGGAGAGAGAATTTCCGTTACCCTGCAGGTATATGGCCCACGATCTGAATGCCATATCTGGAGTCCAGGGAGGAACCGTATGCCACCCCAGTCGCAATAATGACCTATATGGAGTAAAGAGATCCACAGGTGTAAACTTTTATATATATATATATATATATATATATATATATATATATATATATATTTATTTATTGAAGGGTACGTTGGGGTTATACAGGATAAAAATACAAAGGCAAGAGCGTTTTCCTTCATGCTTTCTGAAATTTTACAACAACAAAATCAACAAAAGCCAACAATCCCCATCCCCCCTTCACAGGTGTAATCTTGCACGCAACATTAAAGTATGGATGAAAGCTATTCATGTTAAAGCATTAACACGGATCTTCCCAGGGCTGTGTATTAGCCTGTATGCTTCTACGATCACACAGACCTCTCCACCCTTTCTACACATCATGCCACGTTAGGTCACGTAACATCATGTCACAATTTAAACATATTGGTGGGACAGTAATGGCTGCTAAGGAGATAGAGTCCTCTTCAATAAATACAATTCTGATTCTGATTCTGATTCAGATTCAGAGTGGCCATTCAATCCCAATCCCGTAGGTTCATGTGAAAGTGTCCTTGAGCAAGATGAACATTCAAGGACAAATTGTCAAAAAAAAAACATGCAGAGTCGTGGCTTACAGTGAGGATCTCCACCGGTATGGGGGTTCGGAGCCGCTGTCGGAAGCGCATGTTCACCTCCTTGACGGGCACCAGAGCCGCCAGGCAGACCAGAGAGATGAGAAGCTCTGCCAGATTTGTGTGGGGCAGATTCTCCATCACTGATGCCAGGGTCTGCAGAGAACAACTCACTGTCTTAGCATTCAACCCTGAGCACGACCACAAGCCCTCACAGCAGGTCATTATTGTCTGTGCTGAAGTATCATACAGAGACCGAGGTTCTGCAGTGCGCACTCACCTTGAAGAGGGAGAAGGGTCCCGTATAACGCGGTAGCCGCAGCCCCAGCATGCTTTGCAGCTGAGAGACAGTCACGTGGAAGGCAGCCGCGCTCGTGAAGGCTTTGACAATGGGTTCCGACAGGTATGTGGACAGGAAACCTAACTGGAGACTAAACATGCCCAACTGAAGACAGAAAATGGAGATGAGTTTATCGGCTACCACACCCAACGCCACTAAGAGCATATGACATTTGACCTTAAAAAACTGTTTACTATTATAGTTATGTCGAGGTGGCTAAGCTGTGCAGTTCTGACTGTTGTCGTGTGTTGTGAAGGTCGCCCTGTGTCCTCACCATCAGAATCCCTGAGAGGAAGGCCACTGCGGACGCCACTCCAATCCTCTGGGCTTCGAATTCTGCCGCCTCAGGACTGCTGGAGTTCAGGGCGAGAGGGGTGGGCACCAGCTGCTCCACCACAGAACCAGTCATCAGGCTCACCACAGCGAAGGTACCTGTCCCAGCAAGAGGCCACTGTCACAAACGGCACGCAGGCACGCAAATGACAGCTACAAAAACCATACCAAGTTTCAAGTTTTTCTTTTCATTCAGTCAACATTCATCTCCATCCATAAACGTCATCCATCTACTTCACTTACATATACGTGTTGTATTTACATTTCGTTTTGCTTTTACGTATAAAAAAATCTATGCTATGAAAGGAAACAAATAAACGTAACATTAGTGAATGAAGAGTGTCCAGTGGGACCACTTTCCAAACAACTCTTTATGTTTAAAGAACTATAATATACAATTCACTGGCATTGACATTTTCAGTGTGCTAACCTGCAAAGAAATATATCCATAACTCCATGATCCATGCAGTGAAAACACGTGAATGAAATTACCAGTGGACACATGGCGGCCTGTCCCGAAGAGCATGTAGAGGACAACAGGGAAGAATGAAGTGTACAGCCCATAGATGGGTGCCACGGATGTCAACAGTGCAAACGCCATTCCTAACAACAGAGAAAGGTACCAAGAGTAAAGTGTCAAACAAGCTTTTTTCTTTACTTTTTAACAATTTACATTCATGAGAAATGGCATAGATTTGTACCGGATTATACACTTATATGTCTTCACTGCATTGTACATTAGCCTACAAAAACCTTTGCAAAGGTTCTTCAGGTTGTCACCACCATACATGAATTGTTAAATGTTTTGCTCAAAGCCCTGTAATGAAGAATGTTTTACCTGGTTTATTAAAGGAAATAGAGTGTATTTCACAGAATAGCGTAATGTTTGGGGAAACCAGGTAGCCTCTTTTCTGCTATATTCGTGTTGGTGTGCTGGGTTTCCTGCATATTCACTTTGAATTTCAGTATTTATGGGTAAGAAGGTGATTTTTCAATATTTAATTGTTTATCTATTTAATTCATTACATAGGCCAATTTGGACAAATGCTTTAAAAAAATAAGTAAGGTATAACAAGCAATTATAACTGTAAGTGTGAACATTAGATTTTAACCAATCGTCAGTGTGATTAACATCATTTGAATTATTTAGTTGTTTCTTTTTGGCATTTTACAACCATGCGATTTTTTTTATATACATTTGGAGCTACTTGAAGTCACCAGTAATGTTTGACAAATTGATATAATGGGTAGGTAAAGTACGTGAGCTGTTTAACTAGGTTAAAACGCCTGGTTAACAGGCTGTCAGTATGTATCTACAGATGTTGAAAAAAAACAGCAAACAGCTGCCAGTCCACTGACCGGTCTGTGATAAAAGGAAACATTCTAATGTTAACCGCTGTTTCTAATTCATAACTCGAAGGCACCGGTGTAACTACAGCAAAATGAGTAAACAGCAGCTTGGAAATAACATCTCTGTACTTGGGAAATATATCTTAATTCCACTCTTGTGTCGTGTTCAACTACTTGAAAACTACGATATGACCTTAGAAACTTAGCATATACAATGCATCGTGCCTCCTACTCGGATTACCTTGAGGTATATGAAGAATGCCAACTGTCAGTCCTGCTACAGCATCTCCTAAAATCCATTTCTTTAGCCTGTATTTTGGAAGCCAGTTGAAAATCGGCACTCTCTCCTTCAACAGGTTGTGGCATGAATCCTGCGAACACCTGCACCTCTTGAGAAGTTTTTCACGGAGCTTCTCCCGTCCGCTGTGTTTGTCCTCGGTACCATACGTTTGTCTGAAGCGATCTTCGGTGTAAATATTCCTATAGACGGCCACTGACGCGCTCATTCTGTTATTATCTGAGGACTGTTGTGAGTGAGGAGAGCATGGATTCTAGCGCCTCAAATATATAGCAGTCACAAATTTGACTTCAGGAACCATTGTATTTTCCTGTCAGGTGCTAGGGGCCAATTAAATGGCTCAAAGCTGAACTTTTTTGTGCTTGAGTTGAATTTCTTTGGCAAGATTTTTACGTCCTAGTTTGGCAGCTTCCCCATAAAGGTGTACTTGTCCAGCCCCAGCGATGACAGATACAGCAAGCCCTCTGGGTCCTACTGCGGAAGGCATTTTACCAGCCAAACAGCTGAATGAACATCCCTACTCATTATCTTCCACTCATACATGAACCACACACACACTCTCTCTCTCCCTCTCTCTCTCTCTCTCTCTTACACAGACACACACACACACACACACAGACACACACACACACACACAGACACACACACACAGACACACACACACACACACACTTCCTTAACTTAGCTCTTAACTCAAGCCCCCTCCTTCATTGTGTATATCAGCAGATCTCACAGGAGAGGAAACCTACAATGTACAGCTCTGTATGAAAACCCCACACAGATCAAAGTGCCATTGTGCCCTGAGAGAAGGTGTAACCTCAAACCACATCTATTAGCGATTATTAGAGGTGGTCATTTCCGAGGCGGATGGATTTCCCTGGTGGCCTTTGGTGTCTCTCCGTGTGAAGCGTGGGACCAGAGCAGCCTTGTGAAATTTAATCGTGGACCCGTATGCCGTCCGTGGCCGACTGATCAAACTGAAGGCTGACTCAGATGAGTGTCTATCCAGTGCTCCGTTCCCAACCATCACACTTAGTGGCATTGCATATCAAAGCTATGGGAGTCTCTGGAAGCAGGATAACCTCAGATTACTTGTCTGGAAACTGTTGCAGATGAAATTTGACTTACAATTATCTCCACTAAAACATCAACAGCCCACTTTTCTATCGGCATACCTGTAATATGGTGATATAGGCAAGGTTATGTTAGATATTAAAACTACACCTGGATGATTCTGTTGGAATAGACCTTATACAGGAGTTTAGATGCCGGATGCAAAGCCTGAAACATGAATTACTCATTCCTCAAATCAATGCAGTAACCCTTCGGTCAATTGTCTCCTAACTCGGATAAAGGATATCCACTTTACCCTCAGTGACCCTGTAGACATTATGGTCAGTGACACATCCAGTGGCCAGATTATTGTGACCAAACACCATTGTTACTGATTTAATGAGGTCAAATCAGCCTTAAAAATAGGACCTAATTTCCCCCAGTTGTCAGCCTTTAAGGAAAAAAAGTCAGCCTGAGGTTGGACGTGTCTGAGCTCACTGCAGCCAGCTCCAGTGTTTGAAACTGTTTGCCTGTATAATCGCCATGCTTTTTAAAAACAATGTCAGTGAGTGTGCCGGAGATCGCAATCTAATAAATAGTCCAGTCCTGTGGAAAACAAAGAATGATACAATTGGCACAAATAGGAGGATTTGTTTTGGCCTGAGCCGAGCAATGAGTGCCTCCGTGCAGAAACGCATGGCGTCCATCTTGACAGCATCTTGCGCCATCCGGCCATGTTCTCACAGCCACGCCACACCAATCGACGTGTCCAGCTGCACAGTCACACCACCGTGAGACACACCACCACCACCGTCATTCAGGAAAGGGCAGCTCTGGTCATATTTGCACATTTCATACTGTGGCCTTCTAGCGTGGAAGGAGGCATCGGAGATCTCAGTTCTCAAGGGTGATTCCTGGGCTCCAGTACAGCCAATGCATGCCGTTTATTCACATCAGTAAAACACATACAATATTTGCACACACAGAATGGGAGAAATGGAAGGCAGGTCTTACTTTACAGATAACAGTAGACTAACACAATGAACTAATACAGGACTTAAATTACACAGACAAAATGATAACAGTCACACACCCTAACACCAGACACCAACACCTGACACAAAAGGGAGGCCTAAACCATGTAATTTGAGAACAGAATGCTACAAACTCCAGAATTAACTCACTCTCTCGCTCGCACGGCATGCTGGGAGCCACCCACAGTCCCTTGCTCCGCAGTGTTCTGGAAGCTTCGCTACCCCAGCACGTCACAATACAATGTCTGGGCCCTCTATGGGTGCCCTCTGTGTGTTTTAGCCTTTGCCCATAAAGACTTGTGAATACTAATAATGTGATTAGAAAACTAATGAAGACACACCTAGAATAAAGATATCATTTAGATATACAGTATATAGAAAGAGATATATAGAGAGTCCCCAGGGACCATATACTGTACATGTTCATCAAAACTGGCTAATGGTGGCTACACCTGGATCATTCGGCTAGCTAACAATGCCAGCTCAAAATCTTCATGAAAGTCAAATAAGGCCTTACTCTACATTAGCCTACTGTTTTCGCTATGTTGAGTTTGTTATGAGTGGATTTACATTGAGTGGCCATTGGCATTGGATTGCAGCTGTGTAAAATTTGACCCGCTCCTGGCTTTCTTTTGAATTTTGAGTAAGAAGCCACATGTGAATAACATCACTGGGTCAACGATTGGCTGAGGTACTTGATGTCCCTGGGACAACATAATAAATGTGGAAATGGAAATCAGAATGACCGTTCCCTTGTATGGGGTGAAAAATGTGGTGATAGGCCATGCTATGAGTGATGAGACTATTGTGAGCAAAAGTGAAATTGTATTAATTGCTTTTAATTTTCTCTGCATCATAATATCATGATATAACAATTGAAAGTATGACTTGTTCTTCTTCCAATACATAGATATTTTGTTTTGTGGTGTATTGTATTGTGTGTTCCCAGAAATTCCTGTCATGATACCAACATAATGTCGGAGGGAAGATTTTGTAAACATATCGCTGTGATTTAGTCTCTGTTTCCTGCTTCTGTTCCATATTGCTGATTGTGGGTGCATTATCACACCAACAAAAAAGCAGCCCTCTGGTATTTAAACACATGCTTGAGTTTATGCTGTTTAAGCTGATGTGCAGAGGGCACATTTACCGATACTTGCACACATTTAAAGCATACTGGTGACTAATCGCGCAGGAACTGGATTTTGGGACCCCCCCTGGCTCTTGTCCCTTCTTTAGTGCCGTTACATCATTCATGTAAACATAGCATGTTATAAGCGCAGAAAATAGCCCTCATTATTTCTCACAGAGAGCAACATTGCACAAGAGCAGAAACCGAGCCAAGCTGAGCAGCGAGTCACGGTGCCTATGCGTCTAGGAGGCTCCCAATCTGCCAGCTGTCTCCATCGCCTTCATCTCATTTATAAAATGAGCACAGTTACAGTTAATAACATGTTTTCTTTCAAATGTGTCCGTGTGTGTGTGTGTGTGTGTGTGTGTCTGTGTGTGTGTCTGTGTGTGTGTGTGTGTGTTTTGATAGTTGCATTCGGAGAATTCCTGGGTCTCTGGTGGCACCGAGATGCTTTGGTACTGGGGTCTGCCAGAAGGAATGTAGCCATTGTGTTGATCAACTCCAGAGAATTTTCTGGACATGCTGACGTCGTGGTGTGTCTGGTGACTGTTTAAACAAGATATTAATCAGCGGTGAAAGGGAACAATGCGTTGAATGGAAGAGGATATGGAGCGTTAACCACCCTCCAAGCAAAGACGAAGACTAGCTCGCTCCAAAAAAGTGGACAGGTCAAAGTAAACTCCAAACAAAGAGCGCGTAAACGCCAGAGTGACACGGAGCCACGCCGACCTGTTTGTTTGTGTACACAGTCTATTCAAGATGGTCTTCAGCACGGGCCTCGTGCTTTTCTTGTAGTAAGAGGCAGAGCTTGTGAATCACACTGGCATGTTATACCACGCTTAAAATAATCAGTGCAGTTAGGTTAGTTAGTTTCATGTTTAAGGATTCATTCGTTTCATGCTTAAGGCTGACCATCTTTTATGAAAATAAGAGCTAATAACTGTTCTTTCGAGCAGAGGCTTGAAATTAAGTGATTCTTTACAGCCAGGTGTGATTTAAGCAATAACTCTGTGAGATGTTGGTGTGTGTGTGTGTGTGTGTGTGTGTGTGTGAGAGAGAGAGAGAGAGAGAGAGAGAGAGAGAGAGCTCACAGAAATCTTGACAACACTGCATGTTCAGCAGACTATGTAGGTGGTGATGTCGCTGGGGGGAGAATAGGATTCGGAAAAAAAACTAGGAAATGTTATGATAGTTGTGTTCAGTTAAAATGTCTCCAGGTCATGGTTGCATAAACATTCATTTCATCATATAAATAATCTCATCCACTCCCCCACTTCTTGCTTCATGTCAGGAGAGTGTCTCCGTCCCCAGGGTTAAGAGTGACCAGCATTTTCTGGATCATTCTATTCTTCTCTGCTTGGGAGGTGTGGTGGCAGCTTTTAATACTATAGTTCCTACCATTGTTCCTTATCTTCTTTATGGGATGCTTGTGCTGACCCCCCATGGCATGTCCTTTCGATTTGACCCTGTCTGCTGGGCGAGCGGTCAGCCTCCTCGCTGGTGTCTCCGTCTCCTCACCTCTCCCTTCCTGTCGTTTCTGCTGGCGGTAGGGGTGGGGTGGGGTGGGGGGTGTGGGGGGACACATCTCTTCATCCCTGTTTTGGCCTGTCAACCTCTTTTTTTCCTAGAACACGTTACCTGGTCTTTCCTAATGCCTTCTCCTAACGGAAAAGCACTGTCGTTTGCTGCGATCATCGATACCATTTACTGTAAAACATTGCTGGGGAATGAATCAGTGCCGTCCAAGTGACCAAGCGTATCGTGAAACAAATCTAGACACCAGACACAAGCACGTGGCTGACTCTTCAGTGAGTACACAATGCATATTTCAACATAGTCTCCTTCCTACATGCATGCCCTTCCTGATCCCTTCTATCTACACTAAAGCCCAACTTATGGTACGGAGACACAGAGACACGGAGAGCCCTCTCCGTCGTGGCAAACCCTCTCTGAGCCCTTCTCCGTGGCCTGACGTGCACCTCCTATCCGTCTCCGTCAATCCGTCAATACATCGCTGTTGTGGTGTAGTAGCATTCCATCATTAGATAGCCGGCTCAGACACCTCGCAAATCCCCTGAGACGTATTTTTCAGTTACAATAACGGGGTTTTTACAACTTTTATGTACAAATGCGACCATCTACGGAGTTTGGTCTGCCATCTTTTTTTTTTTTTGTATTGCTTTGCAACACCAACAACCATCGGAGAACTATGAATGAAAACGAGTCCATCGAGGCAACTGCGTGACCATGGCGTAACAGAGTCGTAGAAGTATATTTTTCGGCCTTAATACTTCAGTAGAGAGCCCGAGCCATCAGTCCTGCAGGCTCCTGTCCTAGCTGAGCTGCACCGAGGGGCTCACCCTTGAGACGGCCCTCTCTGAGACGAGTACAGTAAGGGCACGACGGCCGCCCGGACCGGGACTCTTCTGCTTATTCGGCGTTCTCAAACAATAAGAGGACAATAATGCGTGAGGCTGAGCGCACTTCAAGACAATGCTGCAGATTTGATCAGACAGCAAATCCACTGGAAAGTATGTAAGCACGCTGAATGCTCCCTGGGATGAATGCTAGGTGCCAAATAGTGCTTGTTTCACTGCCACCGTCGTCGCCATTGCACTTCAAACAGACTCGCTGGTGCCAAAATCATCAAAACAAAACAAAAAAAGCCCAGCTTGAATCAACCTCTCCTCACATGGGGTTCCTGCCCTGTCTTCTCCATTATGCAATTGTTTGGTCTACTTGTGTGGGTCGGGGGGTGGGGTGGGGTGGGGGGGGGGGGGGGAGTTGTGCACATCCTAACGTTGCCTCGCACCCCACCTCCTTCTCCTTCTCCTTCCCCCCCCTCCTTTAAAGTGAGACGGAGAAAGTGAAGAACAGCCCAGAGTGAAGGGTCAAGGTGTGGTCCCCGATGGTTTATCCTCAGGAACAAAAGGTCAGGGCATACTCCTTCGCTGCCCTTCCTCTCCCTGGTTCTGCTTAGACGCCAGTGGCCCTCTTATGTTTCCCAATGACAAGACAAGTCGCCGCAGATAATAAAAAAAACAGCAGCGCTGGTGGTGCTTGCTGTCTCGGCCGGAGCCCCCCCCCCCCCCCTGGGCTTGGAGTCTCACTATGAGTGTAATCAGCCTATTGTTCTGGCTAATGATGTCTGTGAGTCAGGTTAGGGTTCGTGTATTTATGGTGCGTTGTAAAAATTAATTTCCTCCGGCGGCATCGCGCTAATTTTGCTTTGTGTTGCCGAGTTCTGTTGAAGCCTCTTGATTTTTGCTTGACGGAGCTTCAAGGCCTGATGAAGTGAAGGAAAGGTAGAAGTGGGTTTAGGCTGAAGGCTGTAGTAGGGCGTGGGGTGAGGGGAGTGGGGCTTGTTGGGTTTGTCCTTTCCTGGGCCGTGTCTGTGCATTGTCCTGCCCGGGTGGGGACCAGGCCTTGAACCTCACTGTGAGAATTGTGGCTCCATTATCCCGCTCTTAACCACTGAGGACCCCCAAAACTCCTCTCCAAAACAAAAAGGAAAAAAGAGAAGCTATGAGAGGATGACTGATAAAAAATACAAACCAGTAAATACCCATCTTACTACAGGTACACCATCACACACTCCAGTGAGCTTTCTCAGGCACATGGAGGCATTCTGACACACAGATACTTTTGTTCTAATGCGTACACACACACACACACATACGCACGCACGCACGCACACACACACACGCACGCACACACACACGCACGCACACACACACACACACACACACACACACACACACACACAGAGACACACACACACACACACACACACACACACGCACACACACACACACACTGGAACAATGAGGCAAGCTGCTTGCCCAAGAGCCTGAAGGACACTTGGCTCGCCAATGAAGGAGAGCAGGGATTAGGAAAAAATCAGACTTTCTCCTCCGTCATATCCTGGGTTATTCCTCATTCCCCTCACTTCTCCCAATCTGGACAAAGCAATCATTATCCAACCCATCCCAGGATTTTCCTTATAACCTCATGGACAACCGCAGATGGTTCAATGCAGGCAGATATGGTGAGAGATCTTGGGTTCGCTTGACTCCATTCAAGTGCGTGCAGCCTTGAGCAGTGAGCCTCACTTGAGATGCGTCATCGTTATAAGGCCCTTGGGGTTCAGGCCAGGTCAGCAGCACGCACAAATGCAGAGGCAAAGCCTCAAACCTCCCTGGATCACTGGAGTGAACACCACAGTTTCCCCCTACAGAACAGGGTTGTGCTACAAAGGACCAACATCCACTCAGTGGACATTGCCAAATGTGAAAGGGATGTGCGTCTAATGTGCATATGCATTCAGAAAGTCTTTCTGGGCCATGGGTCCCATTCTAACCCCCATTTTCACGGTAGGCTTGATTGACAAGATTAGAATGAGATTAAGTACGTATCTGTATATAATAGGAGTAATTCCCGCGCACAATTACTCCGGGACAAGCAACCATATGGCAAACACTCCAATTGCTGGATCGTATCCAAGTTTACAATGAAAGCAGTGGGAGAGGTCCGCTCTGTGTAAGTATAGCCTTACGTCGGTGTCTCCTCTAGGGTAATAATGCTGTAGGCCCCTGATTCATTCTATTCAGAGTTTCCTGAATAATCCCCATATACACATTAATCTGCCATCAGTCATCTGGTTGCCCAATGCGGCCCCGTGGAGCTAGCGCGCGGTCGCTAGCGCGGGGCTTCCCTGGGCCTCCGGGAGTGGGCCGGGCCAGCAGTGAGTCTGTCAGCTGGGGGGTGTCGGGTGCTGGCACAGGCCCGCTTGACTGATCCGACCGAGCCCACCCGCAGGAAGTGGCGAGGATGACCTAACCAGCACAACCCTCGCAGCAGCACGTAGAGGGCTAGAGTGCTGACGGGGTGTGGGCGCCTAGCGCCACGCCACGGGAGGGTAGACAGACACGCTTGGCAAACTTAGATTTCCCCTCATGCTCAATCTCTTTTTTTTTTTTCAGGCGAAAAACCGGTTTCAGACGGGAAACCACGAGGGAATATCATCACTGTCTCCAGGGGGACACAATCTCCTTCATCTTCTGTTAATCACTGCAAGAATGGCTGTGCTTTCATTCACTAGGTTCAAGAATACAGCTGGTTGGGGAGCTTATGGCAATCATGCCAACAGTTATTGCCAGAAATCGTAAAGAAGGTTTTCTTTGGTTAAATAAGATGCCTATTAGCAGAAATTACTTTGAAAATGTTGCTATATTCTACTAGACAAACATAATATAAATGCATGCATAAATACATATCTTTAAATACATGTTACAGTTACAAGTGCAATATTTGAGTTTACAATATTTCATTTCAATTTCCATGTGCAATAACTAATACCAGTGCAATATACAATACATTACATTTATACTTTATTTTGTTGAAATATATGATTTTTCTATTAATACACCGATTCACCTGCACTCTTAAAAAAACTCTTTCATCTGTTTATTTATGTGTATGTGCATACCATTTATAGGTACGTCTTTTATATCTGTAACTCTATATCTGGAATTTAATTGTACTACACAATGACAGTAAAGGCATTCTATTGTATTCCATTCTATTCTATTCCATTTTATTCTATTCTATTCTATTCTATTCTATTCTATTCCATTCTATTCTATTCCATTGTATTCTACTATGGGGTGCCGAGTGTAACAGACCTTTTTTCAGAGACAGAAAGCCTTCTGTACTGGACATGAACACATGAATGGACAAAACACATTACGGTGGTACATGGATTAGTAATAAATTAATGCATTTCTTTGTGCAAAATGCATTCTGTATACAAAAAAAAGGTCTGTTACATCCCATGCTGTATGCTTAACAATGTGACTTTTTCTGTGGCATCATTAAAGAGTAATACCAAAGACCCCAGGCACACCAGCTGGAGAGAATGAGTGGCTTCACACTGTAACATGGCACAGGACCCTGAAGTGAAGCATAGCCCACATGCAGCTCAACGTTTCATAGCGCTATTCTCAGAAAGGGAGTTTCCTATTTCTGTGGCTCTGTATGGCACTCTATGGCACTACCAGTTACCAGTACATTAACTCAACTTTTGTGCATTTAAACATCTTTTTATACAACATTAAACCTCTTTTGTGCATTTAAATAACTGTAGATTGCCATGCATTGGTATGAGATTTTAGTGAATCCATGATTGAAATGACAATAACACCATCAGCCAACACCCAACAATATTTAATCTATGGACCTTATCCACTGTCCTACATCTCCTGTATTATCCTATATCTCCTGTATAATCCTATATCTCCTGTATAATCCTATATTTCCTGTATAATCCTATATCTCCTGTATTATCCTATATTTCCTGTATAATCCTATATCTCCTGTATTATCCTATACCTCCTGTATTATCCTATATCTCCTGTATAATCCTATATCTCCTGTATTATCCTATATCTCCTGTATTATCCTATATCTCCTGTATTATCCTATATCTCCTGTATAATCCTATATCTCCTGTATAATCCCATATCTCCTGTCCTCTCCCCTCTTCCCCCGGAGCCTGTCCTCCAGGACCACTCTGTGAGCCCTCGGCCCCCTGCATCTCCTGGTGTGCTTGCTGAGCATCAAAGGGCGTGCGTGGCTCCGGCTGGGTGGCCACTAGCCTCTCATTTCCTCCCATCCCTGTCCAAGCATTGAGCAGTGCCGTGCACCGCGAGGGCCGAGGGGGACCCCTGGGAGCCCACCAGCAGTGTGTGTGTGTGTGTGTGTGTGTGTGCTCAACCAGCAGGCCCCGCTCACTGCCGCTTCCTGCTCATTTAAGAGCAGCCGCAGAATGGAGGGCCATTGTCCTGCCCCCCTTATCTGATGGCCTGGGCCAAGGAGGCAGACAAAGCCAAGTGCCTGTAGGGACACCCCCCCTCCAACAACATAGACACACACACACAGAGACAAACACACACACACACAGAGACACACACACACACAAACACACACACACACACAGACACACACACACACAGACACACACACACACACACACACACACACACACACAGAGACACACACACACACACACATTCACACGTACACACACATGTATGCATATGTACACACACTCACGCTCACACGCACACACGCATACACCTACACACACACGCACATACACAGACCCACATAGACATACATGTACACATACACACATATATTCATACACACACGCACACACACACACAAAATAAACAAATACACATATATATATATAAATATATATATAAATATTTACCAAAACACTGTCATATACTAAGTGAGTACCAAAACATGTACTCTCAGACATTTAAAGTGAGACCTTCACACACGCATGTAAACACCGCCATGTCTTGGTTTCTCCTTCTGTTTCTCCTCAGTCCTCACGTTCCGTTTAAGATAATACCATTGTCCACCATAAACACTTGGATACATACAGATATGGACATTAACTGAAACATCTACTGCAAAATGGAAAAAACAAGAGCAAAAAGAAAAAAAAAAAAACCTCAATCAAATTCCATCACCTGTGTTTTCCAACGGAAAATGTCCAGACAGACAGTCATGTACCGTGGGCCTATGCCATGCTTACTGTGGCATTCCTGCCTGCTGCCTGCTTGCGGCCTGCCTGGGGAGGCAGTGGTGTTCTGGAGAGGGTACTGGGGATGTGTGGGGCTGTGGGGCTGTGGAAGGGTCTGGTGGAGGGGAGATTAATCTCCGTCTGATTAATGAGAGGATAATGAGCTCCGCGGAGCGGCTGTTGCTCCGCCACCACTCAAGGCTGACGTGACGACGGAATGAAGACCAGAGGACCGTCAGGGCTGACAGAGGGAGGAAGAGGGGGAAGACGATGATGCAGGGAGAAAGAAACAGAGAGGGATGGAGAGAGAGGGACAGAGTGGGTGAGAGAGTGGAAGACAGAGAGAGAAAGAGAGAGAGAGAGAAAGAGAGAGGGACAGAGTGGGTGAGAGAGAGGAAGACAGAGAGATGTATAGGGAAGGAGAGAGAGAGAAAGAGACAGAGTGGGTGAGAGAGTGGAAGACAGAGAGAGAAAGAGAGAGAGAGAGAAAGAGAGAGAGACAGAGTGGGTGAGGGAGTGGAAGACAGAGAGATGTATAGGGAAGGAGAGAGAGAGAAAGAGAGAGGGACAGAGTGGGTGAGAGAGAGAGAGAGAGAGAGACAGAGTGGGTGAGAGAGTGGAAGACAGAGAGATGTAAAGGGAAGGAGAGAGAGAGAGAGAGAGAGGGACAGAGTGGGTGAGAGAGAGGAAGACAGAGAGATGTACAGTATAGGGAAGGAGAGAGAGAGAGAGAGAGAGAGGGACAGAGTGGGTGAGAGAGTGGAAAACAGAAAGATGTATAGGAAAGGAGAGAGAGACAAAAGAGAGAGGGACAGAGTGGGTGAGAGAGAGAAAGAGAGAGGGACAGAGTGGGTGAGAGAGAGAGAGAGAGAGACAGAGTGGGTGAGAGAGTGGAAGACAGAGAGATGTACAGGGAAGGAGAGAGAGAGAAAGAGAGAGGGACAGAGTGGGTGAGAGAGAGAGACAGAGTGGGTGAGAGAGTGGAAGACAGAGAGATGTAAAGGAAAGGAGAGAGAGAGAGAGAGGGACAGAGTGGGTGAGAGAGAGGAAGACAGAGAGATGTACAGTATAGGGAAGGAGAGAGAGAGAAAGAGACAGTCCCACCACTGTGCCACCAGCAGGGTAATCATGCTGACAGGCAGAGCAGAAGTACAAAGACAAGGCCTGGGGATATGGATGGTAGCATGTCATACCCAATGGAGGATTGGGAGATGAGATTATGCAGGATATTGCAAGACTGTGTGAGCCCTTCTAGTGGGAGAAGGGAGGGGTACCTCTCTCCAGCATGTGACAATGAGGGCTCTGATAGGGGAAATGAAGGACTGAATACTCACTTAGTGAAAACTCACTTTTCAAATCGTGCACTGCCTGGGGCAGATTTCTCCTCCGGCACACACACACACACACACACACACACACACACACACACACACACACACACACACACACACACACACACACACACACACGCACACAGCCGAAAGTGAGACTTCATCCGACTGCCAACAGTGCCTCCTAGTGGAGAGATATAGGAAGACCAGACCAGATCCAAAGCCACTCAGTACCGGGCCTTGCTTTTAAATGCTTCTCTTATTAGCCTCTAAGCTCCTCTCTGTTTGTGTCCTGTCTTGGCAGGATTGGCCTCAGAGGTCGGGCCAAGTGACGGTGGGCTGGGCAGACAGGTGATGGACCTCACAGAGACAGCATTGTGTGCCGGGCATCAAAGGGGGACTTGTTAAAGAAGCGCAGCAGCGCTGGAGTATCTTTCCGCCCCATCAGCTCCGGGCTGCTGACTGTGCAGGTGTCTACCGAGGAGGGGGATGGTCACCTGACCCCCTCCATTCCAGCTGATTGGACAGGCTGACATTGCTGCGCCTCTGGACAGGTACGGTGCTAGAATAGTTTGAAGTTGAAGTCTGTTGGTGAGTTTAGGTTAGAAATTCACTGTTCTCACACAGAATTCAGGTTTGTGACTCATTTTACTGACTGGAAAGAGCTTAAATGGAGTTGGTGGAGTTAAGTCATTTCTGCAGCTCTCGTGTCATGACCCAAATTCTTGAATTACCGACGATGATGCTCTAAGGCTGTGACTCAGCAGTGCTCTCTGGTGGAGCATGTAGGTAACAGCAGGGTGGCGTAGTCTTTCGGTCGCGTGTTAACGAGCACAGTCATTCCAGTTTTCATGTGCGGGGCTCACTGCGAGAGTCATGAGACAACATGGGCACAAGACCAGGTGAAAGGTTGAGCTCACACACTCTGTGCACCAGTCAGCTGACTCACAGTTGGCAAGACAGGGAATGCGTAAGGAACGGTCACGTAGAGTATGACTAAACAACACATCATTATTAAACAGTGTACCACGTCAGGCGTGACAATAAGTCCGTCACACTCTCAATGCAGGACATAAATGCAAAAAATCTATAAGTTGACCGTAAATATATATCAAAGTCCATTGCTGATGTAAAGATACTTAAATTGAAAGTACATAACATATAAATATAAGAATGAATGTATTTAGCTAAATTATTTGGTCCACCATACTGCCATACTGAGCAATATTATATGGATATTCAATTGCATACATGTTACAGAAATGTTGAGTACTTTTAAAATATTTGCGCCAACCTAAAATGACACTTATAAAGACACACAGTTTTTGTAAATAGGAACACCACTGAACAAAAACGGAAAAAATGCCACACAACTCAGAACTGCTACTCAGAATTGTCTACTCCCCTAGTTTTGTGTCTTTTATTTTTGAAAATCAAGTTATGGCAAAAAGTTGAATAATTCTGCTTCTTTGATCTGCTCACACACACGCACACAGAAGCACAAGTTCATTTCCATTTTTAATTTTTTTTTTTTTTTTTTTTTTTACTCCTTTCTGTGTGAGTGCCAGCTCCAAGATTTTACCTTGGTGTGCAAATGTGCTGGATTAGGTTAAAAGGAAATCTCTCCACGCGCAGGAAGGAGAGGTGCAGATGTTATGGAGTTAATTAAAAATTTAGCAATTGGTTTCTCCAGCACCAATGTAGGTTGCATCAAATGGAATGAAACAGAGGAAGAACTCCTTTTTGAAAAGGGAGAATGTGGCCTGTCACCCTCCATGCATTCGAAAAGTGAAAGGAATCTAGACACTTTTCCAAAAAGGCCTGCATCTATTTAGTCTGGAGAAATGTGTTATCAGCTCCCTTTACATCATCAATGACAATTTTAAAGCATCAAAACCTTATAGTCCTGAATATCAGTACTGCTTTTGAGCATTTGTGTTTTTTATCAGAAAATTGGGTTCCTCCCTTGACTCTTTATAAAGCTGAAGGTTCAGCCATGGCAGATATACGTTTTAGACTAAGAACCCTCTCTCAGTAAACTGAATGTCTCCTGAAATTGGTTGCACACGGTGGAAACGTGCCATAAAACTCTCAAAGGGGTTCCACAAAAAACCTTTCAGGAAAGATTCCATATGCCAAGAAAACATCTAGTTATTTGCTTAATTCCTAAATTTCCCTCAGGATTAATAAAGTATCCATCTATCCATCTATCTATCTTAAGAAGTAGCATTTGGGTTCTATTCTGCTATTGTAACATTCACATCTACTTCAGGGAGCCTAAGCCGATATGATGAGGTATGTTTGTCCATTTTTATTTTCCTGATCCTGATTTCTGCCGGCTCCACTGCTGCGTCCTCTATGGCATGCCTGGTAAACAATACTGTGATGGTTTCCATTCACAAACACTCATTTTATACATTTCTGCAATCCTCTGGCTGGACCCCACACCGCCCCTCGGCAGCCCCGTGATCACCTGAGTTGAGTTAGCCATCGTTGCATCAGATTGTTTACAGTAACAGCCCCCCCGCCTCCTCCCCCCTCCGCCCTCCGCCCCCACTCCTCACATCTCCCCCACCCCCACGTCTCAAACAACAGTGCCATGCTGAAAAGGGTGTCAAGTCTCCAGGTGCTCCCCCGTTTCCCCTTCCCCCCATCCTCTTTACAATCCCCCCCCCCCACACACACACACACAAGCACACACACACAAGCACACACACACACTCCCTGATCATGCTCCTGACACAAGGCACAGGTTTTGATTTCTACCCCTGCACAGGTGCTCCTGCCACGTTGGCACACTATTCCCCTGCCTGCGCGCGCGTTAGTGTCTCAGCGTTAACCTCCATCTCGCGGCGGGGTCCGGTGGGACCTCTCCTTCCATTGAGGGATATTACAGGCGGCAGACGTGCGCCTCTGATCTGCATGCGCCAGGCGCTCCTGCGGTCCTGGGTGAATAGCGCTTGACTTGTTCAATTTGTTTAGAAGCCTCACTCGGCGCTTTGAAGCCACACATCTTAGCATAAATCATAACCTGTCTCTGTGCTTGCGAGCGCTTTGAAATGCAACATCTGCTTTGGAGTCCCCACTTTACAATTAGTTAGGCAACATCAATAGATTGACTCAATATCATTTTTCTTGATAATGAAGTGTTTGGGGCATACTGTGTCTGTATGTGTGCGTGTGTGTGTGTGTGTGTGTGTGTGTGTGTGTGTGTGTGTGTGTGTGTGCGTGTGTGTGTGTGTGTGTGTGTGTGTGTGTGTGTGTGTGTGTGTGTGTGTGTGTGTGTGTGTGTGCGCGTGTGTGTGTGTGTGTGTGTGTGTGCGTGTGTGTGTGTGTGTGTGTGTGTGTGTGTGTGTGTGAATAAAAGAGGAGACAGAAGGTACAGGTCTAATTTTTTATTTAAGAATACCTGGATCCACAGCAGCCCGTCTACTGCTCCGACGGGCCCCCTGAAACTCCTGAAAGTTTACCGGCGTGTTTCCGCCGTGTTTGCCTGCGCTCAGACACAACAAGAGTAAATTGGGTTACTACCAGAGTAACCTACTTAGAGAGTGTTCTGGCTGGAGGGCATGTGCGCTCCAGTTTGTTTACTCTCACGTCAGATCAACCAGGGTTTCTTTTTGTTCGTTTGTTTTTGGAAGCACAGACACAGTGTGTTCAGCCGGAGGGAAAGCAAAGGGGTGGATGCGTGCTGTAACAGAGGGAGGAAGAGGTGACATTGATTCGTTTAGATAGATGACTTGACTCATCTTTGTAATTGACACTGAAGCTGAAGTTCAGCAAGGCTCTTCATATGAAACTAGACTTGTGGACTACTAATGGAGGACACATTTGTACTTTACCAAAGCACACATTAGATGTAATACTGAAAAAGAGTATTAGCTGCTCATGAGATACTAAATCTGTCTCACAGCACATTTCGACTATAGATCCAGAGGAGTGTTTATATATATATATTTTTTCATAGCATTGCCATACAAAGCTCAATGGATTTATAAACAGCATTTGGTCTTTTTGCTTGTTTTAAAAAAAAACTTCTACAAATAATCACAATTTAAAATAAAATCTTAGACCATTTTAATGAAGCAACTGCCTACATTTGGCAGTATCAGAAATGGCTATGCATTGTTTGAGAGGTGCCACACGTTTGTGGAGATGTTTTGGTCTTATTATGGCATGCCCTCTCAATTAAGCTGAAGATCAAACGAGATAAACTTCATCCACCTGCACCTTCCATCAGAAAGCACCCCCCCCTCATCTGCAACATTAAGAATTCTTTTTGCACATTGGTAGGAATAATAAAAAGATATATATTTATTTAGGTGTGGGGTTTCTTTTTTTTTTTTTCTCTCTCTCATTCCAGAGGAAGGCATTTGATCGGTCGTCATCAATTAAAAATGTACGGAAGGTGCAAATTACAGCGGGAGAATTAGATGAAAGGCTCTCTCTCTGTCACGCGCTGCCATCCTCAAAGCGGAGGAGCGGAGGCGCCACCGAGCAGCGAGCGGCTGATCCCTGGCATGGCTGTCTGCGGGCGGGCGGGGTGACAGCCCACCATCTACCCCTGCACGTGCTGACTGCAGGGGGGCTTAAACATCTGCACGCCGTACGCACATTAAAGCTGCATCCTGGAGAGGCAGGCCGTCCCGCGGTCCCAGACGAGCACCACCACACACCCCCCCCCCCCCACCCCAACCCCACCTCCACCCCTCCACGCAGGCCTCTGGGCTGCACACCTGACACGGAGGCTCTGACTCTACATCTGGCCTCTCTTGGCCCCGTGTGAGAGATGGCACTGGGATAGACTGGTGTGATAAGTGTTCGAGAAGGAGTGGGGGGGGGCAGGGGGGAAAGGCGACAGATTGCAATTGTAGGCTAACTGAAGTGCATTTGAGACACCAGCTGCCAGTTTGCTTCTGAGTGACTTTAATGAGGGGTTTCGGCGCTTATAGTGCTGCGCAGGTCTTGTCTACAATGGACTGACACATAAAAGATCCCATATATACGTACTCTATGTATGTGGGTGGCCTACGTACGGATCCATATATGTATTTTTCATGCGATTCCCTGTGATATATTCACCTCATTATGCTTACCGGCTTCTGAATTAGCATCTCTCCCTGACAGTGACACAGCTGAACAGAGCGCCAGCGCTGGAGCCACCGCCGGGGGGTGTGCAGGACCGCATCCAAGCAGGAGACGTCTCCATCAGTGAGTGTCCTGGGCTGCGTGATGTGACACGGGGGGGGCCCCTTGTGGAACCTCTGCTTCCCGGGGCCCCGCCGTTTCAGCTCGACACAGCCAAATTGGCAGGGGTCCGTGCTCGGCACAATACCCACGGCAACTCCAGGCATGTGAAAGCGCAACTGTCAAGTGTTGAGCTAATTACTTCCTTTTGTTCATCAGCGTGTTGAATGTGTGTTTAGACGCAGCGAGTGATTGATAATCGCATTGTTTACCTTTCCCCTCTGTTTTTAGTCGTCCCAGCTTCTTTATTATTCAGATTTACAGTGCCTTCAGCTGACAACCGTTGTAGGGAATTATAGTCTTTTTTATGGGGGTTTAGTGATCATGTACTATAAATAAACAATTTTTCTTTTGTCTTTCCTGGGTAAATTAGTAATCATGCATTTTGAATGCTATAGTATCGCAGATGAATGAATCTTTGATTTCACAGCAAATCAGGAGTGTTTACTGATCAAGGAGCCGCCATTATATCGCCTTCGAGTAATATCTCCAACACCAGCCGCTTTTCATCTGAACTAGAATTTCCTTTCAACGATGAAAGATTATTTCAAGTATTTTTATTACAAACAAATGCCTTAGCAGATTTATTTAATATTTTTTAGATAACTACAGTCTTCGGCATCTTGTTCACTGAGTCTTTTAAGTGTGTTGAATTTTACATCCCCATCATTGATGGTGAATTTGTGAAATACTTGACTATTTCATTTACGTTTTGTTTGTGAGAGCTCAGTGGTAAGTAAGTAGAAATTGGCCCATAATTCCATATTTTTGGAATTGTTTGTTGTTAATTCCTTTTTTTTATCAACATTGCTTTCTAATTTGAAATGGAAGTATATCCAAAGAGTGTTTTATTTTCTTATCTAACATTTATGAATCATCTTTTAACCCGAACAGTTTTAATGATGTATGTTCTGCAAGAGTGATGTCTGGTCACAGCGTTTCATATTTCTTTGACCGGACTGGTGCTTTCAGT
>NC_045155.1:2335692-2348192 GCF_900700415.2 Clupea harengus | reverse complement strand
GTGCACACTTCAGGAATATAGTCACCAGTCGACAGGCTATCACTTATATATTATTTACAATGATCATTACTCGATCTATTACGCAATTTATTCTCAATCACAACTTCTTCTTTGTTCAACTTCAAAGTGCCAGCACACTGTGTGCAAATAAGGCATGCTGGGTGAGCTAAACAACAAACACAAATGATCCAAACAGCAACAACTTTTACAAGGCCACCTCTGCCAAGCATCTTTAAGCACGGCTCCCTGAGAGCAAATGGGTTTCACAGGGCACCACTCCTGTCATGTCCGTCCTTTCAGAACAGAACCAGACACCAGACACCAGACACCAGAACCTTGCCATCCCCAAAGACTCAAATGCAGGCCACCATGCCTCCACCGTAAGTGTTCTGATTCACAGTCATTATGCTTCTTCTTCTTCTTCTTCCCCCTCGCATTGATGAGGTGTGAAGATGCAGGGTGCAGCGGGCCTTTGCATGCTCTCTGTCCCATCCATTATGCCCCTGTGGTTACCCAGAGGGACGGGAGAGGAGAGGGGGTGGGGGGACGGGGACGGGACGGGACGGGACGGGAGGCAAGGGTCATTTAGCCAGCACAGTGCAGTAAAATGGGCTTTTTTTGACATGGCCACCAGTAAAAGAGCCATGGCACTCTCTTTAGAGTGCAGATGGTCAAGACAGCCGGGACACTTTAGTGATCTGAAGCTGTTAAACTGCCCCCCAGACATGATACAAAAACAGCTTGGCAGCATACTCATTTCTGCATTGTGTTGGGTGGATTTTATGGAAGCAGGGATCTGTCAATGGGAGGGTTTGTCATCTGTTAGGGGAAGAGGCTCACAGTTTGTTCCAGCCTCCTTTGCAGAATAAATAAAATAAATCAAACACTTAGAAGATCCTCAGACGGGGGCCCGTGCATCAGAATAAGAATCAGTCAAGTCACAATCACAAGGCCCCTGAAGGTTACACAAACTGAAATTGAAACACTTCTCCGAATCAAAACTAAAACTTGGGGACATCTCTTCTCTTTATTGCTAAAACCATGTAATAGATTTAGCCCATCTTACATTTCAGATGAAATTCATTAGATCATTTCAGACGACTTAACTGAACATAAAAAAATGAAATTTAATGATGTAGAACAGGCTCGTTTCCTGAAACTCAGACGCAGATTTAGTGGACTAGTGCTGTGGAGTCCTGAGCAGCGCTGGTAGCACGTCTCACCGTTCCACCATCATCTTCCTCCTCACGCTTTAATGAATGAGGATCTCTCTCCCTCTCTCTCTCTCTCCCTCTCTCTCCCTCTCTCTCTCTCTCTCTCTCCCTACCTCTCTCTCTCTCCCTCTCTCTCTCCCCCTCTCTCTCTCTCTCCCTCTCTCTTTCCCTCTCTCTCCCGCTCTCTCGCACTCCCTCTCTCTCCCTCTCTCTCTCCCTCTCCCTCTCTCTTTCCCGCTCTCTCTCCCTCTCTCTCTCCCTCTCTCTCTCCTCTCTCTCTTCCCCTCTCTCTCCCCCTCCCTCCTCTCTCTCTCTTCTCTCCTCTCTCTCTCTCTCCCCTCTCTCTCCTTCTCTCCCCCCCCCCTCTCTCTCTCTCCTCTCCCTCTCTCTCTCCCTCTCCTCTCTCTCCCCCTCTCTCTCTCTCTCTCTCTCCCTCTTCTCTCTCCCCCCTCTCTCTCCTCTCTCTCTCCCCTCTCCTCTCTCCCCCCCTCTCTCTCTCCCTCCTCTCTCTTCTCCCCCTCCTCTCCCCCTCTCTCTCTCCCCCCTCCCGCTCCCTCTCTCTCTCCTCTCCTCTCTCTCCCTCTCTCTCTCTCTCCCTCTCTCTCTCCCTCTTCCCTCTCTCTTCCTTCTCTCTCTCTCTCTCTCCCCCCCCCCCCCCTCTCTCTCTCTTTCTCTCTCTCTCTCTCTCTGCTCTGGAAATGAGTTTTCCCTTGAAAACGGTGCGGGCCATATCCAGGTCTATTTAAATGAGGTAACATGGGGAAGGTAAGCACAACCACATGAGCATTGTTTTCGCAGTTCAAAGTGAGGAGAGAATACTTTGCACTTCAAAGCCACTCATCTGGGAGGCAGTCTGTGGGGTGGGGGTGGCGGGGACAGGAAATAGGAATCGGGGTAATTAACAACTTCTGCTCGGTAATAAACCTCACGGAGAGAGACAGGGTGCTGCTCTTTGGAAGGCCACATCATATAATCTCAATGTGGGTTTTTTTTTTTTTTTACTGAAAACCTTCAATGTGGCTTGTTGTTGTGGTTGAAATCTCATATCTGTCGGTGCTTTGTCTTGTGGTTTAAGTTCCTAATTGGCCATTTCTGATAAATATTTGCTTTACATGGGTTATCAGCCGAGAATATTAGTAGTGGAACAGAATGACCAATGTACATCTCTTCAAGACACCCATGTTATGAATAATTCTGTCAAAAGCCATTATTTATTTTTTTACATCATTTACCCCCCTCCCTCCCTCTCTCTGTCCCTCTCTCTAAGAAGTTAAAAATCCACACTATCCTTCTCATTTTACTGAGACTTGCTTCATTTGGTTCTCATCATTCTCAACATTATCTTGTGACACACACACAGCTAAACAAGACAACCACCAGATAAGCATCATTTTTGCTTAATGTGTTCAGCGATTTTAAAAAGACTGGCATGGAATGCTGGTGACTTCAATTTCCATGATCTAAACATGCAGATCAGTATGTCAGAAAATACAGCATATAGTCAGCTTTTTGAAGAGAGGAGGTGGAAAGATGTGCGTGCCACTTTGTGTCCTGTTTGAAATCACATCAGTCAAGGTTATTCTTGGGAGAGGGTGACCTATGGGTCTCCCTTCTGTCCCTACCCCTATGCAGGGCCACCTAAGAACAGAATTCCCATTCTAGTCTTCTAATGAGTAAAACAGATACCTGTGTTGATCGGTTTGACAAAGTGGTTAATGATGAACCATATTGTTCGTCACTGAGACATTAAACTCACTTCTCACACAATGTCCTTGTCATATAAACTTTAAAATAATTAAATGCCATTCTTTTATTATACTGCTACCAATGTATCTGTTTCCATTTCTTGGTTTTATTCATTTTCTTATAATTATTTCCTTTCTTGAATAAAAGAGGAATGACTGTCCCACTTTGACTATGCCTGTCAGTTGAATATACGTCCTATGCATTACCAACTGAATCACAAATCCAAATAAATGCGCTATTAAAATAAACCAAAAAATACATCAGAAAGAAATTAGCAGCAGCGGTGGCACATCACTCTTGACGTGGTTTTCATATTAGACTGATGAAATTATTTGCCGCACAGACACCTTAATGTGCCGTCCTGCCACATGTATGTGAAGTTGTGAACGTTGGCTACTGACAGACAAAAGTTGATTGTAATGCGACCAAGTGAGGGCAGCGCTTGAATAAGAATCCCGTGCGTGTGTGAATACAGAAAGCACAAAGCAGCGAGGATTTTCTCTGCATTAAGATGTTAAATGAGTTTCTGACATCTGTTGAAGCTCTTTTTAAAATGTAGAATGGCAGGCTTACAGGACTGACAGAGCGGGGTGAACTAGGATGCCTTCTCGATCTGCATTTAATCCGTTTAAATGTGATAACGCCCTTAACTTGAACCCGTGAGTGTGAAAATGTCACGCAGTGTCGTTTATTTGACCTGTCACTTACCAGTGAAAAACCGTCCGCTTTGATGGACTTTTATTTAGTTTGTTTAGAGAAGGGAAAATAGCCTACTAAATAAGTTAAAATGTGTTTTTTTCCGGACCAAACATTCCTGAAGCCAAAAGGCAAAGTTTAACGTGCACCATAAGTGATCATCTCAGATGGTACAGTCAGCTTTTTTTTAAGAAAGACCGTCAATCACAGTGGGGATTTTGCATCAATTCTGACATAAAAATGTGTCTATAATAATAATAATAATAATAATAATAATAACAACAACAACAACAACAACACAACAACAATAAGACATAGGCTCCAGTCGAACTTGCACTAAAATTATCTCTCGGTAAAATGTTATTCAGTTTCTCTCACTTGTGACTTTGTGTTTTGTAACAATTGTGTAAAGGGTGGAGATGTTTCACGGATGAGCGTTTGGTTAAATTTCATTTGGATGAAATGAAGGCTGGCTTTAGTGTATGACACACACACACACACACCCTCACCTAATCTGCCTTAGGTCCCCCCTCCCTGATATCGCCCCCTCAGTGTCAGCCCCTCTATTCACCGATTCTCCTGGTACATACTTAAGAGACCCCGTTGAGAGGATCTTTTCTCTATAAAGAGAAGATGCAATCCGACCGCCTTTGAAATGATCCCAAGGATTTATTGCAATCAGTTCTTCTTCGCACTTCAAAAGGGAGGCACGGTGTTTGAACGCCAGCGGTTGTGAAAAGGGACTCCAAAAAGCGGCAGCAAGTGCGGCGGCTCACACTAGTTGGGTAACTTTTTACCACGTCGAGTCGAGAGAAGCGTGGACATTTGGGAGAATAGCGTGTCGCTGGATTACTGACTTAACAGGAGGACTCTGTGGGACTTGTCGAGCAGTTTGGACTCGGAGGATTTCACTCTTTTTTTGGTGATCGCATAGGCTACCTGTTTTTTTTTTTCTCGCACTGCTCGTCTCTACTGCGTTGGTTGCAGGTGCGGATTCTGAACGCCTGGGCTAATGGCTGCGCTGACGTTATCCAGAACGGACAATTTTCTCCACAGCTTTTTACAGGTTAGATATTGCATCTTTTAACAGTGTGTCATTCTGTATTCATTTTCGTCTGTACTTCGAGATGTTTTCGCTGAGTAATATTTGCCCTCAAATCATTTTCATCATAGAAACAGAATCTTAAAATTAAAGTTGTAGTTGCGATGGGAAAACATCGGTAAAATATTTGTCATTTACTGTGTATTGTAGCCTACTTTGAGAAGGGTCTCAGGGCAGGTTTAGGTGGTGCATTAGAAACAATACGTAAAAAAAATAATATTTTGAGCCTAGAAATCTGACATGATATATATTTAATTCGTGCAAAAACATAGTCACATGTAACCTCATCATGTTTTGTCAGTTTAACTGTGGTTAATACTGTGGAATTACTAATTTTGTGAGACAGTTAAAGTTAACCAGATACTATTAAAAAATATAATCTTACATTATTTAATTTGAAGTCAATTTCTTGTTCAAATTAATAACTGCTTTTTTTTTTTTTTTACACTTGTCCACCCCAGGATCGCACACCCAGCTCATCTCCAGAGAGTGGCCCTAACCCGCTCTCCTTCCTGGCCACCACGTGCAGCCAGGCGTGGCAGGTGGGGGCAGCGTGGGCTCGGAGGGGCCCCAGTTCCCCTATGAGGGGGCGGTGAGCTCCGCTTCTGGTATGTTCCAGCTCTGGAGCAATGAGGTGGCCCCCAACTCCAGCCTCACAGCCCACCAGATGGCCTTCACCGTGCCCAAGGTCCAGTTCGCGAGCCACCTGCAGACCAGCCTTGGCCACCACCACCACCACCACCATCACCACCACCACGTCGAGCTGCCTCTCACCCCTCCGGCGGAGCCCACCGCAGCCTACTCCTTCGAGCTCTCTCCAGTCAAGGTGCTCTCCTCCCAGCCACAGGGCAACGGGCCTTACTACCCCCAGCACAACGCCGTGGGCCAGAACTTCCCCAGCTTCCTGCAGAACACTTCCGCAGGCCTCACCTCGCCGCCGGCCACGTGGAGGAGAGCCAGCAGTGGTGGAGCCTCCCCCAGACCAACGGCTCCTCGGCCAACCACCCCTTCTCCTCCCTGGGGCGGCAGCTGGTGCTGGGCCACCAGCCGCAGATCGCCGCCCTGCTCCAGGGCACCTCCAAGGGCCTGCTGAGCTCCACACGCCGCTGCCGGCGCTGCAAGTGCCCCAACTGCCAGGCGTCGGGGGGCGGCGGCGGCGGGCTGGAGTTCGGCAAAAAGAGACTCCACATCTGCCACATCCCCGAGTGCGGCAAGGTGTACAAGAAGACGTCCCACCTGAAGGCCCACCTGCGCTGGCACGCCGGCGAGAGGCCTTTCGTCTGCAACTGGCTCTTCTGCGGCAAGAGCTTCACGCGCTCCGACGAGCTGCAGCGCCACCTGCGCACGCACACGGGCGAGAAGCGCTTCGGCTGCCAGCAGTGCGGCAAGCGCTTCATGCGCAGCGATCACCTCTCCAAGCACGTCAAGACCCACCAGGGCCGCAAGGGTCGCGGAGGGCAGCCCTCCCAGCAGCAGCATCAGCAGCAGCATCAACAACACCACCACCACCCTGTGCCAGACACTCTGCTCAGCATCAAGAGGGAGTGAGGTGAGGAGGTGGGGGCGAAGGACTGAGGAAGAGAAAGGGAGCAGGAGAAGGAAGGAAGGAGAGAGAGATATGCTGGAGGAGAGAGACAACACTGTCCCATGGGCACACATACTCCTGAGATAATATGCTGTGTGTGTGTGTGTGTGTGTGTGTGTGTGTGTGGTCTCCCTGGTGACATGCAAGTCTGGCAAAGCTGCTAAGCCATATTTGCTACAAAACAGACTTATTACTTTTGTTTTCACTGGAAGAAACAGTCAGGACCCTTGGCTTACAAAGAGCTGCTGGACTGCACGATGTGCCACCTACATATATATTGTGTTGAGACACTGGACATGGCGCTTACGCACCAGGACCAAGGATCCTACTGCATCCTACTGTAAGCCACGGTCAGCTCAAACCTGTCAACTGCAAGTCCTTTTTAGCCGTAATGTATATATTTCCAACATGACTAAAAATTAAGATTTAGGTGGTTTTCCGTATAGTTTACCATATAATGTCAATGCAATAATTTTGACCCAGCACAATGTATGTTAAATACTAAAGAGAAAGATTCAGGTAGCAATCTGTTTGAAAGTTAAAGCACAGCTAAAGCTTAGTTGCAATAAGTACATGTGTTTCTGAAGGGAAGTGTTGCCTTAATGGAACATGGCTTATCTTGTAGTTATTACACCCACAGAGATTTTTTTGCAATCTTCAGTGATATATTTAACATTTAACATTCAAGTTCACATTTATTAAGGCTGTTGAATAAAGACAACTGAAATGCTGATTTTTTTCTGTCTTTTCCACTATGACATAACATGAATGGGATTGTTAAATCAAATTTAATTAAATTTGAACTCAATCCTTAAAGTTTTTAAAATTCCTTAAAACCTAGTTTTTTTTTATCTGTTCTGTTCCTATTTTGTGTTGTACAAGGCACTAGTGTTCCGTGAGGTAGGTTAATTCACGATGACATGAAAGCTTGAGGTCTTGAATCTGTGAGAACTGGTGTAAATACTGTACATAGATCACACAGTTCTATGAGGAAAGCATGTGACATATTAATAAACGACTGGATCAAACAAAGTGCCATCCTTTTGTTCTCTTTATTTTGATCACTTCACAGGGAAGGATCCTTTTTTGTTTTGCGACCGAGAACAATGCCTAGGGACTTCCTGAAAACCTCATTATATTTTAGATGTAAATATAAGCAAATGGCCCGAGCAATGAAATCTAACATTGTTGGGAGCGCTTGACTTCCAACGCCTCTTCTGACGGCAATTCAAATGTTAATCAGCTGAACAATGGGGATGCTAATTTTAAATGGTCATTGTTTCCTCTGTGTTGGCCCAACACTTTGAGGAGGACAAATGACGGAGAATTTTTACACCTCAGTGCGAACCCAGCAGAGCCCCCCCGCTGGAGAGGAGGGAGAAGAGGGGGGACCCCGGGACCCCGACCCTCCGCAATCAAGTTCACAGCCGCGAGGCTCCCACCCGGCACGCCGGCCTCCACAGCATGGAGATCACACGCCGGACGGCCCTCCAGAGGGGCTCTCAGTAAACGGACCCCCCTGCTGGCAGGACCCCCTCGCTGGTGACAGAGGGCCCTTTGATTCTGCCCCCCCTGTGAAAGTTAATACCTTGATCCCCCCCCCACCCACCCCACCCCACCCCAGCTTCAGCTCTCCTCCCCAGCCCCCCCCCCCCCCCCCGTATATCACAGGCATGTTAGCAGCGCGAGCTCCTCTCTTCTCCGCCGGGGCCAACAATGGTCTCCGCTCAGGGCTGCACCCCTGTGACAAATCCAGCCAGATGTCTGCTCATGCTGGGGTCTCCCCATTCCCCTTCTTCATCCCGCAGCCACGCATAGCGTGCAGCCACGCAGCACAACTACCAGCAACATGTCTAGATAGAAGTGAAAAAAAATTGGAAAAGGGGATTTTATTTTTCTCTTTCAGAAAAAGAATGGATGACACCCAGTTCATGGCTTCAAGCCTCTTTTGTCCTCTGCCAGTCTCAGCTGAGCACCCCATTAGAAGAGACACTTAAACAATAGACAAAGGTGTTGTATTTCAAAAAGACACTTTTTATTTGATATAGTACAACAATGAATTTCTGTCAGAAATTTCTGGCATATCCATAATTTTTTTCCTATTTTATATCCATTCATTTTGTATATCTGTAGGGGTACTTTTCAATACAACATGCACAACTGCCAGATTACAAACCCACCTCAGTGACAAGACAGATAAATGATGGCCTGCAGACTGATAATACGACAGGGGCATTTGACCAACTCTTTGCTCCTTTCAAGAGAGAGCCTGTATAACATGTAAAACATGAGAGGATTGATAAGCAATCAAGCCATTCCTGAATATCTTTGTAACTGTTTTTGAAGACATGCCTTCCTTTGTATTTGGCCACCTTTGGTAAAGCTTTTTTTTTAATATATATATATATATATTTCAGATCAAATGGGCAAGATGCAAGAACTCCTTTTAAGACGTCTACTGTCTCCCAGTTGAGGTGCCATAGCCCTTTGGTGACCTCTGCTGGATCGTTGGGGTAATGACTCTAGTCTCAGGCTCAGAACTCTCTGAGGTCCTGGCATTTGTGCTTCATGTTTTACAACTCAGCTCAAAAATCCCCCAAATATAACAACTGATCTCGGTCCCTAGTTACCTGGGTTGAAGCGAGAGCAAATGCACAATTCCACATGCAGTGTTGCCGTGACTCACGGCCCTTTTTGTAAAACATGATTAGAATAACACCAAACCAAAAATTAGACAAAGGAAATTTGACCATTATAATTATGGCCAAACTTGACACAAAATTAGCTTTTTTTTACAAAAGGACGTTAAATGAATACCACTGATGAGTTTTGACCTATATCATTTCAATTTGCCAAAAGATCCGTCAGTAACAATGCACTGACAAAAGTATCAAAATATGAGTTGAAAAAAAAACTGCTTAAATTTGGGACACTTATTTTCTTTCTCTACTTCTGAATACTTCAACCTAAAATAATCTGGCACCAGTTTATTTGGCACTTTGTCTAATGATGTTGGGGGGGGAGTTGTCCTGAAATTAAAAGATGTGTTCAATCCACCCTTTTGAAATGGAGAGGAGTCCCCAGAGACGTGTTTGAAATTAGGATAAGCCTGGAGAAAACCCCACCCTCTGTCTACGGAACAGAAACCAGCGAGCAAGAAGGTGAGAGAGCAGAGAGAGGGAGAAAATGTGTGCATATGTGTGTGTGTGTGTGTGTGTGTGTGTGTGTGTGTGTGTGTGTGTGTGTGTGTGTGTGTGTGTGCATGTGTGCGCGTGTGTATGTGTGTTTGTGCATGTGCATGTGTGTGTGCATGTGTGCGTATGTGTGTGTGTGTGTGAGAGAGAGAGAGAGAGGCAAACACCCAGTTCATGGCTTCAAGCCTCTTTTGTCCTCTGCCAGTCCACAGCCCAGCCTCAGGTAAGCACTCCATGGCAGTTAGAAAATCCATCCCCGGCACACAGAGAGGACTCTTCCTTATCCTTATCCTCATCTTCCTCTTCCTCCTCCTCCTCCTCCTCCTTCTTCCCTCTCTCTCCCGCCCTCCATTCTCCTCTGTCATGTTCTCCAATGAGAGCCGGTGTGATGGTCCCCATTAGACACTTTCACTTGTCTGGCAGCATTGGCTCAGCTCTCGTCGCTCCTCTCTCTCTCTCTGCTCACCCAAGACTCAGGAGCTGGTCTCAGATGAACAGCATCGCAGAAGCAGAGCCCCAATCTCTTCTGCTGACAGCCCCCCCCCCCCCCCCCCCCCCCCCAGCCACAGGGAACATGTGTGAGTTCTGTTTGTCCCAAACAAGACAATCAACCTTCAGTCCTCCTACATATGTACAATTTCATTGTCTCGGCTGTCCATTTCTTCTTCGAATGGAAGAAAACCACTGCAACATTGAATAAAGTGAGGGGAACTGTGTGTTCGGCTAATGCAGCAGACGTTGCGGACGCGGACAGGAGATGTAGTGGGATGTCTGTAGAAACAGCCGACGATAGAGGAGGAAACACTTTAAAGTCCAGCGGAACTGAGAGGCGCCACTGCAGGCTCTGGTCCCACAGATGTGTGTTCTCTTAGTCGTTTGGGGCCTTATGCCACGAGAAGAAAAGAAACTGCACATCCACAACAGAGAAAGCCGTCGGGTTGTGTGATCCCAATGTTCACTCACACACACGTCTACACACACAGGCAACTCACTCACCGACACACACACACACACATACACACACACACACTCAAGCATACAGCTCACACATTTTCATTTCATTTTTTTTTTTTTTTAACTCCAGTGACCTCCCAATAAAGGAATGGTTATTTATTATCTGGAACAAATCACATTGTCCTTAAAAACGACATTTAGGAGATTTAAAAAGAACAGGCAGAAATGAGGCAAAAATAAATCCCTTGGTCATTCCGAGGAGAATGTCAGCGATTAAAAAGAGGGAGCCACAAGTAATAGAAGGATAAATAATGAAGACATGATGATGATGATGATGATGAAGACAACGACGATGAAGACGATGATGACGAAGGTGGTGCTGATGAAGCCGGTGCGGCCTGCGGCCTGGCCTTCAGAGGTCGTCCTCGTCCAGCTGGGCCAGGTTGCTGGAGCGACGGGGAAGGGATGGGCCAGAGGCCTGAACTCCATCTCCCATCATGCCCCTGTGGTAGCCCTCCCCTCCCCTCTGTTAGGAGAGAGACAGAAGACAGAGGAGAAACGTCACTCGTCACGCAGACAAAGACACACTACACTGACAAACACTAGGGGTCGCCATCTGTCTTTTCAAGACTTTTCGTGGAAATTCAAGATCTGTGCCACAAAAAGGTGCCTTCTATTCAGAGACGTAGAAAGTTCCAGAATCTTAGTGTTTCTTACTTGCACTGGTGTTGTACAGTAGGGATAAGAAGCTTTTGGTGTGTCTAACCAGTCAAATCCAAAATTAGATTATTATTATTATTATTCTATTCTATTATATTTAAAGTTCAAGTGGAAGCAACAAATAAATATAGATATAATTGATGCATGTTAGGGATACGTTAGGGACCTCTATATTTGACTATAACAATGACTGTTAAACGGATGGCCAGCATGGTGTTTTTAAAATCCCTCACTTTTGTGTGTATACTGTCCATTGTTTTTGCAGTCACTGGACTACACACCTATACTTTATTAAAAACCACAAGTTCTACTGAATTATTCAGTTGGAACACACGACTTATGACAACACACTGACTGAGAGAATGTCTCCGATTGCAATTGCCGTGGCAACCCTGTGTCACTCACATCCGAGAAAAATAGCAGTAATTATGCACTCGGTAATTGGCTCGTCACAAAGGATAATTATAACCTGACAAGAGGCAGAGGCGAGAAATGAGAAATACAGTGGTAGTTCAGGTCTCCAGTTCACAATATGTCACTTGTGTGTTGTCTGAATGCCTGCTGTCAGTGTCTCATGTGGACATATAATTAGAGGTGCTGCCGTATCGGTCAAGAAAACATCTACTAATGGATCGCTGGGTGAAGAAATAAATGAATGTAGTAAAAGTAAAAATCTATACATACTCTATGACAGAGTTTCTCTCATTTCTACAGTAAGTTAAACACAATTTTAGTTCCTGCAAATGGATGATACGAAATATCAGAACGAATTACATTTTCTCATCGATTTGACCCTTTTCATACAGTTTTTCAAAAGGGTCAGTACAGAAAGAAATCAGATATGTTTAAAACAAAACTTCATTCTCCTGACAGTACACATTTTATGCACCAACGTGAAGAGCCTAATAGCATGTAGTGTAGTGTAGTTTAGTTTTCAGAGGAGCATCATCACACAGGGATACACCACAGAAGGAAACCATCTCTACCGATCACTGTCCTGTGATTTTGCAGCACCATGCTCTCACAATCACACGTTCAGTCCTATTATCACCATTCAGAATGTATTTCTGTATTATGAACAGCTATCTAAAGATCTGAACATATGAGACAAAGACTGAGGTCTGCCCTGTGTGTGTGTGTGTGTGTGTGTGTGTGAAAATCTCAATCAAAGGGGCACCTCAGACAGAAAGGTCTGGAAAGGAAAATAAACAGGATTGACAACTTCATCTCCTGACAGGATAACACCTCAGAGGAAAGACCCTGACTGTCTACACACCACTATATCAACA
>NC_045155.1:2302501-2310001 GCF_900700415.2 Clupea harengus | reverse complement strand
ACACACACACACACACAAAGGGTGTTCACAAACATACTCCTGCATGTACACAGAGACACACACAACCCCCACCCTAACACACACATAAACACACACATAGATACAGACACAAACACACTCAGGCACGCTCTCCATTAGCCTCACCAGTTGTCGCTGAGATCAAAGCCGCAGAGATTCACTGCTCATTTTCAATGCTAAGCTCACAAGTCGGAGAATGCGGGAGAAATGGGTTTTATTCATCGCCCGAGTCAGGGGCTCCGTTGCCTTTGAGAGAGAACAGCGCTCCTGCGTGTGAAGGCAAAACATAAATACTGCGAGCAGCCGCGGGGGTGAGCCAAGAAGCATGGATCTGTGGACATTTGGACTTTTCACTTAGATTGCAAAACAACGTGAACTCGATTGACCATGATAAGTAAGAGGTTCAGAGAAAGACGGAGAGAAAAAGAGAAAGAGAGAGAGAGAGAGAGAGAGAGAGAGAGAGAGAGAGAGAGCAGCTAAAACACCTCTCCTCTTTAAATCAGTCTATGTCTGGAGTGTGATGTTCAGGGGCGGGGGGGCGGGGGGCGGGGGCGACCCAAGGCACTCTGGCCCTTTGAGTCACAGTGTCTATCTTTGGCGCAATGATATCACTGTGCTTTTCACAACTAATGTGTTCCATAACAATGTAATACTCCCTACCAGTACCCCCCCCCCCCCCCCCCCCCCCAAGACTGTCATGTTTCACAAATGCTTCGGTGAAAAAAAGAGAGAGAGAGAGAGAGATAGAGAGCGAGAGAGGAAGAAAAGAGACAGCGACAGAGAGAGAGAGGGAGGCAGAATAGAAGCAGGCCTCCTTACAGTCTGACTCAACACAGTTCTTGGATCAGTTGTGTGAGTGATCGCTCAGGGGGAATGTGCTCGGTCAGAGCTGGTTAATCCGCTCGTGGAGATGTTTCAGCTGCGTGTCAGTGCATCGGTAGTGTGGAAAATATTTCAGTCTGTCCTTCCACCACTGAAGCAACCGCCCCCCCCCCACCCCACCCCACCCCACCCCAGCTTCTCGACTTCCCAGGAGAAAACCACTTTCAGAATCTGCCAAAAGTGACAAAGCCCAAAAAAAAATGGCCTTGCCTTGAGAACACACTAAGCCACCAAAAACCTCTTTTTTTGTGCACTCCACACTTAAAAGATAAGACGAGAGAGGGAAAAACTTTATTTATTCGGCCCACCAAAAATAAACACACTTCGGGAGACCTCTCTGTTTTTTTTTTTTGCCGCGTCGGGTATGTGGTAATCTCGTTAGCCAAATTGCAACGGAGGGCTTCCAAGTTTGAGAAAGAGGAGATGAGCTAAAAGAGGATCCAGGGGATGTGGAATTTGTGGAAAAGATGTTCCACCACCCCCCACCCCCCCATAACCACCCCACTCCCCTCCGAACTTTTTTCTAAACAAGGTATGGAATGCACTCCTGTGTTTAATAAGTTGTTCCCTCACTCTTTCTCTGCTGCACGTTTACAAACACAGCCCAGAGCTCCGACACGGGGGAAGGGCAAGCAGGGCCGAGCAAGAGAGCTGAGGAGGGATGTGTGTTTGAGAGATTGAGTACAGAGAGAGAGAGAGAGAGGGAGGGAAAGAGAGAGAGAGAGAGAGAGAGAGAGGGAGGACGAGAGAGATAGAGAGAGAGGGAAAGAGAGAGAGAGAGAGAGAGAGAGAGAGAGGGGGAGGACGAGAGAGATAGAGAGAGAGGGAGAGAGAGAGAGAGAGGGGAGGACGAAAGAGATAGAGAGAGAGGGAAAGAGAGAGATAGAGAGAGAGGGAAAGAGAGAGAGAGAGAGGACGAGAGAGATAGAGAGAGAGAGGGAGAGGCAGGACGAGAGAGAGAGATAGAGAGAGAGAGATAGAGAGAGAGAGAGAGAGATAGAGAGAGAGAGAGAGAGAGAGGGAAAGAGAGAGAGAGAGAGGGAAAGAGAGAGATAGAGAGAGAGAGGGGTTAAGGAGGAGGAGCAAAGGTGAATGGAATCGAGGGGGTTATTACAACCAGCTGTGTGCCGAAGTTTAATATAGTCTGGTTGAGAGAAAGAACGACACAGAGAGAGAAAGAGAGGGCAAACGGAAAGAGAGGAAGGGAGGGAGAGAAAGAGAAAGAGAGAGAAAGAGAGAGAGAGAGAGAGGAGAGAGAGAGAGAGATTTGCTCCTGGAATGATCTTAATGCTGTACTTGGTGTTCACATTCCACACAGGCAAATCATAGGACTTTCTGCCCAAAATTCGTCCGGGGCTATTTCTTCATCAGGCTGGGAGAGCAGCGTGTGTGCAGGAGGGGAAGTAGCATGAGAGAGGGAGATTTGCTGGGAAGAAGGGAAAGAGAGAGAGGATTGGACGGAGAGAGGGAAGGGGGGGAGGGAGGAAGGGAAAAGGGGAAGGGAAGGGAAATGGGATGTGCCCTGTTTAAAAATATCTCGGGACCCACTACTCGACAGGGAGCAGTCTCAAGCACCCTCCCGTACTTTCATTTTTTTTTTGCTATTTTTTGCCGCTTTTTTTTCCAGCGCTGTCCATACACCCAGGGAGGAATGAGACCTTATAAGCTGATGACAGCTGGCCAACTGGTCCAGACAGTTTGGACTGAGGGACGGGGGGAGAGGACAGAGAGGGGAGTGGGGTGGCGGGGGCGGCGGGGTGGCGGGGGCGGCGGGGCTGGCGTGCCTTTTCCAGCCAACACCTCACCGACTTCCCAACACTGAAGTGGCCCTGCACCCACGCGACAGGCCCAGTAAACACTCACTGGAGAGGAGGCGGGCGCACGCGACTCAGCTGTCTGGGGCTGGGCTGGGGGGGGGGGGGGGAACTATGGTGAGGTGGGGTGGGGTGGGGTGGGGGGGGGGGGCTAGTGGAAGAGCTGGATGCGTCTGGGGAGCCTGGAGCAGTGCTCTGTTACGCTAGGTTGGACTGGGGCCACAGATGGAGAGTTTGGAGAACAAGAGGTGATTATTGTTGCTCCAATTATTGCCAAACGAAGCAAATCTCTCTCTCACACCCTGTTTCTCTTTCTCCCTCTCTCTCTCTTGCTCCCTCCTTCCCTTCCCGTGCCAGTTCATTACACGGCTGAGTTGCGTGGCTGCCCTGACACAGGCCCGGCTCCGTAGAATCAGAATCAGAATCAGAATCAGATTCAGCCCTCTGTCGCTCCGCAGGAGGGACCCCTCGGCAGGGGCCTGCGGAGGGAAGAGGATGTCCAGAGGAGGACAGGAAGAGAGGGAGAGGCAGCGACAGAGAGAGGAAGAGAAGAGGGGGGGTTAAGACAGTAACAAGAACCATCCTGAAGGATACGTTTTAGGTCACAGAGATGATTTACTGAGGGTGGATTTTTACACTTTTTAAGAATCCCCCTGTTCTGGAGCAGTAAAAGAAAAGAGAGGGGGAGAGAGAGAGAGAGAGAGAGAGAGAGAGGGGGGGGGGGGTGTAGACAGAAAGAATGAGAGGGCGGAGGAAAGGAGAGGGGAAGAGGAGGACAGAAGGGTAGAAACAGGCTGTGCTGTGCTGTGCTGTGCTGCGTTTAGAATGATGATGTTGTTGTGGCTCTCAAACGGCCATAATTGCCTTTATCATGCTTCACAGGCATCACCCCCCAGCTGGCTCCCTCGCTCCCTCGCTCGCTTCGGAAACCAGCGAACAGAGGAGAGGAAAGTTACAGGTGAAACAGAGGGGAAAGGGAAGGGAGGTGTTCACAAACAGAGAGAGAAAGAGAGTGAAAGAGAGCGAGAGAGAGAGAGAGAGAGAGAGAGAGAGAGAGAGAGAATATAGAGACAAAGTATACAGAGGAGAGGAGGAGAGGAGGGGATAGAGAAGTCGCTAGGCCTCAGCACACATCCAGAGCAGCCAAAGAAAGCACAACGGCGGTGGAAAAGAAGTCAATACTCTTGGCCGAGGAGGGCAGCTTAGTTTGCGATCCTCTCTTTACACAGGCGGGTGCTGGGCTGGCACCGACGGCGGCCCGTGATCTCTCCTCCTCCCACGGCACCGTTCCTCTGGTACATTACCTGCCCGTTCCCACATACCAGCACACGTGGGGGGCGGTTTCACCTCCGCAAAGATGCAACAGGGCTGAGCATGTGGCAACTTCTCACCACCCGGCACTCGGGAGAGAGGGGTTCATTTCAACGTCAGCACTCACTGATTTTGCTAATTGTGGGATTTGAGTTTACAATGGCCCTCTGGCATCTTAACGTAACAACATATTAAAGTCGTTAATGTTTCGCACCAACTTTTGGAAGTGTAGCTCCTTATGATTGATGACCTGCCATGGAAAACGCGGCGGCCATCTTGTTGGTGTACTCTGGGCTGGGGTCGTGGCGAGGGCGGGTGAGGCAAGCGAGGGAAGCTGCCGTGACGGCGATGACTTATGGCTTGGATGTGAAAGGACAAGGAGTGGAGCCACGATCACATATAAACCCCGGCATACGTCAACAACAAGTGTAAAAAGTGCTCTCTGTGCTCTTTCTCTCTCAGACACACAAACACACACACACACACACACACACACACTTACACTCTCTTCCTCTCTCTCTCTCTCTCTCTCTCTCTCTCTCTCTCTCTCTCTCTGGGAGGATTTAACTGAAACCATACTGTCCCATTTGACACCTCTCTGTTTGGCCTGACAGACAGGCTGGGGCTCACCACAAGCTCCTTAGCCCCAGAGCTCATATTGGGGTAAGAAGTGTTTTTTTTCCTGAGGTAAAGCTTCCAGCTTCCTGTTTGTTGCAGAGGCTAGACAAAAAATCCACCATGCCACAAAAAAAAAAAAAAACTCTGACAAAAACATGCGCCGTCCAGCTGTGTGTGCAGCACGTAGAGCGCTATCTCCCCATCTCCCGGCTTCCTCCTATGTATCTGCCACACATCCTCTTTCTTGCGCGTACTTCTCGGGAGAAGAGAGGGCTTTTATCGACAAACTGCACTCAAAATGGCAGCTTGGGGCCAGACAGCATGTGCATGCTATGTGATGGCGATGCTTGAGTGTCCGTTGCTTCCTCGACTTCACGATGTATATGCTCAGGACAAACCAGTGGTGGAAGAAGTATACAGATCCTTTAAACAGCAATGTAAAAATACTCCGTTGCAAGTAAAAGTCCTGCATGAAACCCCTACTTAAATAAAAGTACATAAGTATTTGCAGGAAAATGTAGTTAAAGTATTAATGTTGAAACTACTGTAATGTAGAAACTACTGGTTTAATCATTAACAATGTGTTGTATTTTAAAAACGTATTACATTATCCATTGTGTAAAATCTTCATCTTAAAAATAACTAGTAACTAAAGCTGTCAAATACATTTAGTGGACTAGAAAGTACAATATTTCCCTCTGAAATATAATCGAGTGGAAGTATTAAGTAGCATAAAATGGAAATAATCCAGTAAAGTGGTACCTCAACGTTGTACTTGAGTAAATGTACTTAGTTATTTTCCATCACTGTTACAAACACACGTCAACACCATGTGCACACACGTGTGTGCACACACACACACACATACAGGCGCACGCACACACAAACACACACACACACACACACACACACACAAAGTGGAGCATGCATTTTCAAGGCCATTTAACAACCCATTGATTTGATTTAGACGCCTCAGATCACTAAGCAGCTGTGCTAGTCTCCGGGCGTAAGTGGCGCGGACATCGTAATTGCCGGCTACTCTCAGCTCTGTCAGACTCTACGCAGGGAAGACGTTCAATGGGAACAACAGTCTCGTATTTGTGAGGATAGGCGCGCTCTACTTCCAAAATAAAGGCGATTTTGGGGTGCGAGTGAAAAAGACTGTTAACTTAAAGTAGAAAAAAACCGCACTCTCAAGCTTGTCTCGTTGCTTATTTATTTTGAGCAGTTTATCCACAGACGTCTCGTCCCACGCCTCCCTCGTCCCAATATTTACTGCCCATCAACGATTTACACCCAGCCCAATGCACTGGCGGGTCGTAAACATATCATTGCCAGTGTGTGTGCGCCAGTTCCTGATGAGCTCTGGGCTCTTTCAAAGCTCCACTGCCTGCCTTTTGTTGTTCAGACTAATGGCCATAAAGTTGAACCCAAATACAGGAAGTCCTCTCCTGCTTCCATGCTTTACAGAAAGCCATTGTGGCGTGCGTCAAAACAAGAACCTATTAGACTGGAAAGCACCTGCCAGTTCAAAGACCTGACAGCATCACAGCCAAAAACATGAATCATTAGTTCACCGAGATGTCAGAGTAAAAGTCCTGGTCTCAGATCAGACTTTGTTGCCCCACTGACTTTATTTACTTCAAGCTAATGTCTCTCTCTTGCCCTGTGGTGTTCTGCGGCCCTTCTACTACTTTTATGGGACGTGCTGTGTGTGCCATGCTTGGCATGCCGTGTGCTCTCTCTCTCTCTGAGTTGTGATTCCTAGACTGCAGGAGAGCATCCAGCAGGCTGGCAGGGGGAGACTCAGAGACCGGCACACTGAGAATGCGTGACCGATTGAGACCCGTGCCTCAGACTGTTGTTCTTGCAAACATCAAAATATTGTTTGTGTGTTTCTCTCTCACACGCTATGTGTGTGTGTTGGGGGGGGGGGGGGAGAGAGAAAGAAAGAAAGAAAGAAAGAAAGAAAGAGAGAGAGAGAAAGAGTAAGAGAGAGAGAGGCAAGCTGCTAAGGTCACGGTAACTAGAGGACTGTGTTTTCCACATTTGTTTACACCACCACCAAGAGCCAGCCAACCACCAACGTTTCTCAGCCTAAACCCCTCTGTTGTGCTTCTCAGAAGCTGAGGACGTGTGAGCTGTACACACCAGCATACTATACGTGACAAAGTAGAATGCCCAGTGAGAGGACTGCGGCTAGAAAGGTTTTCATGTCACCTTTTTAAAAAAAAGAAAAAGAAAAACCTGCTTAGGTGCTGGAAAACAGACACGCACAGATGCAGCCATGGGAATGGTAAATGAAAGACGGAGGGAGGGAGGGAGGGAATGAGAGAGAGAGAGAAAGAAAGAGGCGGTGGGAGGGCGTCACATATGGGCTTAGCACAGCCTCCATCTGCCCAGCGCCCCCTCTCTGCTAATGTGATTTATATTAAAGAGGGAGAGCTCCGCGCTAATGCTCTGCATTCAAATTATATTTGCCCAGTTTCCACCAGCACTGCTGCCTCTGTGGCCCACGTAACACACACTCACACACACACACACACACACGCGCACACACACACACATACACACACACACACACACACACACACACACACACACACACACACACACATACACACACACACACACACATACACACACACACACACACACACACACGCACACACACGCACACACACACATACACACACAGCACTGCTGCCTCTGTGGCCCACGTAACACACACACACGCACACACACACACACACACGCACACACACACACATACACACACCAGCACTGCTGCCTCTGTGGAACCACGTAACACGTAAGCTGGTGGTGTAGCCACTCCCTCGCTCCCTCTCTTCTCCTC
>NC_045155.1:2285001-2290001 GCF_900700415.2 Clupea harengus | reverse complement strand
AGATCGATGCCCACCTCCTTGACAGACATCATCAGTAATGGGCATGTTGGAAGGAGAAGCCACCTCCTCTCACCTCTGCCCTCTGCCCTCTGCCCTCTGCCCTCTCCACCACACGAAAGAATGTCAGGAATACGGGCGTGTGAGTCGGACGCTGACATGATCCATGCGCACTCCTACATGTGGGGAAACTGCTCTCCGTGTCTGCTGAGGCTCAACATGCATCAGCTGCTGTCGGGCGGCGAAGGGAAGAAGTGGCAGTGTTGCGTAACTCAACGTTCGCGCTCAGGGGCTCGACCCGGCCCTGCACTCACATGCCATTGCCTTATAAAGCAGAACTGGTGGAAAATGTAATTCTGATGCCCATGATATAGAGTTATAGTTACACACTTGGTTTTTCTCCTGTCCGCCCTCTCCTCTCTCTCTCTCTCTCTCTCTCTCTCTCTTTTTCTTTGCTTCTTTTTCCTTCTCTCCCAGCCCCCTCTCCTCTCGTTCTGTTCTCTGCGACAGGTTTAATCCTGCGGGCCAAAAGGCTCTGTGGCGGAGGGCAGGCAGCCAGGGGTCTCTGGGTCGCGGCGACCTGCCTGGCAGAGGTGTGAGGAGGAGCGGGGCGTCTGACGAACGACTTGCAGATGCCGTCGCCCCAGAGGTCTGGAGCCGTGGCACATGCGCCGACCACACGCGGAGTGACATTCCCCAGGCCCGCTGAGAACTCAGTGTTTGGAGAATGGTGAAATTCATCAGTGAGAGTTTTTTTTTCAATTTACCCGAGAACTCCTGATATAACTTCTCTGGAAATTTAAAGTGCTTTCCTTGACTATTTGGGAGGTGCTAAATGATAAATGGGAACAAATCCATTGTTATAGTTACTGGTTGTGTACTCACAGAACAGATACAAAACATCTCCAAGGTGCCAAATATTGGTACTGTGTAGCATTTCTTTTGTGCAAAGTGACTGCTTGTTTTGGATTATACCTAGAAGCATCAGATGTCCTCAGATGTCAGTATATCAAAATGACAACCCCTGCCTGGCTTTGAAGCCGCCCGCTGACCCCTGACCCCATTGACCCTGTGTTGATGGTCTTTCTCCCTGTCTGTGAAAGTCTATTCCGCCTGACCTTGTTTTCTCTACATCTCCATTCTATCTGAGAGCATGTTTATTTAACTCAAATTAAGAGCACGGGTTAAAGCCAGCAGCTTTCAGCCTGGTTCCATTTCCCCTAGAAAAAGCCTGTTGGCTCACGGGCTGCGCAATGGAGTCATGTTAGCGACATCTTTGACCATAGCCTCAACAATCCACACAGAAAACACAAGCCATATCCAAATCAAATCAGAGTAGTTGTCAAAACACACACACACAGACACACACAGACACACACACACACACACACACACACACACACACACACACACACACACAGGGACCTACTTTCTCTCAGGCTAGTGTGGAGCTCAGCCCTTTTAAGGTCAGAGATAGCTTAGCCTATGGGTCCTCTGGGAGGTCTGACTGCACATTCCCCCAGCTCTCTTTTCTCACTCTGAGTGATGGGGAAGAGGCCCTTAAAGTGGGTCACCTTATGAAGGAGTGGATGAATCAAGGAATAACTCAAAGGCTGCTTCCTGTTTACCTTGAAATGACACAAACTTGGAGGTGCTATTGTTAAAAAAACTAAAAGGTTTTGTTTTTCCTCCCGACATCTTTTTGTTCTTTTCTTTTTTCCTAACACATCCATTGATTTTTTTTTTTTTGTTCAGCCATGTGTTTTCCAGTAACTGTGTTCCAGTTCTCATACAGTATTTATATGGTTGAAATCCATGAAACCCCTGCCTCATCAGTCTCTGGTCCAAAAGTCCAAACACAGACCATATTTTGTTGTTAAGAGTATTTTTATATATGTATATGTATGTATTCCATATTCATTCGGCTGTGTAAGTTTCCTGAATTTATTTACATTGAAGAGAGAGAGAGAGAGAGAGAGAGAGAGAGAGAGAGAGAGAGAGAGAGAGAGAGAGAGAGAGAGAGAGAGAGAGAGAGAGAGACGCGCGCCTGACATCTTTCTGCTCTCTCCTGTCTTCCCGTTCCCCCTCTCTCTACTGGCGTCTGGACCTGCGGAGGCTCGGCCGTGTGGCTCTGGGATTCCTCTCTCACTGGGGGCGCGGGAGGCTGGAGGTCAGGCCTCCTAGGAAACAGTAGGTGTACCAGAGCACGCAGCCCTAGCAACGGAGGCCATTTCTGCTTCCTGTTGTGCTTCGAAGTGTTTGCCCTCGACAAAGACAACACTGGCCGGTGAGAGTGTGGAAAAGAGAGAGAAAGAGTGAGGGAGAAAAAAAGAGAGAGAGAGAGAGAGAGAGAGAGAGTTGGAGACACTGACGTGGCCTTCACTAATGCAGTCATCCCTGTCTTGCACAATTATGAAAGTGATACAGACACACACACACAAACACGCACACACACACACACACATGTGCTCGGGTGGGCGGGGGGGGGGGGGGGGGGTCACTTCAAGGAAAAGAAAAGAGAACTGGGAAATCTGATCACCTCATACCGGAAGACACCAAACAGGCTCAGCAAAATGAACACTCAGTGAGATATCAGTAAACAACCTCTCTCTGGGGGATTGAAGACGAAAAAAAAGAGGGAGAACGAGCCCCCCCCCCTCACCTCACCCCCCCCCCCCCCCTCACCCCCCCCCCCCCCCCTCTTTCTGTGTTCCTCTCCTTGTGCCTCCTGGCTGCAGTGGCTGTGTGTGATTTAGTGAGCACTGGCACAGTCCCGTGATTCCACTGAAGCCACTAGAAGGCATCTTGTTTCTAATCTTTAACAGATGGGTGATCTCCTGTGCCTCGCTCCACTCCCCACGATGAAAGCAGGGGGCCTCCTCCTCCTCCTCCTCCTCCTCCTCCTCCTCCGCCTCCTCCTCCTCCACCACCACCTCCTCCTCCTCCACTGCTGCTCAGGGCAGGCCCAGCCAGGCATGGAAACTAGACCCCCCCCCCCCCCCCCCCGACCCTCTCCAGATCTTATTAATGGTATGTTAAAATGACATTAGCATGAGGCAGTCAGGCGTCCTGATCTGCACGAAATGGGAGTCTTGAGACTTGCCCTCAGCTAAACTGGATACCAGTGGATAATGATTATGAAACGCCCAACAAGGCAAGGGCTTGTGAAGCTGATGCATATCCCAACCTGCGAACCAAAAATAGCCCCCCGAAAATGAATATCACATGTGTGTGTGTCGGCCTGAGCGCTTCGCGTTGGCTGATTCATCAATGAAACATGTGCTGCCACACGTCAGCCCAGCTTGAGATAATGCTTGGATGCTGTAGCGTTGGCAATGCAGTCCGTCTAAACGGTACCATTTGAGATAAACACCCACGACAGCTTCCACCCGACTCGCATACACTATGTCCTGCCCGGAGGGTTAGGAGCGCGACCACATGGCCCCCAGCAATACTACACACACACACACACACACACACACACACACTGCCTCCCCACCTCTGTCAACAAAGACCCTTTTGTTTCATTGCATTCAAGGAAAATGTGAACACACGCAAGTCTTTCTAAGCAAAACAAGCCAGGCTGCAACCAATCGGTTCACTTTTTTTTTTTTTTTTTTTCTGTTTTTTGCCTGATTCCTTTCTTTAACGGAGAAACGAGTGGCTACAGCATCATTTTCCCCATCTGGAAACGGTTCTACCCCAGAGCTCCTCCAGATCTCTCCATGGAACATTAACAGTAACCCCCAACCCTACCCCCCCCCCCCCCCCCACCCCCTTCCTCAGCTCTGATCATTAAGGCTTATCACGAGGTGTTTCACGGCCAGGGTGTGGTTCATTAACCAACCGTACCTGTACTGCCTCTGATCTGATAAGCACCGCTACAGCCTCCATTAGCCCGACGACGAGGGTAAAATGCTGACGAGACAAGAAAAAAAAAAAAAAAAAAAGCTCCCGGTCAATGAGGGTGGGTTGCATAATCTAATGCATCACCGGGAAAGAGCGAGCGTCTAGCCGCACTCAAACCAAATGAGGCTCGGGCTTGAGAGGTGCCCAATGTGCTGACGCCAGGGAAACTGGGCGAGATGGGTTACTGTGCTTTCTCCACACCCGGAGCATGCTGTCAGGCCAGAGTGACTGAGATTAGGTGAACAAGGAAAGCACACACATACACACACACATACACACACACACGCACACACGCACACACACGCACGCACACGTCCTTAGCTGAACGCATTCACAAATGTTTGGCGGACGGTCAGCATTGTTGGGCTGTCCCTGTTTGTTCGGGGTGCCGGCCAAAGTGAGAGGAAGTGAGGCAGATTGTTCTTGTGGCGAGCGTTGGGCCACAAAGCAGAAGGAGAACCATCAGTGGGGAGGGTGGCGGGAGGGGGGGGGGGGGGGGGGGTAGTTCATTCGGTTTGTTGTTAATATTAGAATTGTTTGTCATTTTTCATCCCTCTCATTATCCTGCCATTTCCTCTTGAATGACATTGATGTTTTTTTACGATGTCAATAAGGTTTTGTTATGAGCTGGTTTTGCTGGCAACTGTTTCAAGGCATGGTGTGTGAGTTTGTGTTGATGTCCTATTTAAGAGCATCCTTGTTTATCACTCCTATTCGTTAAAGGACAGTTTGTAATTGCCAGTTTAAAGTGTCTGTCATCGTCAGTGTCTGTGAGTTGATTCATCCATAACACTAATCTAAACAATGTCAAACTGAGACTCATGTCTTCCCAAGCATGAGTACAAGATGTGTGAGTACTGAGGTGTTGTGAATGAATCTGTTTTACATAACATGCCTGTGTTTTCTCTCTTCTGAAAGTCAACCATGGTTGTGTCCATTCACTCAGTAAAGACTACGAGGACATGAAGAAAGGAGACAGGAGGAGACACAGGTGCAGATGAGTCGTGCTGAGCCATAATTCCACAAAGAGCTTTACTATCTGCTTGGCAACATGCTGGCTCTGGGTCGTACAGTATAAACTTTACTGCTACCCA
>NC_045155.1:2267501-2275001 GCF_900700415.2 Clupea harengus | reverse complement strand
TTTCAGCAGAGGGAGTTGAGTTGGCTCGGCCATGTGGACTTGGTTGTCGGAGAGCAGCATGTGTGTGGCGGCGATGGCTTGGAGAGCAAAGTCGTGGCAGTTTATGGACTGAAATTTGGCTCTCAGTGGACAGACTGTTTATGTTTCTGTGAAAGAGAATGTTTTCCCATCCCCACCCCCTGTCTTTCTCACATCCACACACACACACACACACACACACACACACACACACACACACACACACACACACACACACACACACACAGACACACACACACGCACACACACACACACACACACACACACACACACACACACACACACACACACACACACACACACATACACACACACTCAAATACACATTAAGCTGTGTCTCTCTGTCAGCATGCTTAAGACAGATTGGTACAATATGTGACCAGCAGATGCTGCTAAAAATAGCCACAACGTGAAGAAAATAGCTTTTCTCTTACTGTCACAGTTTAAGCTTGTTGTGTGATTTGACCAGTGGATTGTACAGCCATGTGCTCAGTACAAAAACAGCTTGAGGAACAGTGTTTGAAAAGAGTGTTCTTTATTGTATGTCAGTTCTATTTTTTTTTAAATGCATGTCTACAGTTTATCGCAAGCCGTGACACTTTACACTTGAGGATTTTTGTGTGCTTCTCCACTGTATTTGATGAGACTGCAGAGGTCTACTGTTTCAAAACATCATTCAGTACTCTGATTCTAGCAGATGTTCAACCATGTCTAAGCCACTATCTACAATGGAGACCTTTGAAACTGTTTAGCAACTGGATCTCTGCCATTGGTCACTGGGAAAACAGCAACAGGCTGCAGCTTCTTCCTAAAATCTCTTCAGAATACTGACATAGACATAGCTAGCGTGCTTATCATGACCTCTTACCGTATCCTCAACAAGACAAGTGAAATGTCTGAAGCCTAGAACCAATGGGGATAAAAACATAATTTAAGGAAAATAATAATAAAAAGGCATTTTTAGGGAGTGAGAGGTTGAGTTCTGAAAAGTATGGCAGCACACTATCAAGAAGACAAACTTCAGTCACTAACGTTATAGCATCACGACTGATGTCAGGAGCTGTATGCTGTCCCCAGAGTTCACGTGTAGTTTCTGGCATTGGTACCACTACAGGAAGACACAATCTCTCATTTCTATAGCTGAATTATGTAATATGTTGACTATCGTCCTTTGTAACTCTAGTGAAGTTTCCCAGTAATCAAATGGTCTCAGCACGTTACACAATACAGCTCCCACAGATTATTTCAGAGACTCTCAGATTACCTCCTGTCAATCACTTGTATCCTCAGGGCAGAGCATTGTCAAGATGATCTTCTCTCCTATTTTAGGTCTGGCCAAATGCACTCATGCCTAAGAGTCTCACTAGGGTCACAACCTCTGAGCTTTGCTCTCAGATGAGCTCGGGACATAGACACAGTGAGCGTGCTCATCTTAAACCGCCTGCTATGCTAACTCATAATGTTCCTCTCCCCCCGCCTCTACCTGCAGCAGGCACTGTGAGCGTGCTCATCTTAAACCGCCTGCTATGCTAACTCATAATGTTCCTCTCCCCCCGCCTCTATCTGCAGGCACTGTGAGCACACAGCAGTCAGGATGCTGTGAGACCAGGACACTTATTTTTTCTTTGATCAAATATTTATTTTTCTTTTCAAGTTTTCAACACAAAAACAAAACACACAACACATAACACACCCCCGTGGCGACCCTCCCTCCCTCACCCTTCCCTTCACAATTCAGACATATATAATTCGATGTCATGTTGCATATAGTGAAAAAAAAAAAAAAGTTAAGTACAAAATGATCAGAAATAGAACTTCCAGGACAATTATAGTAACAATAAAAATTGTAATAATAATATTCTTAGAAAAAAAGTACTTCGTTTTGTATATATTTCATTTGCTATCGTCGTTTCGCAGGACATTCCTGTGGGTGTGAGAGCTGGCTCCTAGGGCCCCGTGATGGCAGCGGCTAAGGATCCCCACCTGGGCCCCGGCCCTGATCCGGACGACTCCGAAGTGTCCCTGGCTGGCAACAGTGAGGACTCGGGGAGTATCTTGTCCGAGGACTCCATCTTGCCAGACTATGAGAGGGAGGAGCAGGCTGGAGGCCCCATCAACACCCTGTACCAGGCCTGCGCCAAGAATGCAGCCGCCTCCCTGCGCAGGATCCTGGAGAGAGGGGTGACCCAGGAAGAGGTCATGGAGCTGGACATCAACGGCAGGGTAAATGTTCACACCGGTGTCAATAAATCCATATCACTATATCAGAATTTATTTATGTCTGACTCTGCTCTCTCTCCCCCTCTCTCTCTCCTCTCTCCTCTCTTCTCTCTCTTCTCTCCTCTCTTCTCTCTCTTCTCTCTCCCCCTCTCTCTCTTCTCTCTCCCCCCTCTCTCTCTCTCTCTCCTCTCTTCTCTCTCCTCTCTCTCTTCTGTCTCCTCTCTTTTCTCTTCTCTCTTCTCTCTCCCCCCCTCTCTCTCTTCTCTCTCCTCTCTTCTCTCTCCTCTCTCTCTCTCTCTCCTCTCTCCTCTCTCCCCCTCTCTCTCTTCTCTCTCTCCCCCCTCTCTCTCTTCTCTCTCCCCCTCTCTCTCTTCTCTCTCCTCTCTTCTCTCTCTTCTCTCTTCTTACTTCCCTCTTCAGAACGGCCTTATGCTGGCTGTCTCCAAAGGCTTTGTGGACATTGTCTATGGACTAAACACCTGTCCCTTTATTGACATCAACCATCAGGACAATGATGGCAACACAGCTATCATGATCGCGGCCCAAGCAGGTTGGCACCTACTAGCTCAGTGGCAGTGGCAGAGTTCTCCTCTTTCTTTACACACACACAGCCTTAACATATCACTAATTTGAGACAATGTTATTGTTTTGGCGCTATATGAATAAAATTGAATTGAATTGAATTGAATTGAATTGAATTGAATTGAACTTTGAACCCATCTGCATTCCAAGGTTTTGTGACCATTCAGAACTACATCCTAAACTACTACCCTGGAGTGGATATTGAGCTGAGTGACATGCGCGGCTTTCCAGCACTCATCAAGGCGGCCATGCAGGGCAACAATGACTGTGTGGCCTCCTTAATAATGGCAGGTAAGGGGGTTGGTCCCAACAGCACCATGACACTGCTCTGTGTGGCTCCTAGGTCCCATTTGTGTGGCAGCTCTTTGTCCATACAATCTCACACTCACATATAATACATCCTGCCACAGTCTTTTATTTAAAATGACGTAATGAAGAGGATATGGTGCCCCTCCCACATTTCTGGGAAATTTTCATAAACTTGAAATTTTGAGTACCTCGGGGGAAAATAACTAACAAGCAGAGTGACGTGGTGAGATGATGACGCAAAAGTTTAAGTCACAAACCTGAGGACAGTGACTTTTCCTGATCCTCCAGCTAATCTGCGACTTCTCCTGGCTGGCACTGGATTAGTCATGTGTGGATTTACCAGGTCTTATTTAGATTTTAGCTTTAGAGATTTTCCAGTCCCTCCTATTACTAGCGCAGTCAAATTAGCGGGATTCATAAATTATGTCACACATATCTTTTTCTGTCCTAATGCATCCTGCTATATTTGCACTTGCTTGCATATGTCTTTAATTAAATTATGCATAAGAAGACAAGCGGATCAGTAATCCTATGGTGTGTATGGAAGGATCGACTAGACAGACAGACATTCATGTAGCCAGTTAAGAGAAAATGAGGCCTGATGAAATATTATGATGGATTATTTCCTACACTGAGACATTTAATATCAGACAATCATTTAATATCAGACAATCGTGCAGTCATCCCACACAAAATCTGTTTCTTTAGTGACCACTTGGTGGAGCTGTGATATAAATGAACTTCCCTTTTTCCAGTTAACTTTGAGTTCTCAGCGTCATGTATTTCAGACATGTTGACCTCACCATTCAATTTCTCATTTGATCATAATACTATTCACTTAAAGCAGACAATTTGAATAGACCTTAAATAAACTGTCACTTTTCCTGTCTCTTTTCAGGTGCGGACTTATATGCCATCGATTCCAGGCGAGGAAAGGACGCTCTAGACTGGGCCCTTAAAACGGGCCGCTACGAGACCCTGCACCGCATCCGGCGGCTGAACGCCAAACCCCGCGCCGAGCAGTTCTGCGGGACCTACGTCCCTGAGTGGCCAGAGCTCAAGGACCTGGTGGCCAAAGCCACCGCCAGCAAGAGCGCTGGCCAGAAGATGGCACACAAGATCAAGTCCACCTTCACCTTTAGCTTCCCCCAGGATCCTCAGGACAATGGCGTGATGGACCACATGGTGCGCATGACCACGAGCATGTACTGTCCGCTGGTGGCCACCGGCTGCCGCCCGCTCTGCCCCACCAGCCCGCCCGAGATCGGCAAGCGGCGCATGGCCGTGCCCGAGCTGGCGGAGATGCACCCGGGCAAGCAGCTGGAGGAGCACAGCGTGCGCCACAGCAACGGCTCGGCGTCCTCGGCCTGCCCGTCCATGGTCTCCACATCCTCCATCTCGCTGGCGTCCTGCTGCTCCGACGCGGAGCACAGGGGCAGCGTGATCTCCAACGGCGTCAACAAGTTCATCCCGCGGAGCATGGCGCGCAGGAACAGTGTGTTCCCGGCCGGCTGCGTCCCCCAGATCAAAGTCACCAAGTCCGGAGAGCCCACGCCCAAGAAAGAGAAGAAGAGGAAGAAGTCCAAGAGTCACCTGGAGCCTCCGATCTGGAAGTACAAAGAAGCGAAGGAGGAGAGGAAGAAGGAGAAGAAGAAGTTGGAGAAGGAGAAGGAGGAGAAGGAGAAGGAGAAGGGGAAGGGAGATAAGGGAGATAAGGGTAAAGCAGGCAAAAAGAAAAAGTAAATGGTCAGAAGCTTCTGCCATGGTGTTGAGGGAATGCTCAGAGGTTCCCTACTGGCATTTGACTTAACACTTTTTTACCAACACGCATGGTATCAGGGTGGAATTACTCCAACCTTGATGAATGGTCTCGGACAGCTATGTTTGCTGCCCTGCACTCATATGTCCAGTATTATCTGGAAATGGACTTGCAGTTGCACTGATACTAACTTTCTTACAATGGCACTGACTTTGCCTGGACTGTTTTGGAGAACATCAGTAAATGTTGGAAAATAATGTCTTCTGATCTGAAATTTATGAGCCCACCTCCAAAGAAGTTTGTAAATTCTTCTCACATGGGCCTGTTTTGACCATATGCGTATAGAGTATGTCATGTATGTAACTATGAAGTTGATATGAAGCTTTTGGCTCCCTTTTGAGCCACAGAAAGCTTGCTAGTCATCAGTTTGTACATATTATTTTAGGACAACAAAAATGTCAGGATTCACATACTACCTGTCCATTCTAACACGAGGAGGCATTTGAAAGGGCTTTTGCCCATCGCTGATTGTGGATTAACCAATGGCTCCATATGGTGTCTACTAATCACCCTCAGCTTGGTAGCACTATGCGTGTTTCTGTGAGTGGAATGATGTTGAACACAGAGCTTTGCGAATCATTCCCAGTTCTGCTTAAGGGAAGCAGTGGTTTTACTAATTCGTGTGTGTGTGTGTGTGTGTGTGTGTGTGTGTGTGTGTGTGTGTGTGTGTGTGTGTGTGTGTGTGTGCGTGTGCGTTGTGTGTGTCTGCGTGTGTGTGTCTGTGTGTGTCTGTCTGTGTGTGTGTGTGTGTGTATGTGTGTGTGTGTGTGTGTGTGTGTGTGAGTGTGTGTGTGCGTGCGTGCGTGCGTGGTTGCATGCGTGCGTGCGTGCGTGTGTGTCAGTGTGCGTGTGTGTGTGTCTGTGCGTGTGTGTGTCTGTGTGTGTCTGTGTGTGTGTGTGTGTCAGTGTGCGTGTGTGTGTGTCTGTGCGTGTGAGTGTCTGTGTGTGTCTGTGTGTGTGTGTGTGTGTGTGTGTGTGTGTGTGTGTGTGTGTCTGTGTGTGTGTGTGTGATTAGAGATCTCAGTTGTCTCTAACTAATTTTCTTGTCTGTGGACTTTTGTTTGTTTGTTTTTCTCTCTGATGCCCATCTGTGGTTTCCTTTGAAACCGTATGGGGAAGGGAATTCCCTTCTTTGCCATCAAAAGGACTTTTTAGATATGTGCTTTCATTTCAATCTCAGGAATTATATTATCCTAGTATACTACACAAGGGATAATAATGGCATACCTACATAGTTGTTTTGCAGTTCATTGGTACGTCGTGTATGTGACTGTTTATGCAATGACTTTCAACTATGCCTCTTCAAAGTGCTACACTATGCGCAAAATGACAAGAACAAATGCATCTGAAATGGTACTTGAGCCAAACCTGTGAAGACTGTATTGTATTTACCTCTGTAAAGTATATTTATTATATGACAGTAATTTTGTAAATAATCTGCAGTTACAGTGTAACGTCTTGCACTTAAACATAAAATCTGAAGTACCGGGGTTAAATAAAAATAAATAGGTATTTTAGACAATAAGGAGTAAAATGTTGCACTGTCTGCTAAATGACTAAATGTAATGTAATGTATTGAATTGTTTAAGACTATGACAAACAGTACACCAATGGAATCAATGGGATCAATCTGGCTAGACAAGACAATATTTCATGATATCACAAATGTGTAAACGAAGCCATCACTTGGCTAAGTCCTGCTCTTAAAGGAACAGAAAGTGTTTAAGGTGACTACCGTGGTCTCGTCTAGTAATCTTGTGGCAATGTTATGTGACCTACATGACCTTGGCTGGCCTTGACTTGATGTGATAAGTGATAAACAACAATACCACATGGCTTTTTTAAAAAGATGGCTTTTTTTCTCAATTTTTAAAACTACTTCGGAACGAAAGTACGAATTAAAAGGCACGTGAATTGAGAAAGTATACGCAGAAGAGTTCATTCAGAACAGAAACAAATACACCCACAATAGTGGTTTTCACACGTCTAAGGTCTAAACCTCTTGTGAAATGTTCTGAATCTGGGTAGAGAGTTCAAGCCTCATGACAGCGTCATGTGAAGTTCTAGTTCATCTATCACGAGTAAGACTATTTGCACTGCATGAGCGGAAGTTGAGGGTTACTTTTAAAACTGCAGTTCCTTAAATTTAGCAACTACATTTACTGAAACAAATGTCTTCGTATGCACTGCACACTGACATCAGGAGATAGTTATTTTGTCTGACAACTTTTTTTTTATCTCAATATCACATGCATGAAACTAGACGAGAGGAGGGGGAAATGATCAAAAACTATTCCGCTGTTCCTCAGAGCACAAATGTGAAGGATCCCAGCTGTGTATGAATCTCAGAGGCCAAAAGGACAGATAACAAGCCTTGAGAAAATACAGCAGGTCCAGTCTAGGATAGTAATAATGTACTCTTCATGATATCTCTTTTAGAAAATGAACAATATTTGTTTAAGATTATGTTTAATTTCCTCATAACTCCTCTCCTCCAGTGTGACTGAGTGACAGACCAGATATGAATGTGA
>NC_045155.1:2175001-2257501 GCF_900700415.2 Clupea harengus | reverse complement strand
TGGAGGACCACGACGCCACCATGCTGAAGGTCCCCGCAGGGGCAGACCCCACCTACGGGGTAAGGTCCGCTCCTGTGGCTGCTGAGCTAACTACTGAGCTAACTGCTATCAGGCCAGGCTAGGCAAAGGTCACAGTGTTATTCCCCCTGCGTTATTTCTCATTTAGTATGTAATACCATTATCTTCCGTTTTGAATGACCCCGCGCACTTTGTGTATGAGCTGCCCTCTGTGCTTTCAAAGTAGTTTAATGTTTTCATGCAGCCAGTGTTCTAGAGGAGCACACAGCATCCCCATTACAGAAAGCCATCACTGGACAACTCTAGAAATGACTGTGTTGAATCCTGGCCCCCAGGCCCCACATTAGAAAAATCAAGAGAAGTAGCACGCTCATGAAATATCAAAGTGTTTGGTAAGACCTGATGTTCAAAATAAGTTCACATGGCCATGCTGAAGAGGGTGTGCCTTGTGTTTCGTGTAGGACATCTTTGATGAGTTCTGCACCTCAGGCAGTGGGACAGGGCTGCCTTATCTGGTGCAGAGAACGATGGCGCGACAGATTTCCCTTGTGGAGTGTGTTGGTAAGTGCAGGCAGTTGTCCTCTTTTGCTCTTCATTTTTACAGACACAACAATAAACTAAATAAATGTGTTTGTGTGTGTGTGTGTGTGTGTGTGTGTGTGTGTGTGTGTGGGTGTGTGTGTGTGTGTGTGTGTGTGTGTGTGTGTGTGGCTGTGTGTGTGGCTGTGTGTGTGTGTGTGGCTGTGTGTGTGGGTGTGTTTGTGTGTGTGTGTGTGTGTGTGTGTGTGTGGGTGTGTGTGTGTGTGTGTGGGTGTGTGTGTTTGTGCGTGTGTGTGTGTCTGTGTGTGTGTGTGTGTGTGTGTGTGGCTGTGTGTGTGTGTGTGTGTGTGTGTGTACAGGTAAAGGGCGTTATGGAGAGGTGTGGAGAGGCACCTGGATGGGTGAGAGTGTGGCTGTGAAGATCTTCTCGTCTCGTGATGAGCAGTCCTGGTTCCGTGAGACTGAGATCTACAACACTGTTCAGCTCAGACATGACAACATCCTGGGTGAGGCCCCAAATGATTACGCCTCCTACTGCTCTTATACTAGTTAAGATTCCATGCCATACATTTAAAGCTGCATTTTTAAATGTTGTGAGATTACAAAATATTGTTAAGTTGAAACTTAATGTACTGAATGATAATGTCAGCATGTGTAGGATCCTAAATTTTGCGCAAAAAGAATTGAATGCCCATAGACAGGGGTCTAGCCTGCTTACTATAAGGCATGTATCCTTTGTCCCCACAATCTTTTGTTATGTTATACAGTACACAAAAGGCTTTAAATGTGTTCTCCAAGGCAGGAAAACTGACTTTTTTTAGACTACCAAATGACCGTGTGGAGGGTCAAGTGTCTTCTCAAAGACTAGTGGGACTTTCTGTTATTTGAGGTGACTTGCATATCCCACCTGACCCCTCCTCTCTAAACCTAAATTTCCCTCGGGATTAATAAAGTATCCATCTATCTATCTATCTATCTCTCGCTCTCTGTCTCTGCCATTAGGATTCATTGCATCAGACATGACATCCAAGAACTCCAGCACGCAACTGTGGCTGATCACACACTTCCATGAGCTGGGCTCGCTCTACGACTTCCTGCAGTACAGCAGCCTGGACCCCGAGGGCTGCCTGCGGATGTGCCTGTCTGTGGCCAGCGGCCTAGTGCACCTTCACACGGAGATCCTCAGCACGCAGGGCAAGCCCGCCATCGCCCACCGCGACCTCAAGAGCCGCAACATCCTGGTGAGGAGGAACGGCCAGTGCTGCATCGCCGACCTGGGTCAGTTGAGCAGGATGTTTGCTTTCTGAGAGCTGATGTCTTGTCAGCTTCACCATTCATTGCACTTCAAAATATCACGTTTCGATTGTTCTGCTGTCCATGCATGTGTTTTGTGTCATTGAAGACTCTCCTACATGTGCAACAGACACATATTGATGAAATATTAAATATTCTGTCGTTAAATTAAATCTAAAGCGCAGCTCACTTTCTTCACTTTTTTTCCCCCAAAAGGGATACTCAGACCTCTCGGGTAAATGATTTTCAGTCGGAGTGTTTGTTTGGCTGACAGGGCGACAGCGGTAGAGAAGTCGTTTAGTAATCAGAAGGTTGCTAGTTCGATTCCCTGTCGAAACGTCCTTGAGCAAGACACTGAACCCCTAATTGCTCCTGATGTGCAGTGTGCCATCAGTGTAAATAATGTAAAATGTGTATTCATTGTAAGTTGCACGTATGTAAGTCGCTTTGGATAAAAGCGTCTGCTAAATGACTAAATGTAAATGTTTGCAGGCCTGGGCGTCATCCACTCTCAGAGCAATGACTACCTGGACGTGGGGACCAACCCCCGCGTGGGCACCAAGCGTTACATGGCGCCGGAGGTCCTGGACGAGAGCATCCGCGTGGACGTCTTCGAATCCTACAAGCAGACGGACATTTGGGCCCTCGGCCTGGTGCTCTGGGAGATCAGCCGCCGAACTGTCGTAAACGGTAATGGCCCTGTCAGGAAGGGAAAATTGAGCTGTCGTGAGTGAGTGGCCATAAGTTGAACTCATTTTATGAGCTTGTGCCTAGATTAATCAACCCCAGCAAAAGAGCTTCTGGCCTGTAAATTCTTTAACCGTGACAGCTTCGTAATGATTCAGTTAGTCATACCGGAATGAACCGACTGGGCTTTCCAGATTCCGACGATAAGCGCACTCTCTCGTATTAATTATCAGCTATGGGAAATACATGTATTAGGAGCCTAGGCCACACGAGAATTCACCCCAAACGGACATTACTCACTTGAAAGATAATAACGAAATTGCTTTCGGGAACAACAATATCTGTTTTGTGTGCCAAACTGGCAAGGCATGTTTCGCAAATCTGTCATCGTTCAGCAAACTCTCCTCGTCTCCCTCCCTCCCCTCCTCCTTCCCTCCCTCATTCTCTCCCTCATTCTCTTCCTCTGTCTGCCTGTCTGTGTCTGCTATCCTCTCACATGATTAGCAGTGCAGTAATTATAAACACTGTTATCTGGTGTCAGCACTCTCTCCCTCATACAGTCCAGATGCATGTGAAAACTCAGACAGGCTCCACCGTGCCGTCGCAATACAATACAGTCTCCAGGGATCCAGTATCAGACCTCCGCTCCTTCGTTCGTTCTGTTCTTTTCTTTCTGTCTTCTTTGTCTGTTTTCTCTTTTATTTTTCTTTCATAACATATTGCCTGAGGCTCTCACATTCAATCTTAATCTTTAAAAAATCCATGTCTGGAAATGTTGTCCTTTTATTGGGCTGGCGAAATTTGAGCATCGTACGTATTTAATTCCAGTGTAATCTGAATGTGGATATTGTCCCACTCCCTTCTGCCTTTCCTCTCTGATCCCTCTGCCCCCCTAAGGCTTGAGCTGTGTTTGGCTGCTACCCAGCAAACCTCCCATCATGGAATCAATCCTCCCGCCAACCTCCCCCATCTCACTGCCCCCATTTGATAGATACAGAGTTTTTAATCACGACATTCAGTCTTGCTTCCCCTCATATTTGGCAGGGGTGTCGCAATAAGAGTCTGATCAGTGGGCTCTATCTGTGGTTGTTCTAGGAATCGTGGAGGACTACCGTCCACCCTTCTTTGACATGGTGCCGTCGGATCCCAGCTTTGAGGACATGAGGAAAGTTGTGTGTGTGGATCAGCACAGGCCTAGTCTGCACAACAGGCTGTATTCCCATCCGGTGAGATACACACACACGCAACGCACGCACGCACGCACGCACGCACGCACAGGCGCACAAACACACACACACGCACGCACACTCACACACACACACACACACACACGCACACGCACACGCACACACACACCCACACCACACACATACACACACACACACGCTCACACACACACACACACACACACACACATACACACACCACACACACTCACACACACACACACACACACACACACACACACACTCACACTCACACACACACACACACACACACACACACACACACACACACCACACACACTCACACACACACACACACACACACCACACACACTCACACACACACGCACACTCACGCACGCACGCACGCACACACACGCACACACACATGCAGACATGGGCAGATACATACACTATCATTAAAACAACACCATGTGCTTGCTGTGTTACTGTAAGAGAATGAAGAAAAGTGTAAACACCTCAGCAGGAACCTCAGAGAGACTGTTATTGCAGCTGTTTTTATTTACTCTCCAGCTCACCTCTGGACTCCTCTCTCATCTAGTTATATTGTATTTACTGTCCAGCTCACCTCTGGACACCTCTCTCATCTAGTTTTATTGTATTTACTGTCCAGCTCACCTCTGGACACCTCTCTCATCTAGCTTTGAAATAACATCTTAGTTACATCTTGATGTAATTCACTGATTTTCCTTGCATGTTCGCCGTCCTGCAGATCCTGTCCAGCATAGCGAAGGTCATGAAGGAGTGCTGGTTCCAGAGCCCCCCGGCGCGTCTGACTGCCCTCCGCGTGCGCAAGACCCTCTCCAAGCTGGACCAGGACACGGACCAGAGCATCGACAAGCTCAAACAGGACGTCTGAGCCACCAGACGTCCCGCCAACAACCCACAGGGGAGATACAGGAGTCGACCCAAGGATGGAAATCAACTTTTCTTTTTTATATATATCTGCTGTTTCCTAGGCAAGAGCCGCAGTGTTTTGCTCTTCCTTGAGATGGCCTTCCCTAATGTGCCTTTTGAGACGGTTCTCTGTTCCAGCCCATGACATCACTGTCCAGTCCCGTGTTTTTATTGCTGAGGCAGCCTCTCAAGATGTCCTGCCATATACAGTGATTGGCCACCGGTTTTTGGACTGAACGGAGATTGACTCCAGCCCTGCTGGTGCTTTTCCCCACATGTTGTGTTTTCTTTTTTCTTTTTTTTTTGTACAGGAATGTAATCCAGGATTTAGTGGCTGTGTCGTAAAAGCCAGTCATGCAAAGCGAGCAGGCGACGGGAACAGACACTGGCCACTAAGAAGGGAAGAGTGAATGCACCTCGGAGCTGAGTTTCAGTCGCTGCTGTTTCTTGTTGTCCTCCTCATTTTTCAAAGCTTTTGTTTTGCCAGGATGTGCGTGTCGTTCTGGCTTCCCTCAAACGTTTCCGCAAATTCCTTAAGGATTTTCCTGTCATTCCTGATGGAGGTATTTCGTTCCAAATAGCTGAGCCGGGTGGGAGCCTGATTCCCGTTCAGCGTCGGTGTGTTTATTTGGATGGACGGAGATGTATTGATTAGACTGTTCCAGGAAGGCCACTGCATCAACCACATGCACGATCCTCCGTTTCCTTTAAGACACCACTGCCGTTGTTACTTCAACACGATTGGTCACTTTTGTCAATTGTGATCAAATCAGTATCTTCAGCTCTTAAGCATGCCTTGATATTTAATATACTTTTGTATGATATGCATTTTTATTGGCAAGAATTTTGTAATCATCATTTCAAAGACGAACATACTATTTTTCGAGTATAAAACATCATCTAATCTATAACTGGACAAATTGAAATATCTCAAATGGTAATAAAGAAACACTATGATCCAATGCTCGTTTAGGTGTGTAGGTGGTCATTGACCTGCAGATTGGTTGACTGAGAAATGTAATCCTGTCCTGAATTATTTTATAGTCAATAGTTTACCAACTGGATTTGTTGTCCACAAGGGGGCACCAAACTATACGTTGTCTGCTCCAAGGTGGCCAAACCTCTCATTACTGCTTGTATCCTTTTAACACTCATGGTGACCTTGCATCACACAGATTGTTCTGAAAGAAATATTTCCAGCAATTAACCAAAGAAATCTTGTGCCATCATCATGTACAAACTTATACAAATATGGATCTCCTGCTATTTTGACAGCAGTCTGTGAAGAAGATGGTTTAGTTGTGGCTGTCTAAAGACGTGGCAGTAATCTTATATCTGATATCTGAAGGGAGCTACCAGCAGATAATTCACTGCAGTGGAACAGGATTTCACAGACACAAAACACTGCATATCTATCATTATCACGTTTCATTCAGACCTATATTTGTGTCTGTGAAAGAAGATCTCACACATAACTCTTATGCCCATTCCTTTACATTCAATATCATTAAAACAATGACCATTACTAAATAAAAATGTTGATGAAGACGAAAAGAGTGTTTCAATATTAGAGTGTTACTCAATACATTCCTTGTCTGCAATAGATAAAAACATCCTTTAGAAAACCTAGATGTCTTGAACTGATGACACCATATAATCAAACAAAACAACAGTTTCGATAGAGCGTGTATTGCTGGCTAAAAGTCATACGTAGATCCATTTGTTCAAGGGCCAGTTGACGTGAATAACTGCCTAGAATAGGTCATTGATTTGTGTCCGTGCACCCATATCTGAGTGAGCATGTGTCTGAGTATATCTGTCTGTGAGGCTGTGTCGACCACGGGGAGATAATGCTCCTTCAAAGCCCCAGCCTGTATGGTCAGAGAAAGTGTGGGGGTTATTTTTAACAGAGTGCAGGGGGCAGTTTCTGTATCGGAGCTCCACGGTGCCTCAGAGCTTGACCATGCCTGCCCCAACCCACCCCTGTTCCATCACTCTCTCTCTCTGACACTTCACTCCCTTCATCTCCACTGTATAGGGTGACCCTGTTGGTATGCAGTTTACTGTTATGGATGTGCTTGGTTTTACATTATATGTAGACACCCCCCCCCCCCCCCCCCCACACACACACCCCCACCCCCCATGAGTGGACTTAGCAGACAGAATGCATGTGAGGAACCACCAAACGGCTTTGATGGCAACTGCACTTTTTCATGTAATCAGCAAACCTGACAAAGATTCATGCCAGCTGTGTAACTTAAGGCTATGTATGTTCAAGATCACTTCATTAGACCAACATATTTTGAGTAGTGGAGGGATAACTTCATTAGACTAACATACTTTGAGTGGTGGAAATGTATAAATGTATTTATTTATTCAAATAGCAATAGCAATAGTGAGCGGTCAACTGGTGTTTGTCATGCATTCAGGATTTTGTGTGTTCGTTTTTCTTACGGTATTTTAAGGCATCTGCTTAATTAAATAATACTTAATCTTGCATACCCAAAATAGCAAATGTTTCTGGAGCAGATTTTCCCTGTGTCATGTGGTTATTAAAAGGCCATGTGGAGGGGGGTTGGGTGGCATCAAATGCCTCTATTATTCAACAAAGATTAAAATCACGAGTTTCTCGTGATAGCGCTGCCATCGTGAGAGTAAACGTTCTGAGGTAGGACATTGGCCAAAGCAGCAGTCCTGTGAATTCGCCCTGAAAATGGTCAGAACTGTTGAAGGTGTCAGTCAGTCACCATTAACTCTACTCTACTTTTCAAGGCCATGCTCGCTATAGGCCTGGTATATTTGTTCACAACTCGGGTTGACCTTTATCTTTGCTTTCTGGTTTATATATAACTTCAACATTTAAATATTACTGAGACCTCGACATAACAAAGAGAACTTTTCCTTGGAAAGCTTCGATTTCAGATGCGCTCCAGGAGGGAAACTACTGACATCATCACCTCATAGTCAGTGCAAGAAGGCAGGCAGTTCCCGTGGCACCAGGAACTGGCCTCTGTCCCACTCTTCTAACCAACTATTGAGAAAATACTTTATTGTAACATTATCGTAAATTATTAGGATGTGTATGGATATAGTCAACTTTATGAGGGTAACCTGCGTTGTGTGGACAAGAACAGTCCCGCACAGAACACGAACTCACAACTTCGAACATGGGAGGCGGGCAAGCAAAGAGGCTTAAAGTCAGGAGTACCAGCATCTAAAGTTTACTCAGTGCACATCAATGGCACGCTGGCTGCCTGAACAGCATGGGACTGTTTGGAATAAAATAAGTTCTGGGAAAAAAATCATTGCATACTCTAAGACCACATTTACACATAGCCGGGTATTTACAGAAACGAATATTTCTGCCCCTCCGTTTTCAAAAATAACGTCGTACACACAACATCGTTTTCAAAAAAGTTTCCTGTTTACATGAACCCGCATAATACGCCGGGATGGGATGCAGTAACTCCGAAAGAGACATTAGTGATGAGCGCGACATTCGGAAGTTCTCATGCCATTCGTCCGGGAGGACGACTTCTTTCTCGAAGTTTTCCCACCAGACAGCAGTTTGCCCTGGTCGGATCCAAAACCGGCGACGTTGGCAGGCAATGTAGCCTATGTCTTGGGAGTGAAAACAGTAGAAAGACTGCTGACCTCCGTGCAGTTCTTCGCCTCTGCTCCTCCATAGAAAGCAGTTGTGATTGTAAATCAAACAGGCGTTTGCATTAACGTATAAATGAGCCACTACCTTAACAGCATCCAATGATCAGTAAGCAAAACTAACTGTAAACATAGGACGCTCACATGATGTGATGCATTTTTAGTCGCATACTGTGACGTTTGAGAACCTAAAACTCTGTTTGACCTAGTTCACACGCAACACAAAAACGGAGTTTTCAGAAATCTCCACTTTGGCCGGAGTTTTAGAAATGATCGTTTCCTGATAAAACCTCCGTTTCCGTGTAAATGAAAGGCCAAAACGCATGAAAATATATGCGTTTTCCCATCGTGTAAACGGGGTATAAGCCTAATGTCAGATATAGGCCTAACCTATAGTAGCTACAAAGTAGCTACGCAGACATAAAATATTTTTCATGATGGGATGACAAAGAAAGAAAGACAGTTTCCTTTGAAATTTACAGTTAAAAGACATCGCCTTGCCTACTAATCCTATTCGGCTCTCCATAGGCTTTGAAAAAAATCGTACCACAACAAAAGAATGTAGGCATGGCGCCTTCCCCTTTAAAATTGAGCACACCCCTTTAAGTACGTCTGTATCAGAGCCAGGCTGGCGGTGTATGGTTTGTGGTTGTGTTAGTTAGGTCTCGCTCTGTTGTCAATATCACACTCCGAATGCATTAATGCGAAGCTATGGGAATCCTGCAGTCATGTCTACCAAAGGAACTGCTTTAACGCTGCTTGTTCTGTCCGGTCTGATAGCGATTGGCAACGGTAAGTGATATGCCCCCTCACAGTGCATGTCTGTAATCTTGAGCCTGTCGTAGTGTTTTTTTTATTTATTTGATTGCGGTGAGAGAGGGCGGCTGGGCTGGACGGAGCGTTGCCTGTCGCTCATCATGGCGGTGTCTGGAATTTGTTAATGGCAAACCTAAATCAGTAGTCCGTGTGATTTTGTTTGTGGTGCGGTTAAAAGGGGGAAGCGGTTTTATGGATAAATTGTATTTGTCTCTTTCATGTGTTTTTATGAAGTAATAGGTGGATAGATCATTATGAACCACACATCATGGTTTGCTAAGCGGCTAGCTTGTTATTGTGGGCAACTACAACGTAAGCTGGTTGAAGTCGTAGCTTGGCTACTCCGAAATGTTGAGTAGGCTAGCCTATAAATTAGGAAATATTATTTGTGGGTAAACAGAGCCATTTTGATATTTAAAAAGTGTTGTATAAACGTACGTTTTACGACTCTAATCTGATATAACAATGATTACGGGTAGCTTTAAATAGTAAGCTAAGACAAAAGTTGGCTTAACCTATCGCAACCTATTTAGGTGCTTCCCAGAACGTTTGGGCAAGGAATAAACTATCTATTTAAATTAAAGATGGGCCATGTTTATATGTGGTGAAACTATCCAGTGAAACACGCTAAAATCCAATGTACTTAGTCGGCTACTTGCGAGTAGTGAGTTGTAATGCCTTGTGAACATGAGTTACTTGCATGCATGTTGTTTAATTTCAGTTTACAAACGTTTTTTTGTTGTTCACCAACATGCTTAAAGAAATTCTGTTGAAGTTTACTTGTATTCCTTTTTCCGAAACCGCTTCGACTCGTTAGTTTTTAACCTACGGAGATAAAAAGAGAAAGTCAGAGGCAGATATTGGTCATTTGGTATCATTATAACAGTTATCAGCGCGCCTCTGTTATGTGGCCTGTTGTTGACAAAACAATAGAGTGGCGTCCCGCGAAGAACTTGGCGAAGCTGTAATGGCAGACTGGTGTGGTAAAGTGGGGCAAGAGAACAGGCCGGGTGCTTCTGTCCATGCCGAATATATCTGGACAATGTTTTCACCATTTCCCGTGCGTCTTTTTTTTTTTGTCATGCATGCCGTATTAACAGGTTAAATAATAGGACATTTATTTTATTTGTTCCGGTCAATTCTTGTTTTTGCATAATGCTCGTACTTGAAAGACAATCAAAAACAATCAGTAACCCTTCAGCGTCTGTTAAAATGCAAGGCTTCTTCATGACCATGAGTTCGTGCTTGTTGCTGGAGTTCAGTCGCAAACACAGTGTATTCAGGCAGCCCAGACAGAAGTCAAAGTTGAAGTCTGGGTCTTTTGTGATGGAAATTTTGGCAATGAGCCTCTTTCACTGTCCAGTCAAGGGGGGCCCACTCCCCCTTTTGTATGGCCAAGGCTCATTTTGCTTTCACTCGGAGTGTAAATGAATACATCTGTGGTCTGGCATATGGTGACCTACAGGATTTCTGTTCTGTCAACGCTGCACAGTCCGTGTGTCTACTGTTAGAAATAGTTTGAATCCTTGTGTGAAACGTCTTTTGTTTTTACTGTGGGGCAACGTTGACTTGTTGGAGCTGCTGTGAGAAACCTAAACATTTGTTTCCTCTTGTAGCAGTCCTCTGGAGCCAGGGGAGACTGTTTTGATAGAATAATAAGGACTCATCACGGGTACTCTGTGTTTCTCTCACTCCTTCTACTTTCTTTTTTTTTATCTTTTAAATATGAATGTTTCCCCTTGTTGAAACTTGCCATACTGATGGGACTCACTGTGAGGTGAGGCAAGATGAGAATTGAACCTGATGCACTGTTTTTTTTTTTTAATTATTTAGTTGTTTTTCTTGTTCAGTGTGAGCACTTAGACATATTGCAGTTTCATGTGTTGAATTAGACGTGTGCGCGCACACACACACACACACACACACACACACACACACACTATAAAGGAAGAGTGATTCATCTAATATCCAGGAATTGGACTGCAACCTTCTGCTGTCAGATTGCGATAAGGTTAAGTGATGCACAAACTTGCACTGCACATTGACAGTCTGAAAAGGTTAAGGTGAAATGTTTTTTTTTTAGTGTGTGTGTGGGGGGTTTATGGGGACAGGAAGTTTTGGTAAAGCAGTGCTGCCTGTTCAGATGGATAACACCTGCATGGATTTGCTTGTGAGGGTGGGGTATTGCAGTGCGGTGAGAAAGTCACCAGTGTGTGTGTGTGTGTGTATTGGTAGAGGACGGGAGCCACAGCCGGATCCAGGCAGAGCCATGATGGGTTTGCACAGCTGTGGCTGAGAGCGGGACAAGGCCTTGGCTGAGGAGTGGAGGGTGGTGGTGGTGGTGGAGGGTGGTGGTGGTGGTGGTGGAGTTTGGGGCAATGCCACAGTTCTAATTCTAATAGAGGCTTGAGAGAAGATGGGGGGGGGGGGGGACTCTGCACCCAAATCTCTGTCTCTCTCCCTCTCTCTCACACACACACACACGCACACACTCATTCTCTCTCTCTCGCACGCACGCACATACTCATTCTCTCTCTCACACCACACACACACAAACACACATTTTTTGTCATGTACATAACATAACAGGGACCGTGCCAGTGACTGGCCAACCTGTGGCATTGGATAGCAGTGTGGTTACTCAGCCGAGGAGCACGGCTCAGGCAGGTGTTATGTTGACGACCTTGGAATTGGCTCATCATCCACCGTCATTGCCCTTCAGAGTCTGTACGGTGTGTGTGTGTGTGTGTGTGTGTGTGTGTGTGTGTGTCCCTGTGTGGATCGTGAGCACACACACACACACACACCACACACACACACACAGAAAAACAACAGCAGCAGCTATGTGATACAGGCACAGAGTGCAAGGCAAGCAGCCTCAAGGCAGGGTGCGTCTCTATCTGCTGTCTCTCCTCTCTCTCTCTCTCTCTCTCTCTCTCTCTTCTCTCTTCTCTCATATCTTCCTTTCATGTGGTGCGGGCCTGAATGGAGTTTCCTGGGTGATAAACTGTTTCGCTGGGGTTTTATCTGGGGTTAAGAGAGAAGACTGGCTGTAGAGCCATGGCTGTGGACGACGACTCCTGTGCAGTGTCAGCGCACACCGCCAGACTGGAGAGGGGGGGGGGACGGGTGGATCCATTTCTCCTTCTCCTGCCCATTTTGATAGAGAAAGTGTGGCTTTAAATTACAGTGTCTCTTCCAACCGGTCGTCAACATATAAAGAACTCAGAGGGATTAGTGCGAGTCTGTCTGGGACTAATAAAGTAAATGATGTGGTAAAGATCATTTCTTGCTTTGTTTTACAGTTGAAAGGCCTTTAATGGTGCTTGGAGCGTGTGACAACTTGGAAACCGTAATGACTTTGAAGCATAAACAGTGTTTCTTTTCCCTACTTCTTCTTCTTTTTCAACAACCCACTTAGAGAGACGAGCGCCAGTAGTTCAGTGAGTTCACAGCATTAGCCCAGGTGCCGTGCGAGGGGCTGAATGTTAGAATAATGTTATGGAAATCAAAGGAGCGCACATCAAGTCATATTTTGCATGTGTGTGCTTGTCTATGAGATCAGAGCCAGGGGGAAAAAAGCATCCAGTGGAAGTGTGGAAGAAAGGAAGAGTAGGGGTTCAAAGACTCACATCCACGCTCGTGTGTGTGTGTGTGTGTGTGTGTGTGTGTGTGTGTGTGTGTGTGTGTGTGTGTGTGTGTGTGTGTGTGTGTGTGTGTGTGTGTGTGTGTGTGTGTGTGTGTGTGTGTGTGTGTGGTCCACGGGTTAGGTCAGGGTTGGGGGCTGTGGCAGACAGGCTCTGTTAATGACCTCTGTAATGACCTCAGCCGATGGGCGGCTCTAATTCTGCTGACAGACAGACTAACCCATGTCTGACCTGACCTGTGTCAGGGGGATTCTTATTGTGTGTGTGTGTGTATGAGTGTGTGGAAAGCAGAGCAGTGAGGAATGGCTCAGTGTTTTGAGACCAACCCCCTCCCCTCCCACACAATCCCATTTTTCTTCCCTGCCTGTTCTCCTGTAGAATAAGAAATCCTCCCTGTTTTTTTTTTTTTGTTTGTTCATTTGTTTTCCCCATAAAATGAGGAAATTCTGCATTACATATAGTATATCACCCATGAAGTGCATTTACTGACTGATGTCATTTGAAGTGTGTGGATGGTATAGTATAGTATAGTAGATATATTGTTGTGCTGTGTATGTGTGGCATTGAGGAAGGGAGAGGAGTGTTGGAGAGAGGGGGTGAGTGGGTGGGAGGGAGTGAGAGAGAGGTGACCCAGAGTTGAAGCTTGAGTCCCTGCAGTTGGGGAGTAAAATGCCTCCGCCAGGCCATCAAGCGGGTAATCTGAGCAGGAGGCAAGGGGAGCAGGCGGAAAAGGCTGCCCTCCTTCCTTTTGCATTGATTTGTGTGTGTTTTTGTGTGAAGTGTGTGTGTGGGCAGACGAGTGTGCCTGTGTGCAAGTCTGAATGAACTCTGTGTGTGTGTGTGTGTGTGTGTGCGCGTGCGTGCGCCTGGCTTGTCTGGTGGCGTCGGCGCGTCTTAATCAGCTCCCTGTCTGGCCGCTGTATGGATCTCATTTCAGAGGTGCACCTTGGGTAACAGCACAGCGCACCGCTGCAGCTACCATGCTTAGTGCCTCAGCATCCGCTGCAGAGAGAGAGAGAGAGAGAGAGAAAGAGAAAGAAAAAAAAAGAAAGAGTGGGCGAGATCAAGCACAGGAGGCAGGAGGCACGAGGCGGAGAAGCACACACCCAGGCAGGTTAACTGTGTGTGCACACGATCGCAGGCAGCCCCAGGCCTACGAAAATAAAATTCTGAGAGATGACAGGAAGTTGGCCATTAGTGTTAAGCCTCTCTCTCATGGGTGGGTGATTTAGCGGCAAGGCGCCCCGGTAGTTCAATTGTAAAGTGCTCGGTCGCGGGGGGCTAATCCTTGCCCTCATCTCGTCCTCCCCACGCCGTCATATTCTCCCTCTGAGGAGAAGCAGCTGGGATGGGAGGCCTTGGGCTCGTGTTCCGTACGGTCTTAGCAGACGACCCCCCCCACCTCCAGAGCAACGCAGGGCTTGTTTGTGTTTCCCATTCCAGCATCTTTACTAATGGTGTGCATTTTTACTCATTTTTCAGCACACCATGTCTGTCATTTCCTGTCTCAACAAGTGTGGAATGACGGGAACTTTAGCACTGGCAACACCATTTTTTTTTTTTAGTCAGGCCCCCTTTCTGTGAATTGTTCTCTCTCTCTCTCTCTCTCTCTCTCTCTCTCTCTCTCTTCTCTCTCTCTTTTTGTCTTTCTCTTTCACGGCCTGTTTTAAGTCCCGAGTCTAGACTGACTGTTTTTTTTTTTTTTTTTGTTTAAAAAAAAAAAAAAAAAATTTTACTGACAGTCGCAGCTGCTCCCTCAGCACAAACTTCACAGCTGGGGGGCTCCATAAGTCCCCCCAACCCCACCCCCCTCCTTCGTACCCGCTCACAAACTGTCACCTTTCTCTGCTCAACCAGTCATTCAGCTCCTTCACCAGTCTGTTAGTTCTGGCTCAGGCTGCTGCTGCTGGTCTGTCTTCAGCTGCAGTCTCTTCCTGCAGCCCCTTTCAAACTGTGGACCTTCGTGGCTGTCGTGCATAGCACACGCCTGCTGAACTGCCCCCACTCCAACCGCCGTTTACTCACCACTCCCCTCCTCAAACGCACAAACTCTCCCTCTCCACCCACTCCTACGCACAGTCTCCCCACCCTACACTCCCACACACACTCCTCCACACTACCCCCACTCACTCAAACTCACACACCCACCAACACCCCCACACCAAACACACACACACGCACACACACACACACACACGCACGCGCTCACACACACACACACACACACACACACACACACACAAACTCACACCCCACTCCCGCTCTTTGTTCAGACACAGCCAGCCCAATCCTTCCTCACGTCCCCCTAATCTTCACACAAAGGCCCAGTGTAAGGCCACCAATTATGTGCATACAAGAGCAGGGTTCACCTCAGCCACATTCACGTTGTTCCCGGAGCCCAACACAGCCTCACACAACTCCTGCATGCTTTTGTGTGCCAACTTTAAAAGAGCCCCAGAATAATTACTCTTATTGTGTGTGTGTGTGTGTGTGTGTGTGTGTGTGTGTGTGTGTGTGTGTGTGTGTGTGTGTGTGTGTGTGTGTGTGTGTGTGTGTGTGTGTGTGTGTGTGTGTGTGTGTGTGTGTGTGTGTGTGTGTGTGTGTGGTTTCCTATGCTTCCTAGCAATGGGGGTTGGGGCGTGGAGTGTTTTGTCATCCACGCAGTCATTTTTGGCCTTTTATGTGGGTTATTGTGGTGTTTTGGGTTGCATTTTCATATGCTTAATTATGTTGGCTAAATCTCGCTCCTGCTCACAGGGGGAGGATGATGTGGGATTGCATGACATTAGTCACAGCTAGTTAGCGCTGGGAGCGTAATGGCCTGCGCTCCGCTCGAGTGGGAGTACGTGGATGTTTCGATGCCCTCGGAGAGAAGCTTTGGCTCTGGAGACCACTGATCAGCTCCGAGCTGTGAACACACGAGAGAGGGCAGAAGGCAAACCGCTAGTGTGCAGCTGGTCTGGTCATACACTCAGTGTGTGTGTGTGTGCGTGTGTGTGTGTGTGTGAACACACACGCCGAAACACACGCCGTGGCCGATGTGGTCATGGCGAGGTTTGGCCAAACGTCCTTCAGTGAGGGTGAGCGTGGGACTGTGTTACGCACGCTTGCGGGAAGTCAGAAGTCCAGTAGAGGAGAAGAGAGAGCGAGAGAGAGAAAGGGGGAAGGGAGGGGAAATAGGGGGGTTGAATGAGAACTTTAGCATGCATGGATTGATCTTCAGGATGTAATACTCGCCCAGAACATCTGCTGGTTCTGTTTACGTGTTTGTGGCGAGTATGTTTGCCACATTTCTGTCTTGTCACCGCGCTGACATCTCACTGAAGTTTATTGTGTGTGAGTGTGTCTGTGTGTGAGTGTGTCTGTGTGTGAGTGTGTCTGTGTGTGAGTGTGTCTGTGTGTGAGTGTGTGAGTGTGTCTGTGTGTGTCTGTGTGTGTCTGTGTGAGTGTGTGTGTGGTCCAGATTTCTAGTAAGCAGGGGAGGATAAGGGTAGTTGGAAGATTTGGAGCCTGACCGGACGGATGTTGACCAGCTCTTCCTGCCCACTCAGAGACGCTGTTCAGAGAGGGACTTTCTCCGGTCGCGTACGTCAGCATTCTGCTCCAGTAGCTGGACAGTGCTGTTAAAGCCAAGGGCTGAAAGGTCTGCTGACCAACGCCATACGCCTGCCTGACCACCGCCACCTGAGTGTGGTCACCCTGCACTCGATTGAAAGATCCTGTCCAAACACCCTTGTGAGACGACGTGGGATCCTGCCCTTTTTTCTCCAGCTACCTGTTTGGGGGATAGTTGGCGGCTCTGTCAGGGTTCGGATGCTGTGGAAGCAGCTTGTTTTCACAGTTTTTTTGTTTTTGTTTTTCTTTTTTGTTTTTTTGTTTTTTTATCAGGGCCTGGTCACCTCTGTGTAATCTGCAGGAAATTCCTTGCGCAAGCGAGCTCTAGTGAACTTGGAGCCGCTCCTCTGGCGATTACTGGCAGTCTCATCCCTCAGCACAACTGCCGAGAATTGCACAAGGAGTTTACTCCCAACACACACACACTCACACTTACACACACACACTCACTCACACTTACACACACACACACACACACACTTACACACAAACACACACACACACACTCTCTCTTTCTCGCTTTCTCTCTTTCTCAGTGTACAGTCTTACACACACACACACACACACACACACACACTCTTGCACATACACAAACACACCTTCACATTCGCAAACATACATGCACACATACACTCACGTCTGCCCGCGCACACATTCACTCAAACGTGTGAACCGTTCCCTTGTTTGATCGGGAGGGGCGAGGCCTCGTTGCATGTCATGCATGTCGCAATCCGTGTGTGAGAGAGAGAGAGAGAGAGAGCGAGGGAGGAGGTGGAGTGAGTCAGACATTTCAAGGTGAACCATATGCTCTTAAGTATGACAGAGCTGGCAGAGATCAGGTCGGAGACATAAAAGGAGAAGAGAGAGAGAGAGGAGAGAGAGACGGAGAAAGACACGGACAAAGACACGGACAGAGACGGAGTGGCTGAGGAGGACAGATGAAGGCCCCGAGAGCGTCAGCTCCAAGGGAGAGGGTGGCGAAACGGTGATCTGCAAATAAAAGGCCTGTACAAACAGCAGGCGATTGAGTGCGCCGGCAGGAAAGATCCGGAAGAAAAGGAGCGGGGATTAGCTGCAGACCTCCCCATAAACCTGTTTTGTGTTCTTTGGAAGGAGCGCCATGGTCTTTGTGTGTGTGTGTGTGGTGGGCCACATGTGTGTACAGTCAATGGCATATAGGGGGTCCTGGATCCTTTCTGTTCATTATTTTGTTTTCATTTCTGCCTTAAATGGTTTCTCCTTGTTTTTTTCTTTCTTTCTTTCTTTCTTTCTTTCTTTCTTTTTTGGAGTTGTTTCTCTTCTTAGATCGAAGCAATTAGTCTAAAGTGGCCCTGCATTGTTAGTGGCAGGGCTTTGGACTGATAACAGTGGGGTGTGAGTGAAGTGTGGCAGACATCCACCCTCCCCAACCAGCACCACCAACCCCAACAAGTCTGACCTCAGCTTCCTCCTTAAGCAGAACAGCACTCGGCCCATAGAGACGATCTCAAACACTTCAGCACTCCAAATCCACACACGCACACGTACGCACACGTACGCACACGTACGCAAAAGCATAGGTCTGCACACATAGAGAGAGATGGCGGGGCTATGCCGGGCCTGTGCCAGCTTACACAGGTGCATAGGTCTGCACACATAGAGAGAGATGGCGGGGCTATGCCGGGCCTGTGCCAGCTTACACAGGTTTTTTTCAGTGGAGCCTCCTTGAGTAGATAATCTTAAACGCTCCGGCATGTTGTGTAATCCAGAGGCAGTGTCCATGCATGTCCTTTGAGCGAACGACTGAAATAGCCTTCGGACAACAGTTACGGGCTTGATGGGAATTGGAGTCTTCTTTTACAATAGGCACAGACTGGAGGGAGCTGTTACTAGTCCATTAGGCTGGCAGTCTGGCCTTGCCCCCGCCATTCCTGGACCTTAAATAGATCAGGATCAGGGGCAAATGGAGCAGAGAGCTCCTTCCCGGCCATCTGATCTGCGCTTCATTATTCTAGACGATTAATGCGCCTGTGGATTTGGATGTAATGATTTTTGGTAAGGGACCCCTGGTCGTCTGCGAGACAGTGGGCTCGGTTATTTACTGCCACTGCCTTTAGTGCTGCAGTGGGGATCCAGCAAGGCCACTGGCGGGGCAGGCTCGTCTGACTGCCCGCCCGTCGCAGTCTGTTTCTGTTTGGGTCTCTCCGCAGTGAGGGATTCGGTTTCATGTCATGCAGTCTCTGGAGGCGACGGGGGGGGGGGGGGTGTAAACAGGAGAGGGGAGGGGTAAACAGGAGACTGTGTGCATGTCTGTGCCGTCGCAGAGACGGCAAACACCAGTCGAGCGGCCCGTTCGGTATGGTCACCTCACAAGTTTGCTGCTCTGTGCTCGCCCCCTGCTGGAGGGTTCATAGTACTACATAAGCCAGCAGTTGGGGATTCTACTTTGAGTCGGGATGTTTTGATGTAATGTTTTTTGATTTGTTCGATTTAATGATATCTTATTGTTTTTGTTAAAGAGTTATTTCCCTTTTATCATTCTCTCTTGGATCACATATGGAGAAGTCCTTACACGTCAGGTACACCGTATGATATTGAATCATGATTCCAAATTGTGTCGCTGATGGCTTCTCCTCTGTCTTGTCCGCAGCTCTGAGGTGTAACTGCACCAACTGCGAGAGCAGCGGCTATGAGTGCGAGACGGACGGGGCCTGCATGGCCTCCACCTCTAACATCGCCGGCGTGGAGCAGCACGTGCGCATCTGCATCGCGCGCGACAAACTCATGCCCCCGGGGCAGCCCTTCTACTGCCTGAGCGCGGAGGGCTACCTCAACACGCACTGCTGCTACTCCGACTACTGCAACAGTGTCGACCTCAAGGTGCCCAAGGTGAGTCGCTGCCTGATGTCTGTCAGTCCGTCTGTCAGTCCGTCCGTCAGTCCGTCTGTCTGTCAGTCCGTCTGTCAGTCCGTCCGTCCGTCAGTCCGTCTGTCAGTCAGTCTGTCTGTCCGTCTGTCAGTCCGTCTGTCAGTCCGTCTGTCAGTCAGTCTGTCGGTTAGGGGAAAGATCGCAGTCATGAGTGATTATATATATATTGCCAGAGAGATGTAGAGGAGGTCAATAGAGTGGCTGGCGGTAAATGGTCACCCACATAGTCACACACTATCTGATAATGGGCATTGTATGCAAATCAGTGAAGTGAGTTCTCTGCTGGTGTCTGATAACAGTGATCCATTCCTAAGACACAGCAGAGTCACTGTGTGAGGCTGCACAGTTTGAATTTCACATGAAACCATTTCATTTTAAAAGAAAGTTCAGAGAACTCCGTTTTAATTCGTTCAGGCCACTTGTGTTGTGGTGGATTGGGTTTTTTGGATTGGTGTTTTATTTTAAAGGGGTTGTGTGGTAACTCTCAGGCCTCTTGCCTCTCTTCCTCTTCCGCAGTGCCGGCGATCGAGAGCGCCCTGAGCAGCTGGGGGCCGGTGGAGCTGGTGGCGGTGATAGCCGGGCCCATCATCCTGGTGTGTCTGCTGCTGATCGTGGGCGTCCTGGTGTTCCAGCACCACCAGCGCACCTACAACCACCGGCAGCGGCTGGACGTGGAGGACCCGTCCTGCGACCACCTCTACCTCGCCAAGGACAAGACGCTGCAGGACCTCATCTTCGACCTGTCCACCTCCGGCTCGGGCTCAGGTGAGTTCAGCTACTGTTGCTCTTCTGGGTGAAAGATAGATGTTTAGATGTTTAAGTGTAAAGTGTAAAAGGTGATTTGTTCATTCTTGGAATTCCAGGAGAACTTCTATATAAACTTTGTATAACTTGTATATGAAAATGGTGATCAAGGTTCAAAGCCTTGATCTCAAACCCTGAAACTCCTTACCACCAACATAATTGAGGGTTGATTCTGGAAACCTTGTCATGTTTGAGTACTATACTCTCTTCTTCTTCTTGGCTAGAGAGATCACTCATCGCCTTGATGACTGTCTTCATATGTAGTAGATGAGTGAATGTATCAAACCAACCGTCTAATCTCTCTAGCACTCTTGCAATGTAACTTGCACTTACAGCAGTTACGTTCCTGCACTTTCTATTTCTTATGTAAAATAGTATTTATTGTTACACTAGGTCTAGTAGCTTGATTGTTCTCTCCCTTGTACATCGCTTTGGATAACAGCGCCCGCTTAATGTAATGGAAATGTAAATTTCTCCCCTTCCTTCAGGCCTTCCCCTGTTTGTGCAGAGGACGGTGGCCAGAACCATCGTTCTGCAGGAGATCATTGGGAAGGGGCGTTTCGGCGAGGTCTGGCGGGGCAAGTGGAGAGGCGGAGACGTGGCTGTCAAGATCTTCTCCTCGCGGGAGGAGCGCTCCTGGTTCCGTGAAGCTGAGATCTACCAGACCATCATGCTCCGACACGAGAACATCCTGGGCTTCATTGCTGCAGACAACAAGGGTAAGGAGCGGTTTACCAACTCCAGTTATGATTTTAGAAGATTCTTTAAGACTGCGTGAATATCTGGAATTAATTAGTTGAAGGCTTCGGGTCCCTCCACAGAAGGAGGTCGGTGCGCTCAGAATAGGACCATGAACTACAAACAGTTCAAAGGGGCCACTTCTCGACAACTGAACTGAACCCAAAGAGGGTACTGGAGCATACAACATTCGTTTTGGCAATTTATTGATGAGGTGATGATGAAGACATAGTGTACGTCAAAACGTCAGTCGTTTGCACCTTTTTATAAATACATCGCCGAAGCGAATCGTGTGCTCTACTATCCTCTTTTGGTTTCAGTTGTTGAGAAGTGGCCCATTGAACTGTTTGCAGTATCTGGAATGAAATACTTTGTTGCAGACTGCAGCGGACCAGTTATCTCATCATTTCGATAAGCGTGTTATCTATATCCGTTACTGCGTTGTTTTTACATAAACACAGGTATGCAAATATGGTAGCCTATCTCTTTGTGCCGGTAGCTTCCTTGTCCTGATCTCCACTCTCTTCCTCTTTCCTCTCCATCTCCCCCTCTCAGACAATGGCACATGGACGCAGCTGTGGCTGGTGTCCGACTACCATGAGCACGGCTCACTCTTTGACTACTTGAATTGCTACTCCGTCACCATCGAGGGCATGATCAAGCTGGCGCTGTCGGCTGCCAGCGGACTGGCCCACCTGCACATGGAGATCCTGGGCACACAGGGTAAGGGCTGAACCCAAAGGGCCGTGTGGACATGCTCCCATAAACTTACCAGGCGTACTCCTTTTTTTTTTTTTTTTTTGTGTGCGTGCGTGTGTGTTACTGTGTGTCTGAATGCCCCCATAACGTCACCAGGTATACTTTTGAAGGGGGTGGGGTGTTTGGTGTTTCTGAATGTCCAATACATGCGGTAATAATCCTGCTAATAAGTGTCTGTATGGGTTCCTCCGCAGGAAAGCCTGGCATAGCACACCGTGACCTCAAGTCAAAGAACATCCTGGTGAAGAAGAATGGCACTTGTGCCATCGCTGACCTGGGACTGGCAGTGAGGCACGAGTCGTCCACTGACACCATTGATATCGCCCCCAATCAGCGTGTGGGCACAAAGAGGTACTGAGAGATCACACAAACAGCTCTCTCTGTGTGGCGTGGCACTCCTTGCAGCTTTTTTTTTATCCGGCAGTACAGTATGAACAGACCAGTGTATATATAATGGGGGGTGTAATAGCATGGATAACACACAGAACGTTTATTCTTTTTGTCTTTTAAGTATACTTAAAACTTGCTGTCGGATAATTGCATTACATGCTCCTATGTGTGATGTGGAATGCTCACGAATCTCACGCCCCTCCCGCCCCTCCTCCTCAGATATATGGCTCCAGAGGTTTTGGACGAGACCATCAATATGAAGCACTTTGACTCCTTCAAGTGCGCTGACATCTATGCCCTTGGCCTGGTGTACTGGGAGATCGCACGCCGCGGCAGTGCTGGAGGTAAGACCCAGTGCACGTGGAACTTCTTTACCCCCCTGAAGCTGTTGGTTTCCTCTGTGGAAGCCAGTTTTGCGGTGGTTGCCTATGTTGGCCCATGGGGGGGGGGTTTGTTTGCTAGTGGCAGTTCTTTAAAGCAGGCTGTCACCCCACAGGTGTGCATGAAGACTACCAGCTGCCCTACTACGACCTGGTGCCCCCGGACCCCTCCATCGAGGAGATGAGGAAGGTGGTGTGTGACCAGAGACTGCGGCCCACCGTGCCCAACTGGTGGCAGAGCTATGAGGTAACCATAACGACCATTCCATCTGGAAGGACTGCCCTGTATTTCCTTTTAAAAGTATATTAGTATATTTATTGACTGTTTATATGCAAGTTATTTTTTGGTTTGTATGAATTGTGTATGATATATATACACTTGCTACAAGTTTTCATTTGAAGAAATCAAATAAAGCATAACACTGGGTATATATATATATATATATATATATATATATATAAACACACACACACACACACACACACACACACACACACACACACACACACTCAAAGATCTGTTTTGAAACCACATCATTACTGGTGTTGATGTATTTTGTGTGTGTGTGTGTGTGTGTGTGTTTCAGGCACTGCGAGTAATGGGTAAGATCATGCGGGAGTGCTGGTACTCCAACGGTGCGGCGCGTCTGACGGCCCTGCGCATCAAGAAGACCCTGTCCCAGCTCAGCGTCCTGGAGGACGTGAAGATGTGAGACACGCTCGCTCGGGAGGCGGGGCAGCCTCGCCAGCGGGACGTTTCCGTGGAGACGCACCGACCGACCGAGCTGAGAGCGCAGAGACTCAAGACTGGGAGAGAGGAAATGAAAAAGAAATGAGAGAGAGAGAGGGAGAGAGAGAATTATTTGAAGAAAGAGACCCTGCCAGTTTTTTTCAAAGCCACACTTCTGTGTTGTGAAGAGGTCTACCTCACCTTTTTTTTTTTTTTTTTTTTTTTTTTTTTTGGCCAAAACTACTGAATCTAGCAATTCCTCCTCCACCCAACTCCAACCTAGCACAACCAATCCTCCGCTTGCACTCCATCCCCCACCCCCTCAGGATCCGTCCGGCTCTGAAGCTTCTCCACCTATCGGCTCCTCTCCTGACCGCTCCCTTCATCCACCCGCCCCGCCCCGCCCGGCCTCCCCTCCCCGAGGCACAGTGCCACGTGCTCCTCCACCTCTCCACTCCTCCGCCTCTCCACTTCTCCGCCCCTCCACTCCTCCACCTCCTCCGCCCAGTGTCTGTGGATTCATTACTTGCATTAATTACGTGTTTGGTTGGTTTTCTTTCCCGTACGTTTCATTGCAGGAACTACTGATGTACAAGCGATTCCCGTTTGTTTTGGGATTTCTCTCGCAGTTCTAAATCTTGCCACTCCTTTTTTTTGTTATTTCTCTGCCGTTTTTAAGTAACGGGACTACGCGAGAGACATTTCAGACAAGCCGTTGTAGCGCGGCACGACGACTCAGACCTAAAAGTATGTCTGCTAATAAGTCATTTTCATGCATCTTTCCCCCCTCTTTTTTTGTCGTACCATTACCTGATACTGCTGTTGTGAGAATGTGAAAAAAAAGAGGCAGACACCTTTTCTTTGTTGAGGTCAGATGCATTACAATAGCATAGGCGAGGATGTAGCAAGCCTTGATGTCTGTGACTGTTCAAATGTGTGTGTGTGTGTGTGTGTGTGTGTATATATAGAGTTCGTACTGTAGCTCTGATGTCATATTTAAAATCGCAGGAAGGGGGGGCGGGGTGTTGACACGACACGACACGACACACGTGCATGGGAAGACCTTCCGTGTGAAACAAGACCCTCTATATGGCAATGCATTAATCAAGCTACAGCTTAGATCTGGGGTAAAGTTGTTTGTGCTGTTGGGTTCAAGTCGAAGCATTACAATAATGCATACACTGTGGCTGTGCGTGTGTGTGTGTCTGGAATTATTTTATTTTGATTTTAATTATTAAGGATCAATCTCTAGATGTGGTCCATGATTTCTTTTATTTTGTTCACTTTTATTTTGTTCATTGTTTTTGGGGTGATTGACTTTTTTTTATTTATTTGTTAATATTTTATATATAGTTTTTTTGTTCACTGTGATATGTCAATCAGGGGATTAGTGGCAGTGGAGCCCAGGTCCCTGTCAGACAATGGCTGATAGAAGTGACCGAACTCAGATAATCATACCTGCTGGACAAGCTGGAGATCCATACACTGAGCAAGTAATACGTTTAGGGATGGGTAATAACTTTAAAGTCTGCACTGTTTTGTGGGGAGGAAGATAAACTGTTTTCCTTCTTTTGATTTCTGATTAGGAATCATTTAAAATGTAATGACAAGAAAAATCCTTCAATTTTTCATTTTCCTGTAACATTACCTGTAAATCATCCCTAATGACAATCCTCGATGGAACTGGCTGCTGTGGTTTCGCATACTGATTCTACTGCCTGGGCACTGTGAGATGTCTGGGGATGAGATTTTAGTGAATAAGAACAGAAGGCTGGTTCACCACCTAGTTCATGTATTATGTATATTTGTATTGTAAAGTTGCATCTTTTAGCTAATCAATATCACTTGTTTATAACCAACTACTCCAAATATATCTTTTTTTTTTTCGTTCTTTTCTACTGTTTTGTATTTTTAGCTTTCCAAACAAACTTGAAGGTACTACTGATCTGCTCCGAACTGCTACTCTGCCTCCTTACGCTGTCCATCTGTCATCTTTTGTAGCCATGACCTCTAGTAAAGACATTTTTACTTGCATAGGTAGTTCAATTCTTCTTTCATTTCAAATTGCTTTGGCTACCGTCACGTGTGGGAGTATTAAGTTTCATGAAAGTGGGTCTCTGACACCCAATAAACCGCTTGTTCCTGTTGTGAAACGTTTCCAACGTCCTGCTCCTGTAGAGGTGAGGGCCCAGGCCATACCATCCTATTTATGAATGTGAAACATCAGTGTGTTGCAATTGGTTACCTTTACATGACCTTTAATGAACCCTAGTTTTCATTAGAAGGTGCAAAAATGTATGAAGATGGAGGTTTGCCATCCACACTATGTGGAGCCTGGAGACATTTTGGGGGGGGGGGACAGGATCTTGGTGCAGTGAGCATTCCTTTCACTTGAACTGGGGGAACTGTTAGACAGTAAATGTGACTGAGCTCATTGGAAACATGGTGCTCTGTACAAACAAACACTGGGATATCCATCTTTGTTTTAAAGAACGATCTGAGAGGCAGGCAAGAGTAGAGTAGACTTGTCCTGTTATTTATATGGGGGCTGTTTTCAGTGTCCTCAATTTGGTTTGAGGTGCGGCTATGTGTACACAACACACCTGGAGGTGTTGCAGGAGATGTGGAGAGAGGTGTGTGTGTGTGTGTGTGTGTGGGAAAACTGTCATCGTTAGGATGGCCTGCTGTTATTCGGCAAGAGTCGACTGTCATGATGCAAACCAAATGTCAAACATGATTGTACATGTTTGGTGTGTCAACATGTGACTAATGCCGCTCGGATTCTTTGGATGACATTCTGCGCCTTTGTTGACAAAGTTGAGTTACTAGTCACGACCTTAAACTATGTCAAAAAATGCAATGTCTTTTCAGGATTAGTTTGAAAATGTGTATATGAATGATACATTAATAAACATTTTCTTTGTAATGTTGTTTTAATGTCTTGGTCATTTTAAAATTAAAAAAAAATGTCTTTCCCTTCTAAAGTCCAAGACTCCTACAGTTTGTAAAAAGGAAATCTGTATCAAATATTTTTTTACTGTTCGGTAACATTCCAGCCCATCTTCCATTTCACCTCATAAGGTTAATCTGTGTATTATCTATAAGATTACAATCTATTCTTAAGGCACTTTTGGAAGTTTGCTAAATATGGTAGAAATGTTGTCTTGGATTTATAGTAAAAGAAAACTTGAATATTCCTGCACTTCTTTTTCTTTTAAGTAAAATATTATGTATTGTTACACTAGGTCTCTATTGCTCGTAGCTTGACTGTTCTCTCCCTTGTATGTCGCTTTGGACAAAAGCGTCTGCTAAATGACAATGTACATTTAAATGTAAACTAGACCCGGTCCCCTGGAGATGAAATTGCACATCCACTGAGTGTTTATATTTAAAATGCATTTATTTCTTTTACAAGAGAGCAGACAGAAATAAATGGAAGGAGAAAGAGGGAAAGGGAGGGAGGGAGTGGGGCAGCTGTATATAAAGAGATGCAACCTCTGGCGTCGTCAAAAAATATGTACAATTCAAAATTATATCCATACAAAACATGCCACATAGAATAAAAATGATCATTTATTTATCTGCCCTAAAAGGAGCTCTGCTGTACAGATGCGACATCTTAAAAAGTAGGTTAAGTTTAAAAAAACCAACTTCAGCCGTTTCATTTTATTAAATTATAAAGATATGCAGAGAGAGAAAAAAACTTAAATTAGGATATTTAAACAAACAAGGTAAGAACAAAATCGCAGGCTGAAATCCAGTGAGAGCCAATGTGTTTTCCTTTATATTATGGTCTTCCCTTGAAAACATAAAAATATATATATATAGCTATATCGCTACTTCTGATACTCATTTTAACATCTAACCTTTAAAGAGAAGTACTCCATAAAATGCTGAGTGCAATTCTTTCTTGGGTAAATATGGGGGATACTGTAGAATATCAATTCATAACATACATTAGGCTATGTAGCCAATTCACAAGCTCTATATATATATAACTATATATATATATGTATGTATGTATATATATGAACACATTCACTTCTAGAGGGAAGAAATCATTACTCGAAAACAAACAAAAACAAACACCAATCATATCAAAACTATCTTCAAAAGTTTTAAGATTTGCCATTTACTGAGTCTAATAATTCCAATGTTGCCCAATTCAAGGACAGGTTATCTTCTGAAGTTTACAAGCAGTAGCATAAATAAATCAAAAGTAGAAACATAGGGAGAACAATATTACATAAATACACAATCGCTATGCACCATTTCACTGCTTTTCCCCTTGAAGTATAATTAAATCAGCACAACTTTCAAACAGTTCCCCCTCGGATACACGTTTCAAATTCACCTCAACCACTCATCTATGTCACTGGTGAAGACAAGAAATCCAGCACACGTTATTTCTTTCATTTTTTGTGTTTTTTTTTTTTTTGTGTTTTTTTGTCAAACTGTTTGTGGTGGTATAGCAAAAAACGCTAATAGAAAAAACACATAAATGCAAAAAAACACTCTGGTTCATATACATATCAGGATAGTACTTTGTTTTGCAATTTTACATATATTTATATATATATACACACACATTTAATCTTTCTGATAAAACGATATCCAGTGGTTGATTCGTGTTGATTTTATTTCTCTACAATTTGATTTTTATTGATTAAAAAGGGGCTGGAGTTTTTTTACCCCCCGATCATATTTACAGTTTGTACATTTTGCATTTTTCCATTATTATTTAATATGAGGTCCTAAGTCAGAGGGAAGAGGAACATAAAGTAAGCATGGCGCTCAGGAGGCTTCTTTCAAGAGACTCCTTACCGTGAAGACTTTAAAATTCTGTTTTTTGTTTTTAAATTACTTTCCTTAAAAATGTTTAAACAGGAATAGAAAGTAAATGCCCTTTTATAGTCTCTCTCTGCCATTGCTTGTAGCCGTTCAGAAGGAAGGTGTGTGTGTGTGTGTGTATATATGTGTGTGTGTGTGTGTATATATGTGTGTGTGTGTGTGCAAGGACCGTGCTACCACTATCAAAACCACAAAACAAGGAGGGGGAAAAAAAACACACACACACTGGCTTGGCTGTGGCAGAGAAAGACTCACTACAGTAAGTATACAACAGTCAACTAGAACAGAGGAGGCGGCATACTGCTGTAGGAGTATGTTGAGGGGATGGTGACGTGACATGACACAGCATGGCTGGCAGGGTGATGGTTCTACAGAATGCGAGATCACGCTCTCAAACTCAATAGTAGTCTTGCATCATCAGTTACAAAGGGCCTGAGGTGGTCAGGCGTACACAGTCTCACTTGAGGTTAGAACCATGATCAGAAAGCAAGAGAGGAGGAGGAGGAGGAGGAGGAGACATTTCAAAGTGCACCCATGATTCAATAGGCTGTGGAACCTGTCATTCACATCATTAGCTTCGCCCTCTGCGACAAGACAAGTCCATTTCTATTGTGCGTTCACACTGAATAATAATAATAATAATAATAATAATAATAATAATAAAAAAAAGCATGATTGCTAGATTTAGAATTTTTTTGCAAAAGCGTGGAAGAAAACACAACAAGATCAGCTACATGAGATGCTCAAGATGGTGGGGGTGCGTGGGGGGGGGGGGGGGGCGGGGCAACTCATAACACCCGTCACTCTGTGATGCGATCACATCACCATTAATGCTTCATGATTATATCCAAAAGTCCTGCTCGTGTAGAGGCTTTATCATAGATAGCAAATGTGGCTCACTACTGTAAATTACTAAAAAGCGAAAAAACCAATACAAACAAAAATGCATTTATATAGACTGATACGATGAGGAGCAAACCTGCTGCTTAAGTTTCCCTGCTTATCCGAGAAGGCATTCACCATGAGAACATTCCTACCTTCCCCTTTCCACAGTAGCACTTAACAGTTTTTTGTACAAAGCAGTCACTTCCCACAAACTCAATGAGGTAGACTGGGGTCAAGCTAACCCACCTTGAACTCCATACAAATAAAACATCTGGTGCCTTTTGTGAAGCCACAGGTCAATATTATCTCAATTATTCTTATATTATCTTACATCTCTTCCATCGAAAGATACACAGTTCTGTGCGGAGCCCCTCCAGGATTGTCTTGCTGATATCCTAGTTGATCTTCATCTTCATTGATGACTTGGTGGGAGAGTGTTGAACTGGGGCGGGAGAGTGTTGCACTGGGGTGAGGGGGGGAGGGGGAGGGAGGAAGAAAGACAGACCAACGAGGAGAGAGAAAAAAAAAAAAAAGATACAATAGGTCCAAGTGAAAGTCTTATTAGTTCATCTGAGTAATTGAAATGGCTTTAAAAAATCAACGGCCTTCGACTTATTACTACCCTACAAATGCACTGATGTGATCTCTAAAATCAGGGCGCTTTCCGTAGGTGTGAAAAGGAAGGATTCCAGCCAGTCAGTCGGTCAGTCAGCTAGCTTATTATGGGAGAGCAATAAAGGAAGTAGAGGTGCTTTTGGCAGGCAAGGTTTTTCTGTTATTGGTGGTGGTGCTATAGTTTATTCCATAAGTCATAAAACAGAAAAACAAAACAAAACAAAACAAAAAAAAAATCTGCTCAAGCATGGCCAGCACTGCTGCTTGCACAGACAGGTGGCATCTTCCAAGGGTTTCCTCCCTTCAGGCCTTTGGCTCCTGGGGGGGGAGAAATGCAAAGTCTTGTCTTTCAGTGAAGGGAGGGGAACCCTTTTGGCCCCCGGCCTTGAGTCTGAGGACAACTTATGAACTGAGTGATGAGCAGGGTCCGACAGGCTTTGGCGCAGGGGTGTGGTTCCTGACGCTCCACCCTGTTAGTTCATCCATTTTCTGCAGTTCCAAGCTCCGCAGTGGCAGGGGATCTTGTGCTGATCGTCCTCAAAGTCAAACTGATAGTCATAGGTCAGCTAGAGTGGGAGGCAGAGGGATAAGATAAGAAGATCATTTAGGCCCATGTTTGCTTAATGCACTGAAGTTTAAAATGTTGGTCCAAGCCACCTAATTAAAACACAGGCTCTAAAATGATTGATTTCTAAGTCACTCACCTCCTCGCCCTTGGGAATTCGGCGACTGGAGATGATTATGATCTTGTCCTCTTTGTCAAAGGTCACCACCTCAGCAACACAGTTGGGTGCACAAGAGTGGTTCACATAGCTTGAAAAAAAGTCAAGACGACAAGAGTTTATTTACAAGGAGTCATGTAATGTTGCCCTTTGGGACGAGTGAACAATCTGTCAGACAGGCGGAGGAGCGGACACTCACCGGGCAGGCCCACCGGTAATGGTGGCGTCGATCACATTCTCGTTGTTGATGCGGAACATGTAGATCCCACGGTTCTAGAGAGGAACACCCAACAAAATCAGGGGTAAAGGGGTTATCCACACTCCTCTGCAAATTGAAACATTTCAAAAGAAGGTCATGGGAAACAAGATCGAACCGGTCTCGTTCATTTAAGTAAACCATCTGAAATCCAAATTTTGGCGGACATGTTGCTTTTCTAATGGCTTGTTTTGTCTTACCGCCTCCTCGTAGACTTTCTCCCGACGGTTGGCCACTTCATTGCGGATGATTGTGCCGATGTATTCAATGACCATGGTGTGTTTCTCCAGGTCTTTGGCGGCGTACAGACCCAGTCCCTGGATGCGCGAGCGGGCCAGATAGACGTTGTTTTTCCACTCGGTCTTCAGACGCCGGTACTGAGACGACTTGGAGTGGACAAACTGCTTGCTGTAGGGGGTGTTGGTCTCCCCAGTGAAGGTGCTCTGATAGGCTTTTGACATGCTTGTGCTGTTCAGGGTGTGGGGCCTGGAAATGACAAAAAAACACTCAAGTTAACTCACTTGGTAATACTTAAGCATGCAATAAGAACCTTGATCTAAAAACACACTGGACATTCTGGATTGTTGCTTGTGTAGACTATGCTCCATGTGCCACCAGGGTTCTACTGACTCTCTGCACTCTCACCTCTTGCAATGGGACAGGATCTTGGGCTCAGAACGAGCGCAGCCGCTGGGGTTGATCATGAGCGGCAGTTCCATCAGAGGGTGACGGCCGTAACGGAACACGTAGTCCTGGCAGTTCTCCACTCCAGGTAGCTGGTTGGCATACACACACACATACGAAGACTCGCGTTAGATCTTGAGGGGCACGCCAGCACCCCCGAGACTGCAGCTTTAGTGCGGAATAATAAAGCATGAACTGTAGTCTTTTTTTACTTACGGATTCAGTGATGCGCATGACTGCGTGTATCCGGAGGCCATACATTTCCTCTCCCTTCACGTGGTCAGTGAAGAGCTTCAGCATGCCCGCCTCCTCACGCAGCTTGGCCACCCGCTGCACCACCGTACCCCAAATGTCTGTGGGCACAAGATGATCAGATTTCCCCATCAGCCAACTAGCCTTACTCAATTTCCACTCAACTATGCACACAATCATCATTCAAGCTGAGCATATCTTGGCTGCCACATGTATTCTAGGTCAGGCAAGTTCTCCGAATAATTATTGCAATCTGCCTACAATATGCAATGCCGACATTCCAACACAATATTCACAACAGCCCAGTGATTTAAAGTCGAGAGGCAACTATACTGGTGACAATACGCTTAACAGAAGACAGTCCATACCATCAGGGCTGCTGTCGTTGAAGTGCAGATCCTCCTGGCCCCGCTCCAGCACCCGCACCTCAAACACCGGCCTGCCGTCGGTTTCACTGATGCGGCAGCGGTACCGGCAGCGCTTGTTAGGAACCCGGGTGCTCCAGTAGATGCGCGTGGCCTCATAGCCCACCGGGAAGATGGCGGTGGCCGAGTGGAAGATGGCCATCTGTGAGGGCAGCAGCTGGCCCACGGCGTGGAAGATGAGGCCGCCCACGCGGAACATGTAGATGCGGTCGCCACGCTGCAGGATGCTGGCGATCTGCTTCACCTCGTCCCGTTCGATGTAGACGCGGCGGTAGACGGCGAAGGTGCTCAGCTCCTCCTCGCTGGGGCCCTTCAGCTTGTGCTGCGTGCACAGCATGGTCTTGTCCTTGAAGAACATGCAGCGGGCGCGGATGGCGCAGGCAAAGTGGTAGACGTTGGGGCAGCGCAGGCGGTTGCAGCTGTTGGTGGCGCCGGTCTTCTGGCAGTAGGCACAGCGGGTGCGCAGGCCGCGGCGCAGTGCCACCTCCACGTTCATGAGCGCGCCGCCCTGCGTCTCGTACACCTCGGTGGACCACAGCGCGCAGTTCAGGTGCACCCACAGGTCCACGTCGATGTTGAGCAACCGGGCGGGGCCGTCGGTGGAACCGTCGCCCTCCTCGTGGCAGAAGCAGCACTTGCGCTTGTCGCGCGGCAGCTTGTTGGGCCGCAGCGTGATCTGCAGGCGCTCCATCAGCTCCGACACCTCCCGGCTGTTCTCCTTCTTGGAGCCGCCCTTGCGGATGGTGATGACCATCTGTAGCCTCTTCCAGCGCAGGCCCTTCCACTTCTTAATCTTTGGCTTGATCTCCAGATCGTCGCCCGACAGCGGCCGGCTGCGCGGCTTGATCAGTTTGGGGGACAGAGTCAGGCTGAAGGAGATATGGGACTGTATGGGAGTGGCCAATGGTTCCTGCTTGGGGACAGGAGAGGTTAAAGCAGCAGCAGCAGCAGCGGCGGCGGCCTCGTCCCCACTAGGAGCAGCTGGAGGCTGGTCAGGGGGGCGGATGGGCTCCTGCTCAGGCTCGGTTTTAATGATGATTCCAGCAGGGCTCACGGGAGGAGCTGGTGACGGGGATCTGGGTTGGGCAGGAGGAGCATCCACAGGTGGGGCAGAAGCTGCCTCTGGATCAGCATCAGAGGTCGTCTCTGGGGCAGGGGTAGGGGCAACAGCAGGGGCAGGAGCAGGAACAGGAGCAGGTGGCGTTGGCGGTGGTGGCGGAGAGGGAGACGGGGGTGGGGATTCCTCAATGGGGAACACAGGGAGGTGACGCACATCCAGGTCAGACACATTGGTGGTGTAACAGTGCTGCGCTGGTCTCTCCTCTTCCTCAGAGCACTCCTGAAGGAGACGGACAGAACACGGGGAAAGTAAATACCTTTAATTCTGTTACAGATTCTAGTCCTGGTACATCCGCTGGTGCTCCAAACTACCACTGCTGCTTCTACTTGACATTTTCGAATGAAACCTCACCTGTTTGATGAGAGCCAGGATGTCGATTTGCTTCTTCAGAGTGCACCCAGGCAGAGTTACGTCATACTGCCTCACCCACTCTGCATCCTGGTCTCCATCCACAGCGCCAGGCTTCAAACACAGGGCTCCTGAAATGTGGAATTCAGTTTGAAACTCTTAATTTGATGTCGGTAGGACAAGCCAGAATCCCCAACAGAAATCACCACATCACAATTTTGAATGGCCGCCCCAGGTGTTCACATACCCTTGGAGCAGGGTTTTACATTAGGCAATGTTGGCCTGACAGTGCAGACATACCAGACAAGCAAAAAAAGGGGTACGGTTTACTCGCATAATCAAAGTCATTTGTAAGATGAGCACTAATTTAAAAACAATTATTCATGAATGTTCTCAGTTTGAATTAGTTTATCAATATGAATTTTTTTTAAATCTGGATATATGAGGACACAAATGGACCATCAAACAGGTATGTAAATAGATATAAGCCCCGAGAAGGACAAAAATAATGGCTACAGTCTACATAGGTATTCTTTTAATTAACACCAAACAGGAACGTTATGATGCGTGCTTAAGAAAACACAGTATCTACTAAAACACTCTTAACACTCTTTATACAAGACGGTGATGAGGGAGGAACAAAGACGTGGATTAAATTACCTGGATTAGAGGGATCGGGACCTTTTCCGGGTCCAGCTCCTCCAGCTCTGCCTGGACTTTGGGGGAAGGTCACCTCATAGGAGCTTGGAATCCGCATATGCAGAAGCTGGGCCACAGCCACCATGACTGTATTCAGATTCTACGCAGAGAAAGGTTACAGTGAGAACAGGTGCTTTAGCTGCTGCCAAACTGAGAATATAATAGCCTAACTGAGAATATAATAGCCAAACTGAGAATATAACAGCCAAACTGAGAATATAATAGCCAAACTGAGAATATAATAGCCAAACTGAGAATATAACAGCCTAACTGAGAATATAATAGCCTAACTGAGAATATAATAGCCTAACTGAGAATATAACAGCCAAACTGAGAATATAACAGCCAAACTGAGAATATAATAGCCCTAAGGAGTTCTGTACCTTGGCTGCAGCAGCAGACAGTGTGAATGTGACCGACACCTCGTTGTTCTTAGCTTTGTCCCACGGACCAGTTGCGGAGACCACCTTCCCATCTACCGCCTCAAATGGCTTTGTTTCTGGAAAAACTACACAGAAACCCAACAGATTTAATTACATGCAGACCAGCCAGTTGATGCAAAGGAACCATATATTACAGCAATACATTTTTTTTTTTAAGCACAGACTGATCTGATGGTTTCCAGACATACTAGGTATGGCAGCACGAGGTATGATTGGGATGGTCGGGGAAATCGCTCTCTCATTCTCCTCCTCTTTGGGCTCCAGCAGAGGGAACCTCGGGATGTCTTCGCCGATCAGACTCTCGGGGGAAGATGCCGGAACTATGCCATCGAAGGCATCACTGTCGTCATCACTCTCCATTCTGAAAAAAAAAAAAAAAAAAAAACAACAAGCATGCCCTTTTAGGTTCAGAGGCAGAACGTATTGCACACAAAAGAGAATACTTACTCCATGGAATTCAAACAACATGAATTTCAGTCTGTGCCGTACCTGATGTCCTCGTTCTGGTTGTGAGGTGGAGTAGGTAGGGCCGCCAGTATGTCGACACTCTTTACCTCCTCAGCCACAGAATCTAAAGAGAAAAATAAAATAAAAAAATCACTACATCATACCATGGTTCTCCATTAGATAACCTTCACTGAAATACAAAAATCGTGCGTAGCCTTATCCTTACCTATAGTGTTTTCAGTTGCTTCGGTCTCCTTTTTATCCTCAGAGAGCTCCTCTACGGCTGTCACACCATTCAGCAGCTTGTGCTGCACAGAGGGTGGTGGAGTAGGGGGCAAGGATGATGGTGGTGTTGGTGGGTTACTGAGGTTATTCTACAAAGATCAGACAATTGGCATAAAAAAAAAATTTGCATCAATGAAAACCCAGAGAGTCCTTACCAACAAGACGAAAAATCACTGAGTACTTGCAGCTAGGTCATACCTTGGTAAGAAGCTGAGAATAATAATCAGGGATGTTGTCAAGCACAGCATTCCCAAAGCCACCCTTCAATTGGGCCTTGCCATTGGCTGGGCTGCTGCCAAAAGGGGCAAACAGATCCAGGCTGGCCGTGATGGCGGGCTCCATCAGGGGGAGGAGGGAGAGGCCCTGGATGTTGAGAGGAAAGCACCACAGGAATCAAAAAGTCATCATAAACGTAATCTCTTTGCTGTTAAGCACTTTGTTTGTTATGACATTGTTTTGTTATGAAAGGTGCTATACAAATAAAGTTTATTATTATTAGTAGTAGTATTATTATTATTATTATTATTATTATTATTATTATTATTATTAAAGAAAGGCAAATATACATTTCAATATTTTCAGACAATGGAATTAATTTCCATGTCTTATACACTGATGGGGTGAGAGTCCAACTCACTTGCTTCAGCTGCTTCATCAGAGCCTCTGTGCTTTTTCCAACCTCTTCCTTTTTTGTCTTCTTCCTGGAGTTTGGACCACGTTCCCCAGCTTTATTAGTCCGCTTGGCTTTGACGACAGGAGGCCTCTTTGTTATAGACTGAAGGTCCTGTGAAGGAACAGTGGTGGTTAAAGAAATGCATCCGAGAGGGTGATAAAGAAGTTATATACAAAACACAAAATCGGAGTGTGTAGCTCTCCCATACCTCCATGTTGCGTGGCGTCCCCTGAAGCTTCTGCTCCAACAAGGCCAGTTTGCTGTTGATATGTCCATTGATCTCATTATGGATGCCTTCAGAGGGTCTCTGGGCGGCAAGCTGCAGGTTCTTGGTTCTTAGGAGCTTCTGCAGTAGTTGTTGACCCGTTTCGGTTCTGGGCATGTGGGATCCAGGGTCTCCTGAAGCGTTAAGGTACCCACTGACGGGCTCACCAGATGCCTCCCGCTTGACGATCCCCGTGTGGGCGACACCACCCCCATCTGTGTCACACTGCACCTCCTTTGGCTCTTGTTTGATGTTCTGAAGAGTCATCTTGCAGAGAACTCCTTCACTGGACCCGGGGGTCTGCTGTGTGACACCATCCATAGGATGTGCTCCTGGTCGGAGCAGCTGAGGGTTCTGTCCAAAATGAGGGGAAGGCCCGTTCAGCGGGGTGGTTTGTCTTACCTCACCGCCAGAACCATGGAGCTCTGACTTGAGACCTGACAGATCTTGGAGAGTCTTAGCCAGAGGTGTTCTTAAAGGGGAGGCTGATGCCATGTTTGGATTGAATGGACTGTTTTTCCCAGCCCCACCATCCACTCTGGCCGGCGAGGAGAGGTTAGACAGACAGGGAGTGCCCGGGTTGGATCTTATTCGTGCGGGGCTTGCATCAGATTCTTGTTTCTGTCCAGTGGAACCTGCCGGTGAGCCTCCTGCGTGAGAAGGTGATGCCTGGAACGGACTCATGGCCGTGGCCATCTGTTGTTGCTGGGAATGCTGCTGGTATTGTTGGCCCTGGGCAGGAGAAGTTTGGCGCATGAGAAGGGCCTGGCGTTGCTGGGCTGAGGGGTCTACGGGGGAGCCCACGCCAAGTGACGGGTGGGGAGACATGGGTCTGACCATACGGCCCTGAAGAGAGGCTCGAACCTGTCCCATCATAGCCCGAGGCAAAGGCACCTGGCCTCTCATCATCTGTTGCTGCTGGGCCTGCTGCTGTTGTTGTATCATCTGTTGTTGCTGAACAGTGAGTCCATACTGAGGAGAGGCCCCTTGCTGTGACGGTTGCTGCTGTGGCATGAGACCCTGCTGGAACTGCTGGCCCACACCTGCAGGCTGGCCCATCCCCCCTGGTTGCTGAGGTGATCCTACCAACCCTGGTTTCCCTGGTATTCCATAGTGAAGCTGTTGCTGACCTTCAAGGCCAGGCATCCGAGGCCCAACTTGCTGTACCTGGCCTTGCATGGCTTGGGGATGCATCTGTCCCTGGACCTGTCCCTGGGCCGCAGACATCCTCATCATCTGGCCCTGCCGCTGAGCAATCATCTGGTGGATGTGCTGGATTTGCTGTTGTGGTGTCAGGTGACGCAGCTGAGGGTTTTGGGCAATGATGGCCTGGATGTTAATAGGAGTTCTTATTTGTCCAGTGGGAGCTACAGGCCTCTGGCCCATCATCTGCTGTTGGCCCCGGCTCATCATGTCAATCTGTCCCATCATGGCCTGTTTCTGCTGCTGCTGGACTAGCAGGGCTTGCTGCTGCTGCTGTACATTAGGATGAGCGGCCATTCCTGGCTGAGTTTGACCTGGGTGGATCTGTACCATGGGATTCTGTAACTGCACCGTTCCATCAGGCTGCTGCTGGTTGATGGCATCCTGTGGCTGCTGCATGATATTCTGGACAACCTGCTGCTGCTGCTGCTGCTGTTGTTGTTGTTGTTGTTGTTGCTGTTGCTGCTGCGCTTGTTGTTGGGCAATGAAACACATTTGTTGGCCTTCCTGCTTGATAGTGACCAACTCAGGCCTCTCAGGGTTAACGGAGGGTTGCCTCTGAAGAGAGAGCTGTACCTGCTGCTGCTGCTGCTGCTGCTGGGTAACAGCTTGCTGGTTGCTTACGAAACCTTGCTGCTGCTGCTGCTGAAGCCCAGACGATGCAGGGCTTTGAGACATTTGTTGCTGTGGTACCTGCTGTTGCTGTTGCTGCTGGCCCACGTAATTAGGAGTTTGCTGCTGCTGCTGTTGTGCTACAGCTCCTTGCACATCTCCAGGATGTCCTTGTTGCATCTGGCCAGGTATTGAAGGTCCCATCTGTTGAGATGAGGTTTTGGGACTCAGAATTCCTCCCTCTTTGGCTGTTGAAGACTGAGGGTCTTGGGAAAGCCCAGGCATTCCTTGCGGTAAACCCTCTGTGGCCCCTGGTATTTGGGAGGGCTGGGCATTTGCAGATGGAGGCGTTCCTACCACTCTCTGGGGTTCTGACGGGCTCAGTGGTGTTTGTAGTCTCTGCTGTGACGCTTGCTGTTGTTGTTGTTGTTGCTGTAGTTGTTGTTGTTGTTGTTGTTGCTGTAGATGCACAAGGTTTTTTTGCTGCTGCTGCTGAGAGAGGAGCATACGCTGTGCCAAGATATTCTGCTGCTGCTGCGGTGTCAGCTGACCCTGCGGGCCTGCGAGAGCCAGCTGGGGTCCAACTGGTCCCTGCTGGCCCATCATCCCCTGCGGCCTCTGCTGCACCATCTGATTTCCCACCATCATGTTCTGAGCCTGTGGCATGGGCTGGCCCATGGGGTTCTGCTGTGGCATCGGCGAGACCACTTGGTTTGCCATCATGCCCTGAGGAGTCTGCATTAGACCCGGCTGATTCTGTTGGTTAGCCATCAGTCCTTGCTGCAGGTTGGGAGCGCTTTGAGCCATTAATGGATTGGCCATCATTCCTTGTGCTTGTTGTGGAACCAAACCACCCTGTTGCTGCTGGGCGATCATCCCAGGCTGATGACTCTGAGGTGGCATCGGCTGCTGTCCCATCATCAACTGCTGCTGCTGCTGTTGCTGCTGCTGCAGCTTCTGAACCATCTGCATCCGTTGCTGAAGCTGACGCTCGTGTAAAAGCCTTGGGTCAGCCCCCTGAAACCCTGGAGCCTGCGGGAAGAACCCTCCGGGGGCGCCAGGCTGAGGGGCTCCCAGGGCTCCAGGGTGAGGCGGCTGGGCGCCCATGAAAGGCTGTCCCTGCGGCATTCTCACGGGCATACCTCCTCCTTGAGGAACATATCCAGGTGGTTGGCCCATCATTGGTGTTCCTTGCTGGCCCATCATGACTTGCCCTGGCATCTTCGAGAGGGGCTGTGGAGTTTGGGTGGATGGCCCCGCGGGCAGCAGTCCAGAACCTTGCTGGTGCTGCTGCTGCTTGCTTCGATACTCCGCAATCAGGTTAGTGTGTTCCTTCTGCTGTTTTCTCACCTGCGATGGAAGAAATTGGTAATAAACACGTTAAAGCCATCCGTTTTTCTACTACACCCATGATCATCACAGCTCCAAAGCATGAACTTGCATTTCCAAACCTGGTCAAGCTGTTTCTGGATCTTGCTTTGTTCTTCAGTGACGAGCTTGAGCTTCTCTGCATCGGCCTCTGCAAACTCACGGCCAGCCTTCTTCGCCGTGCGCTGCTTGGCACACAAGGCTTTACGGGATTTCCTGTGTGCCCCGATCTGTTCCTCAAGGAACTTCAGCTGCATCTGCAGAAGTTGCTGAGTGTGCAAGAGCCACTCTTCATACTGGTGCTGCTCTGTATCATCTAAGCACCGACAAGTCCAGATAGGATGGTCAGAGCAAAAGAAAGAAAGAAAGAAAGAAAGAAAGAAATCAGTCTAAGACAGCACTATCCAATTGTATTTCTTAGTCACATATATACAACTCCTTCATATTTCCAGCTCCTTCTGCATTCAAATGACACACAATCAAACAATTTAGATTAACAATTATTAACAAGATTAACATACTTATGATGCCCTGCACAAACTGTGGAGGATTGGGTCTGGATTGAGCCTGGTCAGTTCCATCACCCTCCTGAGAAAACAATGAGTCACAGAAGAATTTACTCAGGCTGTCCCCCCCACACTTTCCCAAAAATAATACACTTAATGGACGGGGAACACAATACCTTGGATGATCCAGCTGGAAAGTGCCCTTGTGGGTCTCCACCGCCTGTAGCTGATGCCAACCGCTGGGCCAGGAGAGATACTTGTTGCCTGGGTGAACAGATGGCACGATTAATATCACAGTCAGTGTAAACCACTTCTGAAGTAAGCCTCAGTAAGTAAGAAAGGACTCGTGTACCTATTGATCCCAGGAGCACCTCCCATGGGGTCTTGAGCCAACACCCTCTTGATGCCTTTCAGCGCCACCATCTTTGCTTTAGCAATGGGGTCCATGATGTCATCTGTCACCAATCTGTCAAGATCTACTCAAAGACATTCAACATAAAACATAAAAAGGTGTCATGTTATATTTCACCAGACAAAACTTGTATCAAATCAAAATACCGAGTAAGGAAAGGCAACTACCTTTGTCTGGGAAGAAGTTATTGGCCACATTGGGTTTGACCATTTGTTGAGGTTGTGGAGCCTGTTGTGGATTTAGTCCTGGCCCTACCCTGATCATGCCCTGTTGTGGCGTCATGCCCATATGGGATGCTGGAGGTGGCATCGGCGTTCCCATTAATCGGTGCTGGTGCTGCTGCTGCTGAGGTGGCATAATATGTGGTCTTGGCACCATGCCTGGCTGACCGATTAGTCCCTGGGGACGTTGGTGAGGGGGGAGCAATATCTGGCCGTGAGGAGGCTGTTGTTGTGGGTGGAGAGCAGCCCCCATCCCTCCTTGCTGGAGGGCATTAAGTTGCTGCTGTTGCTGTTGTTTCTGGAGTTCTTTCTTTTCATGCTCAAGCAGATCCTGTATTAATAGGGGCAGTTCACTGGCTTCAAGGGAGCTCTCCACTTTGTCAAGATCCACTGCTGGCGAGTGCTGTCCCCCTCCATCAGGAAGCCCTAGATGGTCCTCACCAAGGTCTGGGTGTGGTGTTGCTGGCGGAAATGACATTGAATCAGCCTGACCGGAAAGCGGAAAGGGCATCCCTCCCAAACGAACTGTGCTGAGTGAAGCCGTTTGGTTCTCTCCACCCGCTTGTTTAGTTGTTGAACCTGATCCTCCCAGCAACATCGAGACAGCTTCACCCATCTCATCTTTTACAACAGCAGGATTTTGCTGTTCCTTAAACTCAGACAAACTTTCAGCAGTAAAGCCTTTGTCTTCTAGCTTTATGTTTGCAAGTCTTGAAGCATCAGGGACCTCAACTGATGAACGGGGTTGTGAACTATTAGAGGAGGTAGAGCTCTCAGCTTTGGGAGTCCGGACATTTTCAGAGGTTGACAAAGCTGTATCTGGCCCAGCCAAACCAGCCTTTGGTTTTTCTTCCACCTTGATGTCAGCTGTCGCAGATGTTGGTCCTTCCCCTTCTGCTTCCACCAAGCGCAACTGATCAGAAAAGACATCCTTTGGGTCACCCTGATCAAGCTCCGGGTCGGTGTAGGCCAGCAAGTCAAACTCATCACTGTTGAGCAAATCGTCCAAATGTGGATCAGCCGTCTCAAGGTTATCCAGATTACCCAAGTCATCATCCCCCTTGTCAGGATCCAAGTCCAGAGTAGCCAGGTCATCTTCATCCTCCACTCCTGCGGCATCCCCTAGTCCTTTCGGAGCAAAGGGATCCTCCAGGACTGCCTCCGGAAGATCGACGCTGTCCACTGGGGCAGTTGGCTGTGCTCCTACGCCACTCGCTGGTGCAACTTGCTGAGGATTCTGAAGTGCACTGGGAGTGTTGGGGTTGGCAGTGGGCATCTGGGATTTAACCTGCGACTGCTGCTGAAGGTCAGCACCCTGTTGAGACAGTAGTAATCCCAAACCACCTTGCTGTAGCCCTTTTCTCAGGCCATCGGCTTGTGTTTGAGCCATGGACTGCTGTACCATTTGAGGAGTCATAGGCCTGATGGGGTAAAAAGTGCCTTGGGCGTTGCTGACCTCCCCTTGGCATGAACTGGGGTCCGAGTGGCATTCTTTGGGCATTATGCCTCAGCTCTATAAATTGAGGTGGTGGGCCAGAAACACAAGTCTGCATGGGCTCGCCCCCGGCTCCGGGGACCATTCCCATGGGGTTGGCCATACTCCCTTGCATCCCTTGTATGGCCAGTGGATTGTTGACCGGGGCACCTAGCTGATGTCTGGCTCCTAACGCTTCCATCCCAGACGGCTGAGGGAACCTCCGGGCGCCTGCGGCCTGACCTTGCCAATGAGGTGGGAATGGATGACGAGGGAACACTCCCTGTGGATTTCCAGGTCCCTGTTGTCTATATTAGAAGATAAAATTCAAAACATTGTACACATTAGAGAGACACTTTGTATTATGAATTAATTGTGAGACACACAATTAAGTGAGTCTATATCGATTCTTGAAATTGTACGATCGATCGTTGACTCTGTACCATTGGTCAGTGTATACGAATTTATATTTGATGTAGTCAGCGAGGGTGTATGACAGTAAGAGCCTTCACAACAAACAAGGAATCCAGATTGCAAGGGGTGGGATAATGCCCCTTTCTGCAGACCAGAACAAGGCAATGCTCCATTCATGACTACGGGAATGTCAGGATTACACCAAACAATGACGAGGTGAACCAGAGCAGTGCAGACAGACCTTCTGAAGCAGCCGGCGCCGACGTGAGTGGCAGCCTTTCCACGTAGCTCCGTTGTCTCGAGTCTTTTTAGCTTTTTCTAAGTTTGTTTGTCCTTGTTTACACTTTGCTTTTCATAGGCACTGTGTAGATATCTTTATATCCTATGGATACACTTACGAATCGACTGCAACAGGGCAGTCAGTATGGGTATGTATATGTGATTTATGTATGTATGTATGTATGTCGGTGAGGTGTATAAGTGTATATGTGTATAAGCTACTGGATGACTAAAATTTCCCTCGGGATTAATAAAGTATCCATCTATCTATCTATCTATCTATCTATCTATCTTATGCAATGCATGTCAGCAAGTGTCAAAGAAATGCAAACCTAGAACCCATCAGAGGGATGGACAACAGGGAGTGGAACGAGACACAAGCTAACTATACTATGGGAATATGTGGTTGCTATTCTGAAAGATTGCAAAAGTGTGTGTGAAAAAAAAACAAAAAAAAAACAAGGAATACGGATAGCCTACAGGGTCAATGCTCCAGGCTATAAAAACACAGAGCAACTGGCACACCTCTGATGACAGTCTGTGTTATGCATAGTCTGCATCAGTCAAGTAATTAGGACACAACACAGTGTACAAAGACTCATTTCCTGACACAGCCCTCAGCATTACATTCGCCACACTGACCGCTTCCTGTCGGTGTGTCACTGTGTCGGTGGTGTCCACTTGACTACGCCATCATTCTGATCAAAACGGTAGTTACACTAATCTAAATAAGAAGAAAGAATTGTCCTCCCTGTCTAACTACTTTAGTTAAAATGATGTTCAACATTTTTGTGTAACCAAGAGCTGCCCAATTCAACTGACATTTACCGTTAGAGAAAGATTTATGATATATGATTGATATATGATACCGTTATAGGACAATTTATGACATTTATGATGTTTAGTCTGTAACCATGTCTCTGATCCAAGCTTACAATACAAAATAGGATGTCCCAGTCTGACCAAAAATGTCTAAGCCACGACCAACCCTATCCAAAAAAACTATGCGCAAAATGCTAAAATGACCCAGTTTTCAATTCCTCAGAAATGCCCTAGTTGCACTGTGGTTATATTCATGAGAAGGTGAAACAACTGACTGCAACACAGGAGATCCAACTAGGCATGCCTCCATCAATTATTTTATGCTTACACAGCTAAAGTTTCCATGGACTGGACTTGGACTGACAACCACCCATGCCAATGTGGCAGTGAGGAGTCATATACAGGGGTCAGTGAGGGGTCATAATATGCAGTATGTACAGATGGATATTAAATGAATGTACATACCTGAGAGCATTAGGGTCCATCATTACAGGTGTCCCAGGTGGCACTGGTCGGCCATCCATGGGTCCCACAGGGAGCGGGAGCTTCCCAGCAGCTGCTGCTTGAGCAGCGGCCGCAGCCACTGCTGCTCGGTCCTAAAGCAAGCGAGACACAAACACACACATGAGAAACACATGTGGGCCGCATCACCTGACAACTGGAGAAATGTTTCTCAAGAGGCTTTGATCAGCACAGAACCGTTTTTAAGCACATGTGCAACATTTGTTAGCTGATACACGTGCATAGACAGTTATTGAGATGAGACGATCAGCTCTGGAATGGCATGTGGCACTCTGAGATTCTTCTGAATGAAGAGTGCGTTACAAATCAAATGAATTATTATTATTATTATTATTATTATTATTATTATTATGATGTACCTGAGGGTATGGTGGTGGGGGCCGTTGACTTTTGTCTTGTTGGTATGCTGCCATGTCTCCACCCGGCCAAACTTGGACAGCAGCACTTGCTGCTGCCGCCTCCTTCTCTTGACGAGAGTTTCTCTGCATCTTCTGTCTGATCAAGAACTCCCGCAGCTTCTGTTTCTTGGGAATAGACTTGTTAGAGATCATAAAGAAAGGCAATTAAAAGAAAAATCAAAATCAGTTACAATGAAGGTGTACCTGTTTGTTCTTGTCCATCTCTGAGGGATTCAAGCCAATGAAGGCCGGGTCCTGACCAACTGCCATATCCGGTATGTCCTGTTGGATTTGCATGGCCTGGACCTGGGACGCATCAGGTGGTCGCACAGATGTGGGATCCTGGGCCCCAGGTGGCAGTGACATCCTGGGGTGGAAGTCTGAACCCATCGGCTGAGGATGCTGGAGCTGCTGGAGCTGGGCCTGGAGCTGGGCCTGGAGCTGGGCCTGGGGAGGGTGAGACTCCCCAAATGGAATGCGCACCTGCTGCTGGCTCATGGGATGGGCCCCGACGCCAGGGCTTCGGCTGAAAGACGGCAGCCCAGGGGGCTTTCCAGAGAGGGGATCCACCATCGAGGGAGAGCAGGGGGGCATGGGTGACTGCTGGTTTGGATGAGGAGACCCTCGGAAAGTCTGACTGCCCTCTGGGACAGCAGAGGAGGGGCGAGGAGGTTTGTGCAGAGTGGCAAAGGGGTCTCTGGATTGGGGGCGTGAGGGTGGCCTCGAGTAAGGGTCGGGGGACTGGAAACGAGGTGTAGCGGGCGACTGAACTGAAAAAGCGTCGTTGGACAGGGCACCGGGAGTGAGGGGAGACTGGGAGCTGCCCTGAGACTGTGGGCTGGAGGGCACTCTCGAGTGCGACTCCTGCTGGGGCGGCATGGGTAACCTCTGGGGCAGCGGGGAGCAGCTGTCCCCAGACTGAGGCCGGGGAGTGAGGGGAGGCTGAGCGTTAGGGTCTGAGAACGAGGCGGAAGGAGACTGCCGGTAGCCCTCCGACGGGTGATTGGGAGAGGCGCCAGGGGGGAGAAGCCCACCGGACGCACCACTCCCACCGTCTCCCGGGTGCATCCGAGGGGTCAATGGAGCCTTGAACAGTCCGTCTCCTGAGTCCAGCATTCCAGCAGGGGAGCCAGTGCCAATATCTTGGCGCCCAGTGGAAGAGGAGCGTGGAGAAGGGCCGCTCATGTCGGCCCTATACTGACCGACCCCGGCTGGTGAGGAGGGCACTGATGAAGACGAGGGGGATGAGCCGTATTCCTGACGAACCACTGCCTGCTGATTGCGGAACGGGTCTACATAGTGGGTGTTGTGAGGAGGGGAGAAGAGGGGGGAGTCCCCCAGCCCAGTCGCCCGGGCTCGGGGACTTTCAGGTGGGCATAAGGGTTCCTGAGAGGCTGGTTGGGGCTGAGACTGAGGCATGTGGCCTTGCTGCTGGGGTCTAAAGAATGGGTCAACCTGCTGAGCCCTCCGCTGGTTGCCAGGAATTCCTGGCTGCATGTCGAGAGGGCCAAGGCTAGTTGGCCGTCCCTGAGGAGGAGGCCCCTGGGAGCCAGAGTGAGGGTAACCTGAGGAAGACGCCTGCAGAGGGCTGGCGGAAGCCTGTGAGAAGGGCTGGGTGGAGGGGTGAGAGTGTGGATGAGGGGATTGAGGAGGCAGCTTGGAAAAGGGATCTATCCGGGCATCTGCAGCCGAACCTGGGGTCTTCAAGGGACCGTCGGGAAAGAAGGTGGAGGATGAGGCCGAGTCCGGGCCGAAGGGAAACGGGCTCTCAGCAGAACTGGGCTGAGAAGTGGAGGCTGAACCAGATGGCGGAGGGATCTGAAGGTGTAGGCTTGGTCGTTCCCCTTTAACTCGAACCCCCCCTTCTGTCTTAATGGTCCTGCACACCTGACTCTCTGCCTGCTTTAAAGGGGGGAAAAAATAAAGCAGTGTTGCGTATTGAATGAACTCCGAAGCACGGGATATACTTCTAGAATACTTTTTCTAGCAGAAACAACGCAGCGTTTTCAGTTTTAGTTCAGCATTTCCGTTTCACGTCCTTACCTTCTGTGCTTTATTAATGCGCTGAGCAGCTCGGTTGTCTTTGGCCATTTTCTATCGGAAAAGACAAAGAGGCGTAGATTTTGTGAGCATTTGACAATTATTTAACATCATTACACTTATATTATAAATTGTCAGAATAACATAGTTAACACACCAAAAAAGGACCCTTGTCCGCAGCCGATACTTTTCTCCAGATCTTCATTATTTGTTTGCAGCGACTGGACCAATCTGCGGAGAAATGCAAAAGAGGGCATGTTGATTCTGAAACCTGAACTCTTCCAACTGCAGTGATCCGACCTGGCTTCAACCTCTTCTTTAAAAAAACCTGGAACTATACATCTAAAAAAAGGCACAGAGGATTAACATTGGCACAGTCTGACAGACCTGGGTAGTCCTGCCTGAGGGTGGGGAAGTTGATGTTGGCGTAAAGTACTGGGGAGATGGTTGACAGCTCGTTCAGCTCCTCGTCCTTCTCCCACCGCTGCAGGCTGCGCTGGTTGTACGACAGGCCGTCCCCCTCCGTTTCAGTGGGAGTCGTGGGCGTTGATGGAGTGGCGGGGGTGGAGGTTGGCGTGGCCCACGGACTTTCCTCACCCTGGTCGGGGCTGAACAGCCCCCCTCGATCCCTACACAAAAATCAAGCAGTGACATTCAGATCTGCTGTTCTGACGGGTATTTTTTTTTTTTAAGTATTTTAAGTGTTATTGTTCCAAATGCAACCCACCGCATGTCCAAGAAGGGGGACTGGGACAGCCCAGGAAAGGAGTCCATTACAGCAGCTGAGGGCAGAGATCCAGACAAGGATGTGCCTGCATGAACAATCATTGTAAATTACAAAATTACAGGAAATAAAACGCTGAAACCACTACTTGTGCCATATCAGACTGCTAATGACTGTTGGAATGACTACGAACGAAGGCATCACTTCAGGGGAAGTCTGGCATTCAGCCCTACCTGGCAGAAGGCCTCTCTGAGGGAGGCCGCCACGCTCTCCCTCCAGGATAGGCTTCACTCCACCAAGAGGGCCCCCCTCCGAATCTCCCAAGACCTTCCGGAAAAATTGCTCCGAGTCCTGACTCTCCACTCCCTGCGGAAGACCTGCGGAAGACCAAACCCAGACAAGTGGTGCAGTCAGTACATGTTTAATTCAAGAGATACAATCCAAGAGATTACTATATGTTCCACAGTAGGAAAGCGCTACCTTCACTCCTCCCCTTGTCCTGTGCTTCAGCTGAGGTCTGATCTCTGAGAGAGGAAGCCTGCCCGGTCATCTCTGAAATATGAAAAAATGAGTTAGTACAAAATGCACCTACTGTCACAGATGGCTCATGAATGTTTAAAACAGCAGACAGGTGGTCTCTGAGTTTGACCTACCCATCCCAGCTCCTTGACATGTTGGTCCTGCACCTCTTTCTTGCTTTAGCTGGAGAGCGGCACCCATCATCCTGTCCTTCGCGTCTGTTCCTACAAATAAACACAGATAGGAATAAATGACACTCATAACTCCTTCAGACTGGGGGATTTTGTCTCAGTTAAGGTGAATGTGTTTACCTGGTTCTAGGGGCAGGGGTCGAGACCCTTTCCCAGACAGAGGATGTCGCAGTAGGCCCTGAGGATTTCTCTGGCCTGGTGGAACCAGGAGAGCTTTCTTACTCTGATCTAACAATGTCTTGCCAAAGAAAGCCTCCTGCATGGGGGAAATGCACAATATTGGGGTTAATTCTGTGAGCACAGGCATCATCAGTCCTGATAACAACTGATCAGGGGTTTTTGAATACATGTTGCATCATGGTGGAAGTTCTGCTAGTCGAACTGGGAACGTGATGTGTATGGATATCAGGCAGAAGTCATAAGTACCTGCAGGTAGGCGGGAAACATATCTTCCAGCTTGCTTTTCTTCCGCCCCCGTCGCTTTTTGGCTTGCTCACCTTCGCCCTCGCCTGTCTTCACCTCCGGGGGTCCATCCATGGGAGTGTCTGGATGTGCTCCTGATGGGTTGCAGGGAAGCAAAATAATCATAAGACACTGTGTGTGTGTGTTGATTCCCTTGAGTTTGGACATTTTCATAAAATAACTGGAGCCTTTCCCCACGTACCGTCCTCCAGTTTAGTCTCTTGCCCGTCTGCTGCTGCTTCCAGAGAGCACGAGAGAGCTGCGATCTGGCCCTTCCTCATCCGCGTGTGACACTTCCTCTGTCGCACCATGAACCCACCAATCCCTAGCAGACACACCAGTTAAATCAGCAACCGCACATAAGATTTGCACCGATTCATAACGCAGTTGAACGAAGAAAGATGTTTGAAATGGTCCTACCTGGCCTGTATGGTTTTCTCTTTCTCTTTTTCCCATCGTCCATCTCCTCTGCTCCTCCCTTGAGCCCCTCGGGGTCAGCCATACCGTCAGCACCTCCTTCTGCTCCTCCCTCCCGGTCGGGACTCCCAGGGGGCTCCAGCTTTGGAAAGCACTCCATTGGCTCAGCGCAGCCTTTGAAAGAAAGATTAGGTATCAAATGAACCAGCATGGGCACATCTGTGGACGCACAGCATAGACCATTCCTGCATAGACTGCACAGCTACTCCTTTTCATATTTCGTATTCTGTAAATACTTTTTATTTTTTTATAATTTTTAGATATTTTATATATTGTTTTTCTTCTGTTCTGTAGTACTTATTATGTTTTATGTTTATTTGTCTGCACCAATATGCCAAAGCAAATTCCTGGTAGGCATAAACAATTCTGATTCTGGTTCTGACATGCATCAACAGTAGAGTCCAAGGGTCTGGAGGTGCGTGTAGAAAGATGAACTCTGACCTTTTCCCTCGTCTCCGTCTCCGTCCACCTCCTTCAGCTCAAGGCCGTCCTGGCCCACCTCGCCACACAGGGTGCCCAGGCGAGAGCGCCGCTGGCGCCGCTTGTGCAGGGGGGACATGGAGAGGCTGCGGAGCAGGGACATGCCCGACTCGGTCAGCCACACACCTTCCAGACGGTAGAACTGCGGCTCTGTGGGAGGACACACTAGGTCAGCGCTACATTAAGAAGAAGGCAGATTTCACAAACCATGTATCGTAACGGTGTTAATTATCGGACGGCGTGGTGTTATCGGCAAACGTTCGCGTTGTCATGTTAACCCATTATTAAACTGAGCATATCGATTTTTGTATCCATTATTAAACTTAGCATTTTGATTGTTTAACAGAATGGCCGATGTTTGACACTGTCCGATAACTGACATAGCTACGCTACCTGCATTCCTGAACCAAAAGCAGAACATGAAAAACATGAGCACCTTTTCAGTACAAACCCTCATGAAACGACATTAACAACTAGGCATGGCACAACAAACCAGGAGTTGGGAAATACTCACCCGGCTCTTTGATCTTAAAAGCCGACATCATGGGGGAAACCACTGGCGGAGGAAAAGAGGATACATTAGCAAGGCAAAAAAAACAACGGCCAGCTTGTTCTTTTATTTTTTTTATCACCTGCGCGAACATGAGAGTGTGGAACTGAGAGGCGGTAACTCACCCACAGGCTTGGGCACATAGGGAATGCAGGCAGTGCAGGCAAACCCTTCATCAGAAGCCTGCTCTACCTCATCCTCAGTGTAGAGACTTTCACACACAGCGTGCACCCATCTGTGGGGACCAAGAGTCAGGAGATGAACCACTCAACTCATAACAACCAAATAAGCAGACAAATAGAATGCATTCTCAAATCATACAGAAAGTTACGAGAAAAAAAAAAAAAAAAAAAAACTTAAAACATGCGCATAACTAATTAACATTTCCTTTTTTTTTTAAATATAACCCGTGTGTGTGTGTGTGTGTGTGTGTGTGTGTGTGTGTGTGTTCACCTGTCACAGTGCTGGCACTGAAGCAGTAGCTCCTCCTCCTTGAAGCTCTCTCGGCACACGGGGCAGGTGACCAGGCTGGCACAGGGGCCACAGTGGGTGTAGTTGTTCTGCCACTCGCAGTGGAACCCCGGGGAGCTGGCACCACACTGCATGCAGCACACACACCTGCACGGGCACCAGAGCAGAGCAGTCAGAGAGGAGTGACGCCAGGAGACATAAAGCCCTATCGACAGCTACGGCTCACAGGTCCTCAGACAGTAGAATGCGCTCATGCGGTATAATGAGAGACCTGGATCATTATTGACACGTCTGTTTTTGGTAGCTGGCACAGGCTGAATTTAGAAGCTCAAACTGCAAACAGCTGCAGAAGTGAGAAGTCGAGAATTTTATTCATGCATGAATTATAAATAAGCTGCTATAACACCCAGTCCCAAGCAAGTAAGAGAAGTGCCTTTTTATTGCCCATACTACCACCATTATATTTTCAGTTTGGCATCACCAACTGATTACTACTGATTTAGAACTGCCACGTTGTTTATATTACTTAAATGCAAAGTCATTGTAAGAATAAACACACGGCATGCACTTTTTAAACATTATGTGCAAAATGTACCATCTTTAAAAAAATTAAAAATAAATAATAATTTAGACCGCGTTTTTTAATCGCGAACTTTGCGGTTAGAAAATCGCGTTCTATCATATCGCGATTAAATCGCAAATGCAATTAATCGTTCAGCCTTAAAAAAAAATATATGAATTTCTAGTTCCGTGATGGGGGGGTCCTGTACCATTTGCACTTCCAGCCCCCTTTCGGGACAGTCGTCAGGGGCGGGTCCAAGCAGTAGGTGTGGTAACTGACATCACAGTCATCGCACAGCAGCAGGCGTGAGGGGTCCGAGGCCTTGCCACACACCTCACACACGATGCACTCCAGACAGCGCCAGCCCTTCCGCAACATCATTTTAGTGATCTGTACACAGACGGCAGAAACCAAATATCATTTAGAATTTGCTCATTATTATTTCTTTCTTTCATTTCCGTATCTCTCTTGTCATGCCCTGCCAAGGGACAACGGATGAAAAATAGCTAACCTAGCTAACTCCGGTGCATTTACACAGTTTTCTTGGGAAATGTTTATCAATGTACACTGTCCCTTTTCAAATAAACGCATAAACAAATACAATAGGTAAAACGTAAATCAATAATATCTGTAAATGTATGCATTTTATTTCCCTGAGGTAGAGGGCATTAAGTTGCAGTGACGGGAGGCTTACCTTGCTGTTGACGCAGTATGGATGGTAACACTGGGCACACTGAGCACAGGCCAGCAGTTGGCCCTCCGTGCCCTTGCCAAAGCTGCCGCACACCACACACATGTCCTACAGAGAGAGAGAGAAGGCCATTCAACTATTAACCCTCCTGATCCAATGGTATAGGGTCCAATGACATGAGACAATGAGAGTAGAGTTACTTACCTGCAGCAGGACAAATTTATCAGTGTTTGAAAAGAGCACCACTGTGTTTTGCATCGTGTCATCTTCCTCCTCCTCCTCTTCCTTGCTCACTCCCGGCTCTGTGGTCATACTCAGCTGTAGAGAAGGAGAGACCTGGTTCAGAACGCAGACAGAGATGTCACAAAGAGTGTAATGAAATCAGAAGAACCACCACCAGCCCCCTTAATAGTAGCAGGCAGCTGACCAGAAATCCCCACTAACTGCACTTAGTAACCAGATCTCTCCATGAACAGGTGTAACGTCTGGAGAAAGTCCCACAAACGGATGAACTGAAACTGCCATCAACAGCAACAAGAGAGAAATGACAGGTGTGCCGGGTTAACGTACCAGGAAGGCATCGATGCAGGAAGCCATGGCTTTCAGGCGAGAGCGGCCACGGCCTCTTCCACTGCCACCCCCACGAGGACGCCTCTTCCCTGGGAAAGCGTTGCTCCGCCCCTGTGAAAGCACCACCGACCACTGTAACCACAGAGCCAAAGCTACTACCACGTAGGCACTATGCAAACTGCCACCCCCCCCCCCCCCCCCCCGAGATGCCCCCAGTGGGCTGAACTGCTTCCTTACCTGTCTGATGCGGGAGCGTCCTGGGGAGCCGCGGCGCCTCACCTTCTCCCCATCCGGCTTGAGCGGGTCAAACGGCAGGGAGTCGTCCGTCTCCGTGAGCAGCGAGTCGGACCGCGAGCGGCCAACCGGCACCAGGCTGAGGTCGGCGGAGGTCGCGTGCGGGTCATGCTCGGACGGGGAGCCCAGGAAGCCGCTGCTGCTCTCGTCGCCGTGGCTCATGTTGGACGCCTCGTCCAGGAGCAGCTCCGGCTTGCAGCCCCCCTCAAGGGGGTCCACCCGCCGCTTCCTCTTCACCCGCACCACCTCTTCATCATCGTCGTCGTCCTCCTCCTCCTCCTCGCCCGCCGCATGGCAGTCCTCCTCCTTCGCAGGCGACTCCGCCAGGGCCTCCTCATCCTCGTCCAGAGCCTCTTCGTCCTCCGACTGGGCAGGCCTGTCCTCCATGTCCAGGGAAGGAGTCGGCTCAGCCTGTTCTGCAGCAGATGCTGTCGCACCTTCTTGCAAGTCCTCCGCGGGGCCTGCCTCTTCCGTGTCCATGGCAACAGGCTCAGCCTCTTGGCTGTCTGTAGGAGGGGTTGGTGGTCGGGGAGGAGACTTCCTGGAAGCTTCAGCAACAGTCTCTTCTTCAGATGTTTCCTCCTTTGCCAGCTCGCCGTCGCCATCTCGCACAGGAGACATCGCCTCCTCCTCCTCTGGCTCCTCTGGCTCCTCCTCTGCGTGCCCCACCGGTGCTCCCTCCTCCGCCGCGCCGCTCTGGGCTCCAGCAGTGCTGTCTGCCACATGGCTCTCTGGGCTGCCCCGGATGAGCTGGCTCTCAGCCTCCCGACTACTCTTCTCCTCACTGCTGGCAGCAGTTAGGCAACTGGCTTCCTGTTCAACGCTTCCACTTCCTTCTGTTGACAAAAGCATGACAGTTTAACAACGCACTTCACCTTCTGCAAGAACACATGTCAGTCTTTTAAAACGAATAATGGGCAATACAAAAACTATGGTCATCTTTTAATAATGTACCACAAAATCTCATTTTAGCAGCAGTTTCTCTCAGAGATTGTGATGGGCTACTTTACCTGGAGCTTCAGATGTGAGCGGCAGCTCTTCGGCCGGGGTCATTTCGGCCGGAGCCTCAATTTCCAGGGGGGGGTCAGCAGTGGCTTCTTTCTCAGCAGGGGACTCTGGGGGGGCTTCACCTCCCACAGCCTCCGCCTGGAGCACCTCACTCTCCAAGGCTGTTTCGGCTGGGACCGCACTCTCCACGAGAGGCTCGGTGGGCGTCTCTCCCTCCTCACAGGGCTCTGCGGGAACTTCCCTTTCCATCTCTGGATGTTCTGGGACCTCGGTGTCCACGGCACGCTCACCGGGGACCTCTGTGTCCACGGCACACTCCCCAGGGACCTCAGTGGCTTCAGTCTGAGGTCGCTCTTCCACGACCATTTCCTTCAATGCTGTAGTTCCCACCACCTCAGCATCTGTGCCTGCAGAGAAAGACAAGAGATCCACAACAGCTCAATATCTCTCGGAGATGATCCACAAATGAATTTATACAAACTGCACCACCTTGCAAATTCTGACTAGTGCTTTTTGAACCTTTACAAGCGTGCATAAAAACACAGACACATTAGACCCAAAAGCAGCACTCACCCAGCTCCATGGGTACCTCTTCCCCCGTCTTCTCCTTCTCCTCCTCCTCCTGTGCCCCTGGAGCTTCTGCCGGGGCCTCAGGTGTGGCCTCTCGACACAGCACACACATCGTTTTCTCCTCTAAAGAGCCGACCACAGCACACTCTGTGTGTACCCATCTGCAGAGTTCAACCAAGACAGACTTGTGTCAAAGATAGGCATTCAGAAATCACAAACTCAGGAGAAAATACATAGCATACAAGCTCCCAAAAATCACCTTAAGGGGCAATAGCCTGTATGGTCATTATTCACCTTGTAAAATTAGAGCCAATAGATTGAACAGGGTTTTATGGCAAATTTCCTGATTTCAACACTGTCCTAAATCAGAGTCCTAGACAACGTATTCTTTTGCAATTATGTAAGGTATAGCTTAAAGAGAAACTTTGGGATTTTACAAGGCAATCCCATGGGGCATGCATCGATATCAAAGTATACCATTTTTTCCCGCCACTGACAGGCTCATAATGTAATTATAAGTGTCTGACTACATGGACAGGACCCCTACAGAGATAGACCTGTGTCTGTTTACCTCAATAACTGTAAGGAAAAAGTTCCTACAGTTTATGTAGTTTAAGTTTCTTTTTCTGTAGAAAGTCATTTTCTACAGTTTCTTTACAGTTCTGTACAATTTACATTATAGTTTCTTTAATGGGATTACATTGTATAGCCGTTTCACAGTTGCCAGTCACACCATTCTAACTCAACGCTGGACCGATTTCCATCGTTAATTATCCTCAGTAAAAGTTTGGACCCAAAAAGTTAAAGTTCCGTAAAATCCCAAAGTTTCCCTTTGAGGTCAAGCTTACAAGCCAGGACCTTTTGAGTTAGCACGCTACTGTTACGTAAAGAAACATAATAATAATAATAATAATACACTTTATTTGTATAGCACCTTTCATACAAAACAGTGCAGCTCAAAGTGCTTAAAAGCAAAGAAAACACGTGCTTCACATGAAATCACATGACTTCTTTTTTCAACTGCCCTGCATGGTGGAGGGGTTGGGGTTGGGGTTGGGGGGGGGGTACAGACCTGTGGCAGGTGCTGCATCTGTGTGGCAGGTTGGAGGGGGGTTCGCTGCTCTTACTGCACACGCCACAGACCGTGAGGCGCCGTTGCTGGCACGCCTCACACACGGCGTAGTTCTCAAACCACTGGGCCTCGCCTGGAAGACTGGGCCCACTCGCCCCGCAGTCACTGCACATACGACACCGCTACATATGAGAGAGACAGAGAGAGAGAGAGAGAGAGAGAGAGAGAGAGAGAGAGAGAGAGAGAGAGGAGAGGAGAGGAGAGGAGAGGAGAGGAGAGGAGAGGAGAGGAGAGAGAGAGAGAGGAGAGAGAGAGAGGAGAGAGAGAGAGATCAATCATCAAGCCAATAGGAGATAAGCAGATTGTCTACATAGCCTTTTACATAACCAATATAAAACCAAAGAAAATGGTAACAATTTAGCCTGATAATATCGCTTTTAAAAAAAAACAAGCGTAGTGCTGGAAATGGGTCCTATACAATAGCAAACACTCCAAATATGAACACCAGCATGCTGCACACTTACCCGGCATTTCCAGGAGTCAGGCGGCACCGAGTCCATGGCTGGCTGCAGACAGAACGTGTGGTAGCCCTTGTCGCACGCATCACACACTAGCATCTTGGAGTCCTCCCCTGGTTGTCTGATGAATAGATGCACATTATAGTTATGTATAGGGCGCAAATGCGTTGATTTGCAAGGGATTTAAATCCCGACATTTTTATTTATCTTTACAAACTAGGTATATCAGGTTGTAATTGTTTTCTATGTTAAATTATGAAAAACCTACAAATACAAATATGTGCACCACTTATTGTCCTAAAGGCATTTACTGAGGTGCCAGTAATTGCCAATCAAAAAGAAATAATGGATTTATTGTCAGATTTACAGTGGTAAATCTGTGAAATTATCATTATATGCATAAGGTGTGAGAAGTGCATATAGTGCAAAGCAATCTAAAATAAATATCCCACTATATGCACTGTTTTTTTTGTACTGAATCTTTGCAATAAAATACTTTATTTCATAGCCATCACAAATGCATTCAATTGATTGAAAAACATTTGTACTAATGGAGACTGACTGAAGCAAGTGATTGACAATAAAAGGCAGTTGTGGAGCAGAACTAACTGTGCTGGTCCTTACCTGCAGGTCTGGCACACCTTACACTCAGGGCACTGCCAACCTGAGCGCTGCAGCGGCGTGGCACTGATCTCCAGACAAGCGGCATGGTAGTGTTGCCCACACCCCGTACAGTATAACAGCCCTAACAGATCGCCAGCAGAGTCACACACAGCGCAGCGTGCCTCCTCGCCCGCTGTCATATAAACACACACACAACAGGTTTAATACAATACATAAAAAAAAATGTATCTGTCACACACACACCATAACAGGTTTATTACAATATATTCATACATAGAACTGTAACCCTAAGTGTATGGAATCACTCACCAATCTCCTCTGCCTTATCAATGTGCTCCGGACAGAGGAGGGCCAAAAGCTTCATGGACTGGAAAGATCCACTGGCTGCCGAGCAAGGGAAGTGGTAAAACCGTGAGCACCCCTCTGCCTGGCACCGGATGGTAGCTCCCAGCCTTTTACAATAGTCACACAGCTGTACCAAGATGGGACAGGAACACAGCAGAGAATGATCAGAGCCATTTCAATGGTACAGACAGCTAAACTGGCGAGGTGGTTTAAACTGTGCCATACCCGTTGTATCCCTGAGATGACCGCCTTATCCATGTTCTCCAATTCTTGCTGCTCACCCTCCACCTGCCTCACGCCATCAGACCACACCGCACACCAGTGGTGCACCCAGCAGCTCCCTGTGGGCAAGAGAAACCATTACCCCACTTGTGAAGGCCCACACAATATGCCCGTCATTCTATAGGTGCTGGCCCAGGACAGAGCCTGTATAATGGAGGTTTATGGAGCTCTGGATGCGTTGTAATAGCAGGTCCGTCAAGATCATACCTGTGTCATCAAACAGCGAGGCCAGACAGCTGGAGTCGGAGAATCCGATGGAAGACAGGTCGTCGTTTCCAGCCTCGGGCAAGGCGGGAGCAGGGACCTCCAAGGCGGGCCGGTCGGAGGAGGAGGGCCCACATCGCCGGAGCTCCCGTTGTCCGTGAAGGCTACGCTCCACACAGTTGCAGAGAGCACAGGCTTTTGAGCTTTCCCTGCAGAGGGAAAAGGAGCAGAACACAACCAACATGAACTCTACTGCCGTGTCTATTTGTCCAGCAGAGAAATTCCTAAATGAACTGCCACAAAGGTGGGGGTGGGGGTGGGGGGTGTACAAGTAAATTGTTTTCCAAAACGTGCTTACAGTGGAAAGAGACCTTTACACTAAGCCCATGGGATAAGTGTTAATAGTCAACGCCAATGTACACACAAAAACTAGCCTGGTATAACCAGAGCCAAATGCACTTCATGAATTGGATGGCTCCTCGCTTGAGGATTGTTTCCAGTCGTTGCATCCTAATGGGTGTAACTTAGGGGGTAAATACTGAATCCACTGAACCAGCCTTTAACCACACAGCACTGACCACTATGGGATTGCTATACTTTCTACTTCGCCACTAGCGAGGCAAGCTGATATATTAGGCTCTCCCAAAACCCTGTTGACAGTAAGGCAGCGATGTCTTTGCCCTCAACAAATACATTTGCACATGGGGGGCACGGTGGCGCAAGCCGATAAGCCCATTGACGGGCTTCATTGCCCGCGGGGACACGGGTTCAAGTCTGGCCAGATGTCATTTCCCCAGTCCTCTCCCCACCTCTTCTCTGCCTCGCTTCCTGTCATCACTTCACTGTCTTGTCCAAATAAAGGCATTAAAAAGCCCCCCAAAAAATAAAAATAAATAAATAAATAATATTTAATATATAATTTTGCACATTCTTGCCCCCGCTTCAATTCTTCAATGTTCGTTTGCGTTGCTACTACTGTTTGTATTGCTTCATCTAGCTTTAGCACTGCCTTCGTTGTTGTAACTACATTGCAAATAAACACTTCATTTCAACGTCAATGCATTAAGTCACCCCCGCTAGTTGCTGATTGGTGGGCCCCTCTGAATGGCCCATCGTTTCATCTTGCAAACATCAGTTTTCTCTGGCAATATAGTCTGGAACTAATCTGGGACCAACAGGCGGACAGCGCTAGGCAACACAAAAGCAGCCTTTTTTGATGAAATGGCTACAGATTCCTGTTGCTCTGGTAACATCTCCAGTACCAGTGATAATCAAAGAAATATGAATGTCTCTAGTCTATATTTATTGTATCTCAAGTCTCACATAACAAACAAAATACATGAATAAAGAAATCCAGCTCTAAACAAGTGACTGTACACCTAAAACAGCGGCTCTCACCAAAGGCAACAATGTTCCTAATACGAATATGACCTAATATAACAGGACAGATAGCATCTTTGACAAACAATGCTACATTACTGGTGTTTTGAACCCCTCTGAAACACGTATGGAGTCCTACTTCCAAACAAATGAGCAAATAAATATCAATGTAGTGCAGTTACGAATTAAATAGTAAATCGGTTCAACACAGCCAACCTTAAATGCTCCCGACTGATATATTCCAAGCGCCACAAGTAGCACACCCCAATGACATACAGCCAGCCGATGCAAGGCACTCCCTCCACTCACAGAAGAGCTTCCATTCCTGAGGTTAACACTGTTCAAAATGTGACAAGAACTCTATGGATTATTTTTAGACATCCTTACACAGGTGCACTGGAAGTCTCCACAGTAGTGTCTGAAGTGTCCTCTGGAGCAAGAGGGGTATCGCCCTCCCCCTCCGGCAGGGCGTTTGAGGGGGCACCATCATCAGCTGCCAAGGAGAGAGTTGACAACAGGTTACATTTTGACAGAGGGGGGATGTGCCTCGAGGGTCATCACTTCAGGATCAATTACATCTCAACTCCTTGTACAAAGTATTCCCTACTTCACTACTGCCTCTCATTCCACTGTAAACAAGTGCAAATACAAAAAAAAAAAAGGAACAAGGAGCGATGAGTAAAATACCATGCTGTAAATTATGTCTAAATGCTCACTTTATCCCTGAATGTCTATCCTGGGTTATGCCCCTGAAATATTAAGTGACCTTACAGGACACAGGCTAGCAGTGGATAGTGTACATATCATGTATAATCATGTACAATCTTGTATAAATCAGACATCAAATGCTATGTATCGATTAGGATTTACACAGGCAAAAGTGTTAAATAATACTAGATGAAGTACCTAGATAAGTCCCTTATGCGTGGAGGAAAACATTTATAAGAGGTAAACAAACCTCAATAGGCAGCTTGTAACAGAATTCACTAATTATGTTTGTAGAGGCATTTTAAATACTCCCAAAACACATTCCAGAAAAACGTACATTTCAGTGCAACTGTGCCCGTGGATTTCGAATCTTAGGTTTTGTTTTATGACCGGTTATGGTAGGTTAAAATTGTCTTTCAATACGTCAACAAATTGTCACTCTGTTTGATTTACTTGTTGCACTGTTTACATACCTGCCGTTTCAGAATCATTCTCTTCGCAGTTTGATTTCTGCTCGTCCATACCTTCTCCAGAAGTTGATCTCCTTCGCAGAGATCTGTAAGATATACATGAACCAACTGAGTTCAAAATGTAGGATACTCACCCGCGCATACTCTACTGCTATGGGGCGTTAGCACTTCTGACTTGTACGAGGTGTGCGCAGGTGAAGGCAGCACTAAAAGCATTCCAACTGCCAAACATGCACCAATAATTACATTAACTTTTATGTGTGAAGCAAATGAAGACAAAGGGCTTTAAAGCCCTAATGGGATTTACTTGTTCAGAGTCGCCCATTGTATTGAATGGCACCAAAGGCATGGGGTATGCCCCACGACTTAGTAAGTGTACGTAACCATTTTCGATTAAGGTTCACGGTTAAACATAAAACATGTTATACATGCAGTCTGGTGTTAAGTTATAACACTGCAACAACACATTGCTGAAAGAAATAGAAAAGTTAACTTATTTGCATGAACCACCGTGTAAATTCCGACAGTGCAAAAACACAGAAAAGTAACGTTATAAGACTATGGATACAGACCATCACAAAGCGCATTCCTCCATTTACTGCACCACGTCAGCCAACCGTGTGTATCCCAACTGAATTAGATAGGGCTTAAATGTAAAATACGCTTGATTCCCTTCGTGCGTCTTCAAGCAGTTGGCCGCGCAACCTTGCTATCACTGGCTAATGTGGAGCCTGCTAACCGGGGTTAGCCAACAAACTCTGCATAAATAGCTAGTCGGTTGCTAGCCTGACGAATTAAAAGTATTCTGATGAATTTGTTTTAGTTGCATGCTTGCAATGTCTCATTTCAACCGAAGCGAGCCATTTCAAAATGACCACTAATGATAACGGAACCGAAATTATGTTTACTTTAAATAAAACAACCCTAAAGCGAGATACACAAAGAAAATGTAACTTCCGTGTGCAACACAGCAATGACATTGCCGTGTAGAAACACCAGAGACTTCTATAGTTCCGCATATGGTTAAAGAGTAGTGGTGTCGTGAATTACAGTTTAAATAATCATACTTGAAGGATGTTGTTTTTTTTCTCATAAAGTGGTAAAAATGTGCGCATGTTACCTAAATATGGGCACAACATAAAATATTTTCAAATGCGTTTGTTTTGAAAGCCATACAGCTTGAACCATTCTTGACATCTTAACAGTCATACATTTGTTGGTCATGAAGTCACATAAAAGCCTATGCCTGCAAGAACGCTACACCTACTGCACTCTCAAAGACAACGTTACTGATGCAAATTGACCACAAGTCATATCGTTCAGCAGGCGAAAAACCAAGGAAACCCAGCAGCCTACTACCATCTCCTGTAAACTGACACTCAGGTTTTACTGCAAATGATTTACAACTGGTTACACTTCCCAACATTAAGATATCGTATTCAAAATTAAACTATTCGTTTAAGCTGTTTAAAAACTGAATAAAAGACAGATATTTGATTATTAAAATGTTTAATTCTGAAATAGGCGCTGCATGACATTAAAATGTGTAGAAAAAAACACCGTGATGATGAACCTGCAAGTTCCTCATAAGGTGTAGTTTGATTATCAGTTGAGATAGGCACAGCTTATGCTTTGGGGAAATGCTTATTGAGGATAAACATTCTCAACTGACAATAGAAGGAAAATATTTATGCTGTGCATACTATCAAACTACAATATGACGAGCCAGAAACTTGAGTCTTCAACAATAATAAACGTGTAACGTTAATTGTATTAGGACCTACAATGAACGAACAAAGACAATGAGAACCATGCGTAATTGATTACAAACTTATTTTTAGTATTTTTCAATTTCATTTTTTGAAAGAAACAAGATCGTCTGTACCAAGGTGTGCATCTGAGGATGGCCGACTAAGGGCGTTCAAAACAATGTTGGGGAATGATATTACAGAGTGAAAAGGGGTAGCCATTACAACCTAATTAACGAGCCATCTTGTTCATCAGTATACAGTAACAAGTCATTGCACTAATAATAAAACAACGGCCGATCAATCGTTACGAGAACATGAAACTAGAATTTCAAATGCTATTTAACCCAACTTGAACAGTAATCGAGTTGGACCACAAAACACCAGCACATTCTCGAGAGCACTACAGCACTGCTCCAAGTCCGCCAATACATCTCGAATCTCAACCCAGATTTATCTTCGTCGCGACGAGCTAACACAACAGGAAATTTCGCGGACAACCCAGTTTGATAAGGCCTCGCAACGCGGACATATTGGCCTAATAGAGGTGTTGTGCCTCTTACATTTAATTCTGTTTGACACAGCAGTTAACAACATACAAAGTAAAACAACCGCGTTTTCTTTGTCGACCAGGTTAGAGTAGCCTTTCTTCACTAGGGAAGTATAGTTGTCGGCAAACATCACTCGCAAGTAAACGACGCAATCATGTACAATTTTAGACTAGCTGTCCTAGCTCGCTAACTCCAGCTAGCGTTACATTTAGCGAGCTGGTTGTACGTAAATTGGCAGAATTATTAGTGACCATTCGCTCTGCTCCCTCATTGAAGCCATCGAACGTAAACGAATAAAATATTATCGTTAAATGCGCCCCAGACTTATTATTCTTGATAAATAAACTGCATAAGATACACAATTGTATATATTCTATGTTATCTAGGTCACTTGTATCTAATGTTGGTGAAAGTACGAACCAACACCAATGCCAAACCAAAATATAGCTAGCTAACCAACCTTAATGTTAGCGGTGAGCTATCTATCGACATTTTCTCAACTTTCAGCGACAGTACCACCTCAAACAGGCCTACGTATCGACTGTTAGCAATTCTCAAAACAATGCTGTTAAGAAACAAACTACATAGACAACATTAGTAGTTCAACACAGCGAAAGATCTTCTGTTTACACATTGCCAAACAATATGTATACTACAGCTCACGGCAAAGTTAGCCAGCTCGACTCTTGGAGTTGTGCCTATCTAGCCATTGATGGCTACCAAACTCCAGTTGGCATAACTAGCCACTGCTATAGTATGTTATGCTTTAATTGTTATCATTAGTGTAACTGAGCCATATGTGTGGATTTGCCCTATGTAAAAAATCCGGTTAACCCATGTAGATATAACTTATAGTGAACTGAAACAGTGACAACACCACCAACAAATCCGACCAGCTAAAGGACCTTGCAAACAACCAAAACTCAAATGTCTCTAATGGCTGTTTCCACACTTGGAGCGAATTCAACTCGGCTTGTTCGCTTATGATTTGGAGCAATATATACAATCAGAACAAATTGTCATACATTGTGTCTTTACAGTTGCAGATAATTTTCTAAACTAAACTAATTCCAATTGCTAACCTTCGTCCCATACACTATAATGTAACTGAATTTACATGTAGCATGGCTAGCTACGAAAACCAGCTCCCTCAGCTAGCAAGGGAGCATATCAACAGACTGCATTTGTATTTTAAGTTCTAACGTAACATTACAACAAATAAATACGAAGGTAGGTCAAGCCTCCACCGTTACTAAGAATACACGAATGACATAAGTTTTCGCCTAAAACACATTCTTAACAGGTTAACAATTTTGCAAGATAGGATGGCGACTTCAATAACCAAATTAACCCGTTGTATTCGTTCGATGGGCTAGCTAGCTGGGTAGAGTATCTGATATTTACTGTGAAAAACCTTGTTGCGAGCTATGTACGGATTCCTCCTGAAATAAGCGTATTATTTTAAATGGTACACACTTACCTTACAGTGCGATGTTTCTGTCTTCATACATCAGAACAATCCAAATATTGATCGGTTGTAATAGTTTCATTTCACGTAGCTAGCTTGGCTAGCTAACCGGTTGCAGATGGGGGAAGTAGCTGGCTAACGTTAGAGCGTTGGTTCGACGGCTGAGTAGCTAACGTTAGCTACCTATTAAAATAGGACAGCAGTTTCCGCTGGAGTTGATCCTGGTCATGATACGGTGAAATCTAGATTTCAGGTTTACGGTCGGTGACATAAATCAGCTACCCAGCATGTCTTGTTGATTAGCCAGCTTAAAATATAGCTTACAGTCTGGCCAAACTGGCCGAATCAACCACTTCGCTTTACTAGCTAGCTCGCGATATAAATTGTTCGCGATCTTTTTCACTAACGTTAACGTTACGTTTCTGTCAGCTGAATCCTTGAGGCTGCAGCAAGTTTTGCAAGACTGGTGCATTTAACAGCAACCCTGTCGTCCAAGGATCTAAAACAAGTGTAATTCTGTAGCCACCTGAGGTTATTTTAATGCGTATAGGTGGTTGCCGTCTGAACTTCAGCCACTGTCCTACTCCAGTCACTGCCACTTTGACTTCATTCAACAACACATCCACGCGAGTGACAGAGTGCGTGTAGTGTAGCACAGCCAACTCGCTGTTAGCATTAGCTAGCTAATACCATTAGAACTCAGACTGTTTTGTAGTTACGGTTATTTGTAGACTGTGTGGCTGGAGTAAAGGACATTGCCATTGTAATCATAGGAAATGTACTGCCCCCAAGTGCTTCGAGTTCGACACAGTACTAGTTTACTATTTCTAAATCCTAACTTGACAAGTTTATGTTGATTGATGACCACTCCACCGATTTTTGGCAACAAGCTATCAGTTAAAATCCACCCGTCACATTGCATGTTTCTCCGTTCGCTGTCTGCGAAAACATGTCGTTTGCTTAATGATCAGCTTAACGTGCATCTAGCACATTCGTGAGGACCTTGTGGAAAGCATTTTTAAAACAGTTGTCAACCATCAGGCCTATCAATACAACATACGAAGAGAGGCTACCAAATGTAGTTCTTTGATGTGCATTTATAGCAGAAGGATTCACAGAGATGCTCCTCTGTTTTGAACAGTGTAGTCTATATCATAGTTTCACAGAATAGCTTGACCGTGAATGTGTCGTGAAATGGTGCCAATGCAAACAGAACTACACAATACTGTGTTTAGCTTGGTCTTATAGGCTACTTTATCTATAAAACTGAATGTTTCTATTTGCTTTGAAATTATCTGTTTAACCAAACGTCTCCGGAGAAAGAGGGCGTGGAGGATGTTCGGTTTAGTGGATCACAGTTTGGTAGCCATGTTCAACCTGACGGTAATCGAGCAAACGCTGCTTTTACATTCCTGTATGATTAAAATAAGTCAATTGTAGGCCTACAGTTCAAATTGATTTGACAGTCGTGAAAACGAGTTTGCTAAATTGGCTCGGACCAATAGTTTTAGGTTCGTAGATTGTCAATATAATGCTGTGACCCTATGACATTTCATCGTAATTATACGATGAAGAGCTGTTCCAAGCCCAACGGTCTCCTTTCGATCTCAGCAATTGTGTGTGTGTGTGTGTGTGTGTGTGTAAATTATCCTGTATTAAGTAAAGAATATGAAACGGAAGTTCAGGTCACCACCATAAATGTCTTTATTTTGATGTGTGTACATTCTTGTCTGTGTATATCTTCCACCTTCCATCTATTTACCTGACATATATGTCTTCACTTTATTTATTTTGTGCGTTTGGATTGCCCTCTGTAATATAGGGAAAGCTTGAGTGCAGCTGACTCGAATTTATAAAGTTATTTCTATTGTGTCACATTGGCCTATAGGCTATTTATTTTGATTTGTTTTGTTCTAAACGTGCTAAAGAAGTTGTATGCGTTATACCAATTCACTATAGCTAAAAAAAGAATTGAAGAGGGGATTGCTAGGCCATAGGTGACATACTATATAGCCCAGTCCCATTGACAGGATTAGTTACAGCTTTCTCCAGGATTAGCTAACAGTAAGGTTTGGGACTCATGTGTACCATAGCTGGTACGTTTTAGTAGGATATGATTGGTCCATTTGTGATAATAGATGGGTGGTTCTGTAGCAGCTTCCCTCTTCCATTGGACTGATCTTGTTGGATCACTGACTATACTCCTCCTCTCCTCAGAGAATGCTTGCCCATCTGCCTCATCTATCTCCAGGATAATCCTCTTGAATACCTTCACAGCTGCCTACAGCATGTACTCTCTGAACAATAAAAGCAGGTCCATTTGTTCTAGCAATATTATTTGCCCAATGGCTTAAAAGACAAAACATCCCCACATGACCAAAAAAAGTAATTTAAAGTTATTTTCTATTTGAAGGATTTTTTTATTTTCAAATCAAGGAATGATTGTGAATAGTAGCCTATGCAATCGACTAACACAATCAGTAAAGGTATAGAGGCGACTACGGTGCTTGTTTATAGCACAACTAACACAATCAGTAAAGGTTATTAGAGGCGACTACTCTGCTTGTTTATAACCTGCATTACATTTGCTTTATTATTAAAAGAATGAATGGCTGGTGGAACAATATAAACATTTTGTGGAAAGCTTTCTGAAGCATTCAGTCTTAATTATTAATATTTTTTTTTTAAATATGTCAATTTTATTTGAGCTATATTGACCTTGACAAAGCATACATTTCTGGGACAAGAATTTAGCAAAATAGGTATTTCTCCATGTACAAGTGTCACCCTCTGGGCTGTATTGCTAAATACAAACGTTTTATATTTCATTCAGCTTTTGACAATGATTTGCTTAATTGTGAGCTCTACATAGGTCTATACATCATGTCAAATTTAGCCTCCATATGGCATACAGAAACGTCATCATCGATCTATCTAACATCGGAAAAGCAGTGTTGTTATTGTGGTTATTGTCCACGAGGGGGCGTTAAAGTCCCAATTCAGTTTATTCTGAGAAAATCATGGATTACTCTGAAAAGGGCAATCAGAGCGCAGACCTCCGCCAAATCCAATGCCCAATCTCGCACTGTTCACGAAAGTGAGGAATAATTCGTGGATCTGCCACGTAATTCAGATCCACTCCAAAATTGAATTAAATGAAAATGTGTCTGTTAGTTTCTGTGTAATCCTGCTGACAGACAAACACAGACAGACAAACCGTACCAAAAACATAACCTCCTTGGCGGAGGTCATTTAAAAAAAGTTTAGAACAATCAACAGTCTGCGTAATTTCACGTCTAGCTTCACGTCGGAACTTCAATCAATACATCAATTTTGTTATCAAAAAATAATTCCAGTAGAGGCCTATGTTTCTCGAGTCTTTACAGTAGTCAAGTAAATACGCTCTGCCCAGCTTTGATTCCCTTATGGAGAGGAGAGAGGGAGAGAGCGAGCCAACCGCTGTGAACGGCTAAAGGAGCTTTTGAAGTGGACCAATGCATAAACCATTCGTACTCTTTGCCTGTGATATCATATATCTTCTATATATCTTATGAATCCAAATCAGGTTGCCACAAATTGTATGTGAGAAGCTAATGACTTCATGAGCAGTCACAAACAGATCATTAAAACCAGGGATTGATTGCCGAACGGGCCTACCGTGCCCAGGGGCCCATGAGCTCAGGGGCCCCTAAGCCAGACCCTCTGCGTGAAGTCGCAGTTATGTATCTCTTATTTGTGTATTTTGTTTATTTGCTGTTGGTTTTAATTTAGTGTACATGCGCTGTGTTAGAAAATGTGTATGTGCGTTGTAAATCCTGTTGAGGTACAGGTGAATTTAGTTATTGTGATGCCCGCTCGAAGGGGTGGGGGGGCCTTTTACATGTCCAGTTCCAGGGGCCCATGGTTTCATAATCCGTCCATGATTAAAACACTATAGAATTTGTATAAATATAAATAAATTGTTAAAGTTCTAATGCCTGTTGGCAATTAGGCTAGGACAACACATCAAAACACCTAAAGAAACTCACAAGAGAACACCACAATCTTGAAGGAAGCTTTAAGAACATCTGCAAAGTGAAAAAGGAGTTAAGCACATCATATTTTGTTTTTAATTATTTCTTTTTTTCTTCTTTTTTTGACAATTTTTCGTATTATGATTTTTTACAAAATTAAATAATAGTTTTCACTGTAATTTTAGAGAGCAAATATATCTTGACAAATAACATGGCCTTGGTGTGAATATTTAAAATAATCAGATACATTTATAGGTATATATTACAAATCAAAAGTACAAAAATAAAGATTTTGAAGTTTGTATAAAACATTTTCTCATATTATGAACGTTGAAAAACATCATTTTTATTAGCTAATTATTTTTAGAACATAACCGCATAAAGGCATCCATTCTGTAAAAATATGATGCCTCTCATTGGAAGACCCCTTTCTACCTGACACCTGATGTTACTCGACATGTGTAAGGAATCTGTTATGAAACAATAACTCTACATATACATTGTAAAGAAAATGTGAATGTCTTTTGTCATAGTTTTGGGTTTAGCAATGTTAGATTGTTGATAAAGATATCTTTCATTTACTGTTGGAGTGCTAAGAGATAAGTGTTTTATTAGTAAAATATCTGCGGGTCCAGTAATATTTGCCCTAGGGTGTGCAGAAGTCTAGCATACCAATGAACATTACACTGTTTGTGTCCTTCTTTCTCACAGGTTTCCCCATAACTGTCTTTCAGTGAAGCTGTGCTTTGTTGGCAATGGTTATTCTGGTCCCAACCTACACCTCTGACTCTCAGCGTCTCATTCCCCCATATTTGGCACGTGTTCCGCGCATGACTGTAAGTCTGGGCCTCAGAATGGGCGGCCTCTGCCACTCGGACTTGCGCACTCTCTTGGTCCACACCCTGGGTCCACCATGACAGAGAAAACAGGAGACGAAGAAGCCCGAAGGCCCAGTGTGCAAGTCTGTGGTCCTCCACAGAGGCATAGCTAGAGGCTAGAACCCCGTCCACAAAAAGAGTGCCTTGTTCCGTCAGGGGAGCATAGACGCCCACCTTCTCTTCCAGTGACACTGAGGTTACCTTGGATGGTCTCACTCTCCCTCCTGATCCGTGGACAAGGACATAGTCTCCCTTCTGCACTCTGCTAGCGAAGTAACCTTGGTACTTGCTGTGATCTACTTCATAATAAGAAGAATAAAATAGCAGGTGATTAGGTGTTAGTGCAAGTCTCTGTCCGTCCTCCGTGCCCAGCACTAGGAAAATAGACCTGCTCCCACGGTCCTTGTGTAGAAAGACAAGGACCCGGCTGAAAACTGTTTGACCCGACGCTGTCTGGGAAAGGACTTTGTCTCCAGGCTTCAGTAAAGACATAGGCATCTGTCTTCCTCCTTCCATAGTTACCTGTCCCGACCCTGGGAAACAGCCACCTCTCTCAAGAGCCACAGAGTGATCTGAGGAGGAAAACACCCATCAAGATCATTTGTCAGTGTTATTTTTTTTGGGGGGGGGTTTGCATCTAGCTATGTGATGTGCATGCATTACATTAAATCAGATCATTTTAAGACAACGAATTCTTTGTCAAGATAAACATGAAGTTCTTTAATGTGTCAGAAATTCATTCGAAGACCAGAAATCTGAGTGAATTCTAAAAACTAAATCTGAGCAAACCATATAAGCTCAATTGCCCTCACCAGCTTTGACAGAGCAGTGGACGTGGTGCTTGGACTCATAGTGGACCCAATCAAAACCAGCCTCCACGGCCAGCTGGGCCAGAAGGCCGTACTTGGAGGTGTTGCGGTCCGAAGTGGTGATGTCTACGGCACGGCCCTCATAGTGCAGAGAATCAGGAGGATGATTTCCATCCTCGTCCCAGGCCTCTGTGACTCGCAATCTGGTCTTTGGCCACTGCATCATCACAGCTAGGGCCAGCCTGTCCAGGCAGTCCTTGCAGCGCTGCGATAGAAAGGGGTAAGGTGTTCAAAAAGAAAATGTGGTCAATGTAGTTCTGCTATTACAAAAGTAATACAACGTGCTTTCACTTATTATGGTACTGGGCACATGTAAGGTCATGTATTATGAACAGGTTCTACACTGAAGTTAATTTTCCACCTGAAGGGAAGTAACATCTTGAGCTTTTAGTTAAACCCCATTAGTTTCCTCTTGTTGTACGCCCTGCCCCAATCAACAGGTTGTCACCATCTCAACCGCCTGAAGTGGAGACATCCTCTGTTATTCATTCACAGTAGCCCTTTCAGTTCTCTTCCTCTTCCACTTTAGTGGAGTTTATTCAGTCGGTGACAAATGCCATCCAAATGCCACTGAGACTATACAACAGGATTCTAATCAGTTTTCTGTTGGGTTGCACGTCTTTGGTTGACATCATCCAAATTCCCTCCTGTATGCACAGCCTTCGCTAAAGGCCATCTCCAACCCCCTCCCTCCCCTTTTCTCAAACAATCAGAGAAAAAAAGCTACTGTAACCAGATTCCAGCATTCCTTGGCCATCCCTGCATGGTGAGAGAATAATCAAGGTCGATTCCCTTTATTGCCATTGGGCGAGTTACATTTTTTTGTCTAAATCCACTGACGCCCCTTGGGTCACTTTGTGCACTTTTAGTTATATCACGTGCACAGATCTGAAAGTGTGAAACAACGTGTACTATTCCAGGTCCGTTACATGCATTTAATCATTGCTTATCAATATTCCAACTTAAGAACGCAATTTATTAACTCGCCTGCATTTTCATGGAAATAGGTCACCTAGTTAAGAATCCAAGCACGAACTATGGGAGCCATGTTCATATAGCACACTCCATACACTATGCTAATTAAAATAACTTTTGTGGACGTTAAAACAAAACTTTAATGATGAGGAAGTGAAAAGACATTTAAAACAGGCATGAAAAATGTAGTGTGCAATGCAGTAAAGGAACACAAAAAAAGTGACATGCAGTGCAGGTTTCAAGGTATCATTTTACATACAGAGATTTTTTATCTTAAGTGGCTAAAGTGGGAGCACAACTGGTTCATCATTTGGGAGTTGGTTCCAGCTGTGGGTGGCATAATAGCCACCGTGTCCGTGTTACGTTTCTATTCAAGGTACCAGTAGTCTAAGGTGTGTCATTGTACAGTATGTGTGAGCGTGTATTTGAGAAATGGAGAGAGGGAGGATGAGGTTCTTGAGAAACCCAAGTGAGCAGGGAGAAGCTGAGCGTCTGGCCTGTGCGAGAGGGCAGCGGGGTGGAATGTATGGGCGTGCTCTTGGGAATGTGACAGCAAGGGTGAGAAAGAGAGAGGAACAGAAAACAAACTGGGGACATTTTCCTCCTGCGCCGCTGTTTGACAAGAGGCGTTTCATTGTCGGAAACCACAATAGAGGCCTTTCCAACGGTGGCCATTACTTCAGCAGGCGAGCATTTTTGCACAGGCAACCCCGCAAAGTCTTCCCCAAGGATGCACAAAGGCCGGCTTTCAAGCCTGATCAAGGAGAGGGCACATGCACACATACACACACACATGCTAATCCCAGGCATGAGGAGGCCACTCACACTTAATCATAAAAACACATCACGTACAATCATTCAGAAAGGCAGCATAGATTAGACTTCCCGTGGGAACACAGTGTGTAGAGTGGCCTATGATAAGACCTCTTTATTTACTATTTCTGAGAACCCAGAAAGCCGGACGACAGTCTAGTGTTAGGACTGGTTATTATGACTGGCAGTCTCGGCAAAACAGCATCAGAGCGAAGGTCTGTAAATGGAAGCACGATGTATGCAGTGTCTCACTTGGCACATTTGAGAAAAACTCCTCAAATCAGACCTGCTCAGACACAATACTATTACTGGTTCGTGTCTTTCTTCATATTATCTTTTGTTAGATACTTTCAAATACATCACCCTACCAATTTAATGTGTTAACCATGCCCATATAGTTTAATATAAACACATAGAGGACAATTGGCTCAGTGTTCTATGAGACAGGCCTTTCTGAGATCTTTCAGAGGCGTAACAATGTGTGCATTGTTCCCTCCTCTCAGACAATTCACTGTGGGTTTCCTGATTTCCTCAAGCAATCAAGCGCACATTAACAGTTATTACGTATGATTGAAGCTCCGTTTGAGTAGGTTATTAGTTGTAGAGATGCACCTAGGGACTGAACCTGCCATGTGATGGTGATGGAGCCATACTTGCCATCCCACATAACAACCCTCACAACCTCATCCTACCAGAAAACCTCTCCGGTCAAACCTGCAAAAAAGCCTTGCTTCCCAAACTGTATACTGGCAAAAGTGCATAATGTAATCAGGCCTTGACCACTAGTTTGGTGGTTTATTACCCTAAAGTACAACACTGACTCTGAGTTTGATGCTCTTTTTATCAGATGTGCCACTGCACTTTTGACTAAGTTGCAAACCCTGCCTTGGAGGCATACAGAGACAAAGGGAGCAACAATAGTGACAGTTGCTCTGCCCAACAAGAGTTGGTTAAAGATTACAAAGGTGACTAAATGTATGACTGCACATTTGAACACGGAAACGAGAACACGAAAACGAGCATACTGCTGTACATTCTGTGGCTAATTGTTTTGGGGGGGGAACTGATGGCAGAAGATTACTCTGGTGACACACAAGGTCTTGATCATGACAGTAGTGGTGAACCTCACAAAGTTGGTCACTTGAAAGATCTTATCCCTCCTGAGTTCCTCACCTTTGTCATGAAGCGGTCGGCTTGAGTGTGCTCTTCGTCTTTGAAGTCGACGTGAATGTTGTAGTTGCACACCAGCTCGTTGAACCGTTCGGAGTCGCGCGTAATCTTGCCCTCTGGCCGCCCGCTTGCACCGAGGTTATTCTCAGAGATTTGGGGTACATACTGCTTGTACCTCATAGGAATTAGTTTGCGTGGTCTGGGACGGGCGCCATACCCCGGTCCAGGACCGCATCCGTGGACCAACAGCGATGTGTATGTGCACACCGACAGCAAGACGAGCAGTGCCCGCCTATGCCACGGAGACAACGTCATTGGCGTGACTTTACAGCGCTGGACACCTGCTGGTATTTTGAGATGATTCTAATAGTAGCCAGGTCCATATCCTCCTCTCGATGCGTGGTGGTCTTGTAGCCTATCAAAGATCAACTGTAACTAAAGAAAATCCTTTCATGTATGGAGCTTAGAAGCAAGTAATGTAATTTATTGGTGAATAGTGTAAGTATCCTATATATAATTCAAGACATGTTCGCAATTATGTCGAATTGTACATGATAAGAGGAAAAATAATTGGTCAGAAGATCAATTTTTTTTTTCAATACACTGACAGCCTTTCTTGTTTATATTATTCATTTGTGTTGTTTATGTAAACTAAGTCGGTCGAGCTTGCCCTGCTGTGTTACATCCTTTAAGTCCGCGAAAGGTAACAGGTGTATCACAGGTATCCAATCACCTCATGTTCTTTGATCCAGACATAACAATCAATTGGCACGCATCCCTTAAGGTCCATATCCCTCGTATGTCCGTTAGTTCTTTAAAACACAATATTTGCCTTCACTCCAGTGGTCCATAGAAGCTACCTCCATGCCAAGCTACTCGTTATTCTCCGTTGGCAGTCTCCAATAGAGACTGAGGGCTCCTGTCCGTTTCGCACAAGCCGCCAGGTCTTATTTGTGACCGGACAAGATTGCCCTCCCTTCCTGCGCGCTCTGAGGGCGACAGTGGCGCACACGCCTCCAATTCAACCTCGTGCGCCATACAGGATAACTGTCGTTAATATCCTCTCATGAGTCCCCCCTCCCCATTTATTATGTTTGAGTTAAAAGTTCTTGGTTATAACTTCTATCAAATCTACAAAACCTTCTTGAACTTTATATTTCTCTGCACTGAAAACTAAGAGACTGTATGCAAACTTTGACTTGGAGTGGTGGGGTAGATTGCGGTAAAACAGTAGTTCCCCAGGGGATGAATTGAGCAGAAATGCTTTTTGACGGTAGTGTATAAATAGACCGGTTTAAAGGTGAGGGTCTATGACACACAGCCAGCTCTGCACAAGAGCTTCCTGCTGAAGAGACAGTGCAGCCCTGACACACGCGCTCTCTCAACTCGGTTAATCTCCCTCCTTTTGTTTTCTCCTGAACCACAAGACATGGCCTCAGCGCTCTGAAGACCTCTTGACTGGAAACACCCAGTGATTCTGTCAACATAATATTTTTATCCACTTCAGAACAATGGCTTGGATTTCAGAAAGTAATAAAATACCAAATGATAATGTCTTTCTGCTTTCCACAAGTGATAGAAGAAAATGAAGCGCAGAGGACTATGCAGATGACTTCCTCCAAGGAATGTTGCACATCTAAGCATTTGACAACTCGTCTAATTTATTCAGATGCTAATGCACTGCCCACAATAAGGTCATGGCATGTTTCATCTTCAGGTTCCTGTAAACACAAATGTTTTATGTTAGACTGTTTAAAGCGGTTCTTCTGAAGCCATGACTAAGACGGGTTTGGTAAACAATGAAAATGCCATACCTATGATGACAGACAAAACGGGGAATTAAATAACTTCATTTGGTTTGTGTACTGCAATGTGTTTCCTGCCTTTTCATTCTGTAAATCAGTGATAAATAACAATTTCACATGATTCAGTTTAGTTTAATGAAATAAATAAAACTTGTTTGACATCACTGGCATTTGCCACAATACAAGACCGACTAATGGTTAACTAAACATAACTGAGATCCTATCAAACATTGGTTATTGTACATAGAAACTGTGACTCACAAATGATTCATTTCAGCCTTTGCTCAGAGTCAATGCTATTTCTTTTTCTCCAAAGTAATGGACATGAATACCTTGATCTCAACCACAGTGTTTGTCATCCTTTTTATATGTTTTTCTTAATTGTATGTACTTTATCAGCACTAAAAGTAGATACTTAAAGACATGAACAGCCATTACAACAGACTGTTGACATAGTATGTCAAGTTGGTTTATCATATCCTTACAAATGATTTCATCCATGTATTGTCTATCAACTGAAAGTACTTATTTATCCATCATCTAGGATATATATCCAATGCTTTACACTATTCTGAACTTGACAAGAGTATTTAAGGCAGTAATGGTCCCAAGCTACTATAAATGACAGTTGGAGAGAAATGTCCAGAGTGGTTTCATGATGTTTGATGGAATGGTGATTACTTGTGTCAGTCGCTCTGATGAACACTGGGTATGACTTTTAAAGTGGACACGGAGAAAACAACGAGATTTAATGACAAAATGTGTCAGTTTGTCATTAAATCAGCCTTTAAACACTGTCGCTTCTGCCTCTTGTGTTGGATGTTTATGAAAAATCATTTTTTTTGTTAATTACTGAATACCACACAGCTAATTGATGTCTTTTTCCCCCCAAAAGGATGCCATCTGCCTATTACAACTCAGACACAGATGGGGAAATCCAGAGAGGGTTTTTCAGAGGATCCTGACCTGCCCGAGGGAGGGGTGCTGGGCTTCATCTTCCTGTCTTTAGCATAAACATCCAAGAGTTTGGGTTTGGTGCAAGAGTGCACATGATAATTATCACAAATAACTGACAAAAACAAGGAATAGCTCAATCAGAAAGGGAAAAAATACACTTTCATGGTGGACAATCAGTGATAAGTCACATCCTTTTCAGCTGGAACAGAGAAGAGACAAAAAGCCACTGCTATCAGACATGAAAGCGAGAGGGCAAAACGAAAATAAACATCTGTGCGTTTAAAATGGAAATGGTGTAATTATTATTAGTTTTTATTTCTGCAGCCTTGTACCCCCCTCTAACCCGTCTCCCGCCCCCACCCTCTTGTGGCTCTTAACGGCTCGCACTCCCCCACTTCAGGATGGGAGTATATTGCTCTGTGAATGGCTCCGTTTCCTGCTCAGCCACGGCGCAGAAAACGAGATCTTTCCTGCTCGGGCTATTCTACCCCTTTGTTCTATTGCATTACTGCATTACCACCTGGGGCCTTGGTCACATACAGTTGACTTCTAATTCCTCCTGGGTCATTTTCTAATCTCAGGGCACCATTCACAGCGCTGTCACACAACTGCCAATTCCCAATTCCCAATTCCCCCCCCCCCCCCCCAAAGGGAACCAAACGCGTAGAAGTGACCCGTCCATAAGAAGTGTGCACAGAGGTATGTGAACGTTTTCCGCGTTATGTAGACACGATTCTGCAGCGGTTGTCCTCTCCGCTGTCTGCTGTAATATGGCTGGAGAGCTGAATAGACACTCTGGGCTTCCTGAGAGGGGCCATCGGGGAGGGGGGGTGGGTGGGAGGTGGAAAAGAAAGTCAAGGCACTGGCAGCACCCCCCCCCCCCCCCCCATCTCTACCAACCAGCAGCAGCGCCGAGCCAGCCCCAGTCCACTGTCTCTCACCCCCGTTATCACTGCAGGAAGGGGCTGGGTGGTGCAACTGAGGGTTCAGCGGTGAGAGTGGATGATTTCTGGCTTGAGAGCGTCACAGAGTCAACATGTGGCTCAGATGGTACCCTTCACCTCACATAACACCCTTGCACGGCTCGCACCAACGTGATGGGAGATCACAGGCGTACACGTAGCCAAAACACTGCGATCTGTCCCATGTATATACATAGAACAAGTGTGTAGCATTACAGCCCGGAGTCGTGTCAGGGTTGCGCACAAAAGTTAATACGATGCTTTTCTAAAATAGCAACAAGCTCACTGCCTATATTGTGATTGTGGCGATGCAGCAACAGACTGGACAATAGCTAACCAGGGTGGAACTTCCTGACCTGAGACAAGCAGATCAGAGGTTGAAAGTAGAATGCATATATACTGTGTATGTCTGATAAGGCCCTGATACAAATACAGGCTCTGATAAAAACAGGTCATGGCTTGTGTTATCCATGTGTGACCACCCTTAGTGTCACTACAACTTCTGACCCAGTTCTTTTGAACTGCTCTGTGATTTTGGGGCTATGTATGTATAATAACTGTGCCCATTTCTGAAGTCTATTATTCAAGGTGAGAGGTGCTACAAGAGTGGCGAGTGTGGGCATTTTGTCTGGGTTTTGGGAGTGCTGGCTGAGTGTGTGAAGTGAGTGTGTCATGAGTGTGCACACAGGATGGTGGGTGGGTGGATGTGTGTGTGTGTGTGGGGGGGAGGGGGTCACTGACAGTGCCACCAATTATCAGTTGATTAGCAAGAAAGTCTCGCCTTTTCCTGTGCGCAGCTTTTCTGCTCGCCAGAAGCTAACAGTTGAAATAATAGCCCATCAGGCACTTTGGCACACACTTCAAACAGCCAACTGTCAGGAAAGCTAATCTGTGTCTTTTTCCCCCCTTCATTCTTGTGTTTTGACAATAAAGATAGCCTATCTCATCTTGTGAAAGGCTGGCCGTCTCCCTCTTTGTGTCCGACATGCTGAAGTAATTCTGAGCAGTGACAAGCAGCCACACCTTCCTAACCAACCTGATATTAGTCCCCAACCGTTTACAATTAAACACTGATGTGGTGTATTGATCGGTCATAACCATTTTATTTCCAGGCAAAATCTATTCTGGAACCCCTGTGTATTTAGAGAAAACTATTTCTACCATTCCCACCCAATTTAAAAGATGTAAATCAGCAAAGGCAAATTATGTAACGTTTGCTGCCATCAATAGATTTATTAAAATCAAAAATTCTACATCCAAGTGGCCCAGGCTTGAAAAGTAACCAATCAGGAGACATTTTGTTGCCTTTGAAATCAAGAATCTTTGGCAAGGCATCGCAAGTGCAAGGAAGAGGGACGGTGAGAATACTGTGACGAGGGGGTGTATTTGTTACCGGCTACCCATCTCTTGCGTGCCTCGTGGCACGTAAGGCCTCCACAGATTTTCTCCATCCCTTCCTAACCGCTGCAATCCCTCTTGCCTCGTCCCATGAATTCCAACCCGCCGCTTCTATCCCCTCCTCCTCCACTGTACTCCTCCATGTGTTGTTTTGGGTGTATTTGTGTGTCGTTTTAAAAAGAAAAAAAAAAATCAATCAAATGGTGAATGTAGTTATAAACACCGCTGCTGTTAGTCATACTTCTAGAGAATACTGTGTGCTGGCTTCTAACAGCTGACTCTTTTCTGCTCTGTCCACCATGCTGAAATAGATCATCAGCGAGTGAACCTTAAACACTCTTGCTCCTCATTGACAAGCCTCTCAGCTTCTTTAAGCGGTCAAAATGGTAGGCAGAGATGGACATAAAAGCTATCCTGTACCTATTTACTATTTATGGACCCAGTGGTAAGTATGCCTGTAATACAATTCTACACTGTGAGTTACATGATAATGCTGGAAGATCAATGGATCCTCTTTTCAGTCAAGATGGTGTGTTCATGTTGTATTCTACTTGCAACAACTGTGATCTGTTCCAATTCTGTCAAGATAAAAATAAAATCCAGTGTGTTTATGGAAGAAAAAAAACAACATGACGTTTAATACAATCTCTGTACATTTTTACAAACATATTGTGGGCCAAATTCCTCTATATTTGACATCCGTCATGGTATTTTTTACCGTCTCTAGAGACATGTTAAGCATGAGACTTTCTATAGCTAGTGAATATGATCAAGAATGTTCATGAATTTGTGAAGTGGGGAAAAGCAGCTGCTAAAGATCTGCATTTGGGGGGTATTTACCAAAACCTGACTTTATATGGTCACAGGAAACCCTGCTTCAAAACAACAGGCCAAAAAATCTAATTTGTCCAATTAGGTCATCTTAAGAAGGAAAACAAGAAGTGAAAATACAAAAAAAAAAAAAAAAAAAAAATCAAGTGGGAGATATTCATTAACTCAGGATTTCTTGTTTCAGACTTGAGAGAAAGGGGGGGGAAAAAAGAAAAGGAAATGGATACTCAACAAGGAAAACAGATGGAGGGTGGCGTGGTGGCAGTGTGCGGGAGTCGGAGAGAACGACGAGTGGCCACAGCTCAACACTGTGTGAGTGTGTGTGTGTGTGTGTGTGTGTGTGTGTGGGGGGGGGGGTGTGTTATCTTCCCTCAGCATCCAGGGGGAGTGAGCAGACAGCGGCGACGGTGCTGGTTGCTGTTGATAGACCACAGGGAAAATAACGCCGCTGATTAAAGCAGCGGCAGGCGGGCAGGCGGGCAGGCAGGGGCGGCCAGCACAGATGGACAGATGGACACGCACGCCACCCACCCCGTTCTTGAACCTGCACGCCGCCCACCCCCTTCTTGAACCCGCATGAAGGCACATCAGCTCCTTCCCCAAGTAGAACTACTCATGAGTGAACTCAGTCCCTCTTGCTCTCTGTACTAGAACTCTTCCAACATTCACAAAAGACAGAAGGCTCAAAATTGGAGTAAGGGTTAAAATACATTTATTCATACATTTTCTCCTTATAAAACACTAATTATACATTAAAAATGTACACGGCTTATACATTAAAAATGTATCATTTGACTTGGTAAATAAAATTACCAACCAAAACAAAAAGAAAATAAACCTACAGTCTGCCATCCAAACATTCTTCAAGAAAAGAACTGAGCTGAATACTTTTTTATTTTTAAAAAGTTTGCAAGCTCACTTTCTCCATTGGTCCCCTGAAGATTTCTTGTGGAATAAATCTTCATGTTGACGCATTTACTGTCCATGCTGTCTAGAATCACCCCTTACCATTGGCTAACCTGTGAGCTGCAGTCCTGGCCTAAGAACCGCTTGGCATGAGGGACAGGTCTTTGGTCTTTCCCCCCCCCCCCCCATTACACTCACTGTTGCAAACACATTAACAGTATGTGAGGATTTCAAACAAAGTTAGTGGATAACGTGCTCATTTTAAGTGTCAAGTTACGTTTAAAAACAACCATGGAAGGAGATCATACCTTGTACATCCACCCCCAGCACACTTTAAAAAAGGTTCATAGGGTACTGTGGACATTTGGAATAACAACAGATTGAGAGTGTGGGGTGAAGACTGCAGAGGCCATGGGACGGACGGCTGGGAAGGGCCATCTACAGATAAGACAGCTGGAAGACACTGCCCTCTACTGATCAGAAATTAAAGGGCCGACAGGACAAGGACACAGCGTCATAAACGCAAAGCACTCCCTACACCCACTACCATCCTGCCAGCCCTCAGAACTCAACTCAAGGACGGGGCAAGTAAACTACGTGCAATGAAGGGGGCTGGAGCAGCAACTTAAAGTTGTTCCATTTATATAAAACACAAATTGTGATAAGTGGCCATGCCCTAAAGGTATAAAAAAGGTCACCTGTTCAATCCCCTAAACTGGCAGGAAAAGATGTGGGTGTGGGGGAGTGTATAAACTGCACTTTCCCCTCCCTCAACATCCATAGCTAAAATGCTCCCAACACCGTACTGCTTCCTGGGCACTGTGCCTGACATGGCTGCCCACTGCTCTGGGTGTGTGTGTGGGTGCGTGTTTGTGTACCTCACACCTCCTAGTCTGTGTGTGGTAACTCCTCACTGCTCCTAGTGTGTGTGTGTGTGTTCATGTGTGTGTTCACTGACAACGGATGGGTTAAATGCACATACCTAATTTCCCCTCGGGGGATTAATAAAGAATCTAAAATCTTTTTTCTTTTTGTTTGTTTTAAGTTTAAGTTACACAGACTTCACAGGGAGAGGGTTGCACTAGTCAATTCTGACTGTTGGAGAATGCCAGTCCCCCAACAAAATCACCCACCTCTCCGTGAAGTCTAAACACATGAATGGCACATCTAACCTGGAGCCGAGTTGCTGAGCGAAGCTGTGCATGTATGGCTTACTGTATCCTTAAGGTGCATGAGGTGCTTTGCATTTATAGTGGCAACATAACCACAATAAAGTCAAACAAATCAACTTCCTGATCCAAGTGTTTTTAGCATGATACACATTCAAATATACATTACAATTACTGTCCAAATACACATGGTTTGCTAAGAGCATAAAAACCAAACAGACCAACCTTCCATTTTGTTTTAGCATTTTTCCAAAATACTTTGTAATGCCACACATCCATGTATTGCACATTTCCACTCAACTGGTCTAAAAAGATTTAGGATATTATGGGATGGCCTGTGACTTTCATTACCCACCTTAGCAAAGCATTTCACCCATCAAATATTATATTGCACTTAATTCACACAAGACAATGGGTAAAAAAACACATTTTACAGTATTGATATTAAAACATCACAGTTTACGTGGTCTAAGGCAGATGGACATTCCGTCAAATGCTCGTAATCTCAGTGCATTTTGACTTAAGCGCCCTCCATGCTGTGTGAGAGCATTACCAAAAAAAAAAAAAAAGACGACTTCGTCGGTGTTCACCCAACCAATGCCTTAAAAATCAACCCTCACAATGTCTGTTCTCCATTAATCTGAAGGGGATCTCTTCCGACTCTTCGCCAATCATCTCCCTTTAGCAGTGGCTAACCCTGTGAAAGGTGGTTTAAGATGAATTCTAAAAATAGTGTTGTGTCACAGGGAAATGTGGGGGGGGGGGGTGCATTAAGGGGAGAGCCTGCTCCATCCATCAAGCAGGAAGAGGAAATGACTTCATCATGAGGTCACCCTCTTAAATAGCTCGTCCCATCAACTTTTGAGTGTTGCCATCCCAGTTTCGGGAGGCGTTGTTCCTCGGCATGTCATAAGGCACTGGTCCCGGGATCACATTAAAAGAAATCTGGCACTGCTGCTTCAGGTCCCTCCAGGAACACCGTGTCCGCCCCGGGACGTCACAGCACTTGGACTGATTACAACCCAACTCTATTAACAAAAAAAAAACAAAATAGGCAGAGCAGTGCAGCTTGAACAGTCATGTCAAACCTGACGCTGTGTCACCATGAACCCGGCCGCTCTGTCAGCACATCCAGCTGCTCCATCCATCCATCCATCCCAGAGACATCCTGTGGCTCTTTGGGGCTGAGGAAAGGCCACGGTAGGCAGAGCTCCTTCAGAGGGGTGAGACTGAGAGGCCACTCCGCCTCACTGGATCTTCGAGAGCCCGCTGGCCACAAGGAGCCTGAAGGGGATGGCAGAGCGGGAGACGGTCCGGGGGAGTTTGTGGAGACCTGGGCAACCAAAGCCAAACAAAAACAGCAACAAGTATCGTAACGGTGTTAATTATCGGACGGCGTGTGTTATCGGCAAACGTTGTTCCACGTTGTCATGCGAATCCATTATTAAAAGTTATAGATTGTTAATCCATTATTAAATTCAGCAATTTTGATTGTTTAACAGAATGGCCGATGTTTGACACTGTCCGATAACCGACATAGCTACGCTATCAGCTTAACCTAAACTCTTGGTGGAGTGTAAAACAAAACAAAACGCTGCTCGGAAGCGCTTTTTTTTTTTTTTTTTTTTTTAAGAGGTAAAGAGAAAGCAAGCACATGAATTTGAGAACAAAAGCTGAAACAGTGGAGGGAGAGGCAGGGGCCAGGGGCCAGGCTCCTGCTGAGCAGTGAGGCCAAGGAGATGCTATCTAGGTGCACAGGAGGGCGGGGCTGTGGAAGCGTGCAAGTGAGAGTGCGTGCTGCACAATCGTGCTGGCCTGCCGTGTTTGTGTTGGGCGGAGGGGGTTGAGGATGTGTGTGTGTGTGTGTTCGCTCCACGGAGGGGCCGGACGGCCTAACCCACAGGCCCCTGGGAGCTTATGCTGCCCTCCTGGTCCCATGCACTTTCCTGAGAGAATTGTGCTCTTTCTATCTGAGGAAGAGAGACCAGCCCATGGGGAAACTCAGGCCTGAGCAGGGAACACCGAGCACACAGGCCTGTCTGAAAACTGCTGACAAATGGTTGTACACACCCACTAAAATCTCACATACAAACACACCTGTTAGATGACTAGCCAATACCAGTGAGTCATCTTTTCTTGGTGCTAGTTTTAATGATTACTTTCATAGGGACATAAGACATATTTCACTGAAGCACTGGCACATTTATGCAACTATTTGTTTATGTGGAAAAATCCCATTTCCATTGAACAAAATGCAAGAGCTCCTGCATCAACCCTGTCCACTGGCCTCTTTACGTCCCATGACTTTACTATGCTGCTTGTAGCGATGCAAGCCCCTCACACTGATTGAGCCAGACACACACAGACAAAGACAAGAGACTGACCCAAGAGACTGACCGAAGGCACGGATGAGCTCCCGCTGCACGGTCCAGGTGAGCGTGTTCAT
>NC_045155.1:2060001-2172501 GCF_900700415.2 Clupea harengus | reverse complement strand
CTCAACATCCCTCATCTTACCGTGAGAGCCAGAAGCAGGAGCATGGCCAGTGGGTAGCCCAAGTTGCGTTGCCATGGGGATGCCCTCCTCCGCAGTTCTGTGATGGAATGTAAGAAACGAAAGGATCCATTTTCACCGTAATTGCATCGCAGCATCAGAGGACTGATCTCTACAAGGACGTGAACGCTTCAACCTACGGAAGAATGGAACTACCTCCTGTTGGACAAGGTGCCGAGGGAGGGGAGGGGGGGGGGGGGGGGGCTGGCCTTGTGTTTGCATTTGTATCCAGATACACAGCAACCATCCATTCAGCAAAAGGTACAAGTTCACCATGAACTCAACATAGATAATAATCATTTCAAATGACGTATTTGCATGCACACAGCAGAGCGCTATGCCAGGGCCGTACTGAATGAGAGTGGCACCGCTCCCGCTGCAGCAGAGCGCTATGCCAGGGCCGTACTGAATGAGAGTGGCACCGCTCCCGCTGCAGCAGAGCGCTATGCCAGGGCCGTACTGAATGAGAGTGGCACTGCTCCCGCTGCAGCAGAGCGCTATGCCAGGGCCGTACTGAATGAGAGTGGCACCGCTCCCACTGCCTTAAATGGATACTGAATGAGAGTGGCACCGCTCCCGCTGCAGCAGAGCGCTATGCCAGGGCCGTACTGAATGAGAGTGGCACCGCTCCCACTGCCTTAAATGGATACTGAATGAGAGTGGCACCACTCCCACTGCCTTAAATTGAGCGGGTTTCCCCCCAGTGCATGGTAGCCATGGCATGGAGTAGCTCAAAAGTTCCAAACACTGGTGTCAGTAAATGCAACTTTATCTGTTTTAACAAGCACGTAGCGCTATTAACCACAGTTTATACGCATTTTATCGTGTACTGTATCCCTATTCATTACCATGGGCTGTTTCTAAGCCGATTTAGGCCTAAACTATTACGGTTTGAATTTTGTCCACTTTATGTATATAATCTTATTTTTCTTCTTTTTTTTTGTATTACTTAGATTTATAATTTTATTTTTCATTTAAGGAAAAATAAATCCTTTGAAATAATCATCATCTCGATTAACTATAAGGACATTGCTTTGTTACAATCTCTGACATTGTAATGAAACAATTTTATATGATGATGCCATTAGATTATATTTGTCATCTGCATACCTGTCAAGTTAACATGATTGAAACTCATGAGGTCAGTGATTGAAATCTGTAGCAGCTATAGCCTATAGCTGCTACTCCGATGTATTGAGGCAAGCCGTCTCACTCGTAGTGCGCAGCAGTTTGTGTTTGAACTTGTAATACTATGGAGTGTGAAAATCCGTGAGATTTAGTGTTAAAGTATGTGAAAATCTGAGACTGAGGGGGGGAAAAAAAGGGTGATTACATGTATGGGGGTGGAGGGTGACTCTTACCTAAAGCAATGCGTTTGGCCTGCACACTGAGAAACTGCTTCCTCACGGCCTCCATATTCACATGAACCCAGCAGGACGACGCACTGTCTGGAAATGGAATTACATAAAAGGAAGGCAGAGTGAGCGAAGACGACCCGGAAGGGGTGAAAGGTCACATCAAAAAAAAAAAAAAAAAAAAAACACACAGGAGAGAGAGGGAGAGTGATCATGAAACTGAGAAAATTACAATATCGGCAGTGATGAAACTCTAGGAGCTAAAAACAGAGGCCCGTGCGTTCCCTCTCCATTACTCATCTAACACTCATCCAACCTGAAGTTACCCACCCACCCCCTCCCTCCCTCCACCCCCACTCACTGTTCAGCTTCCTGTTGAGAGAGGCCTCCTCCATCACCGCACAGTTCATCGTCTCCTCCACATTCTCCAGCAGCTGCAAGCACACACACACACACACACACAGAGAGAGATACAGTCATCATGAGTTGCCCACTCAAAGCCCCCCCCACTGTACCACAGATGAGACATGCATCAGGGAGGGGGGGAGGGTTTCGCAGCCCCTCTCCAGAGAGGATGCGCTCTTGCAGGCATGGAGAAGGCGGCACACACACACACACACACACACACACACACACACACGTTGCCCACTCAAAGCCCCTCTCCAGAGAGGATTGCTCTCTTGCAGGCATGGAGAAGGCGGCCAGAGGGGTCAGTAAGTCTGTGTGAAGACCAGGAGACGAGGAGGAGTGGAGGACTCACCCGGGGTTTGACCAGCAGGCTGCCGGTGATGCTGAACATCCGAGACAGGCCGAAGGGAGTGCACACTACACAGAGAACACACGGCAGTCAACAAGCTTGTTGTTCCTGTTGTTGTATTTAAAATGTTCCAACATGCACTGAATTTTCAAGTCAGGCCAAAGAGGAACACAAGTCTGGAATCCACTCCTCTATTGTGCGGGGGAAAGAACCACCACACTTAATCCTTAAAAAGAGGGGAATACTCTCAGTGTGTACTTACATAAGAGCAGCAGCACTCCAAACAGTGAGATGCCCGAGTACAGGTAGGGCAGGTAGCATTCCCACAGGTCTGAGGACAGACAGATACATGCCACTTAGATTAAGATTACATTTAATTAGATTATAACTCCATGCCAGACATAAACAAACAACAAAAGAGACTCCTTCTCTTTCTACCAGTTTCTACACAGACAAGGAAGGACTGACTGAAGTCGTGTCGGATTGATGGAGCTGAAGGGACCGACATTTGATAATTAGTTTAATAGATATATATTCCATAGGCAATAATTCAATATATCTGACCTACTGGTCATTTTAGTGTTATTATTCTAAGTTTCTCATGTGTATTCTGTTCCCGGCCTACATGAGGTGTGAGAAAGCCGTCACAGCTCCCCCCCCCCCCCCCCCCCCCCCCCTGACTAGAGACAGATACTAATTAGCATTTAGGTATCCACCCATCCCTTGCTTTCCCAGAGTTTAAAACACTGTGATTTTCAAGAGACAGTCAGTGAAGGAGATTTAGGTGAACACACTCAGTGAAATCTAATTCTCTGTTCCTCCTCTGGTGCGCACCATTGAAAGAATAAAACCTGGACTTGGTTTTTCATCACAATCTGACTGAGTCTCCGATACATTTGGGATATAGAAATAATTCCTTTCAGAGCCCAGCGGGTCTACTAACCGTAGAGGCTCTCTCTGGCGTTGTTGTGGTTCAGGAGGGCTGAGGCCACCCACACCATGCCCAGCACTAGCAGGCTCAGGAACAGCAGCATGACAGCGGTCTCGTACACACGCGACATCACACCCTATGAGAGAGAGAGAGAGAGAGACACACACACACACACACACACACACACACACACACACACACACACACACATAATGATGAGACATTTCATGCAGATATGCTGAGATGACCAATATATTGAGGCTACACTCATTCAGTAGCCATTTTTTATGAAAAGGGAAGGTACCTTTTTAGATCCTGCAAAGCCCTCCGACTCGATGAAGAAGTAGGCGAAGGGCATGAGGAAGACGAGGGAGAGGTTGGAGAAGAGGAAGACCAAGTTCCACAAGCCTGATACGGGAAAAATACCATTGTCATGATTGTCATTCTATTTTAAGCTTAAACTCTCCAGTCAACAGTGCTATAATTCTGGATTTACTTGAAGGCACTGCTTTTAACCACTAGGAGGTGCATGTGTCTACAAGCACACCCTAACAAATGATAGACTTCGTAAGGTGGTCAGTGTGGACCAGGAAGGTAGGAGGCGCTCTTGGAGGGACCCTTCTCTGGGGAATTGCTTTTAGAAAGACGAAAAGGTTGCTTTCCTGCGGCTGAGCTTAAACTCCGTTTCCCTTCAATGATATACACCAGCTGGGTTGGAGCTGGAGAAGACACGGTGAGCCTTGCTGGAAGTCAGCAGCCCAGACCCTTCACACGCGAGATCTGAATCCTACACTGAACAGCCAGTGAATCCCACACTGAACAGCCAGTGAATCCCACACTGAACAGCCAGTGAATCCCACACTGAACAGCCAGGTGCCCAAAAGCAGAAGATCCACAAAGCAGGAATTCCACTGACCACTCATTTCTCTAGACATCTGAAATGGCTCTATAGAAAAATAAAAATAAAATAAAAAAGGAAGTGTGTGTGTGTGTGTGTGTGTGTGTATACACATGTGCGAGTGTGCTACGGGTGTTTAATCAGATGGTTACCGTGGATGAGGGAGCCGTTGAGCCACTGCATGTAGTAGCTGTGTGTGTGTGTGTGTGTGTTTAATCAGATGGTTACCGTGGATGAGGGAGCCGTTGAGCCACTGCATGTAGTAGCTGTGTGTGTGTGTGTGTGTGTGTGTGTGTGCGTGTGTGTGTTTAATCAGATGGTTACCGTGGATGAGGGAGCCGTTGAGCCACTGCATGTAGTAGCTGTGTGTGTGTGTGTGTGTGTGTTTAATCAGATGGTTACCGTGGATGAGGGAGCCGTTGAGCCACTGCATGTAGTAGCTGTGTGTGTGTGTGTGTGTGTGTGTGTGTGTGTGTGTGTGTGTGTGTTTAATCAGATGGTTACCGTGGATGAGGGAGCCGTTGAGCCACTGCATGTAGTAGCTGTGTGTGTGTGTGTGTGTGTGTGTGTGTGTGTGTGTGTGTGTGTGTTTAATCAGATGGTTACCGTGGATGAGGGAGCCGTTGAGCCACTGCATGTAGTAGCTGTGGGGGAAGGTGAGCAGAACCTCGTTGGACAGGATGGAGATGGGGAGCAGGAGAACGGCACACACCGCCACAGAGAGGGTGAATGTGCACAGCCACAACCTACACCACACAGGGGGGAGAGAGAGAGAGAGAGAGAGATTATAGAGGGAACAGGTAGGATAGGCAGATAATGAAATGGGTAGGGAGAGGGAAGGGAAGGGAAGGGCAGTGAGTAACATTGACATTGGCACCCAATGTGGACAGCAGAATGCCACGGTGGAGGGGGCAAAGGCCACGGATAGCCTGATATAAACACCACTAATCCATAGAACAACTGATGGTCGTTTAAGATTCACAATGACAAAAGAAAAAAAAAAAAAAAAAAAAAAAACTCAATACACTTACGAAATCTTGTTGACTGTGGCATCTTCAATGTCATCTAGGAGAAAGGTTGGAGGAGGAGAGGAGACAATGAGAGGAGCTTAAAAGATGACTGGAACACATTACAGTCATGGTATTTCAAAATGTCTGCCTTTGGCCAACACACAAGCAAAACATTTAGAACATTCTGCCATGCTGCCTGAAAGCACTCCAGATGACATCATGTGGAGATGATATGTTATCTGGCTAAGAAACACACCATGGGAGCGAGAGAGAAAAAGACAGCAGAGTAATAAGACTAATCTCAAGATACACCCAGATAGTGTATGATGGCACACAGAGAAGGAGCTGTTGGCCCTAAATAGTACAGATATGAACAGAACAACAGTCAAATGCTGGGAACACTCTGTTCTAACTTGGTTATGTAGGTGGTGCTTGTCCAGAGACCCCGTGTACATGGAAACCTCTAGGACTTCCTTTTCTCAAATGTAACACAAGTACCAAGGCTGGCCCAGTTTAAACAAACTGGCTGAGCTAAAATGGCACTGCTGGAGTCATCCAGCAAAGCATGCATAGGAACACCAATGTGCGAGTTGCGTTTGGGGAGTGTTATCTTGCATATTTTGCTCCTAAAAAGCCAATAAGCATGTTGGCTAAACTCCTGCTGAACCACAGCTCTACGGCCAGCCCCTGCACTTTGGGAAGCGCACACATCTGTCTCCAATATGCCGCGATCGTTGGACAATGACGATAGACTTCACCGATGCGATCGTCCATGGGCCATGCTTGTTTTTAAGTCCTCGCAGCACAAGACTGCTTGCAATGTTGACTGGATTTGGGAATAATACCCTGAAGCATAATGCTGTAAAACTTGGCCGTTTTAATACGACGATTTGTTTACAAAACTGCATACCCGTTGAGAAGCCAGAGGGCTAGGGGGGCTGAGATCAAATGAGGTCGTTGAGGTTATGAGTGTTTGTGGTGTGTGTGTGTGTGTGTGTGAGAGTGTGAGAGTGTGAGAGTGTGAGAGTGTGAGAGTGTGAGAGTGTGAGAGTGTGAGAGTGTGAGAGTGTGAGAGTGTGAGAGTGTGTTTGTGGTGGGGCCTGGGGCTATGCTGGAACTGGAAAGGTATGTTTACCAGACATTCCTCAAAGGCCCTCCACCAGGCGAGCAGACAGGAGGGCAGGAGACGCTGCATAACTGCACCTTGAGTAATTTGGGGCCCAGACAAGGTGACTGAAGCCAACTCCAGATCACCCCCTTACTCCACACTGATGCGCTAATGTAAACTAAACTGGACACAGTGTAACCTATATAAGTATGCTCTCCCTCCCTCCCTCTCCCTCTCTCTCTCTTCCACCCTTCCCCCTTACTCTACACTGATGCGCTAATGTAACTAAACTGGACACATTTACATTTAGTCATTTAGCAGACACTTTTATCCAAAGCGACTTACATATGTGCGACTTACAATGTATACACATTTACATTTACACTGATGGCACACTGCACATCAGGAGCAATTAGGGGTTCAGTGTCTTGCTCAAGGACGCTTCGACAGGGAATCGAACTAGCAACCTTCTGATTACTAAACGACTTCTCTACCTACTGTACCACTGTAGCCCGGTAATGTAACTAAACTGGACACAGTGTAACCTATATTAGTATGCTGCCCTGAGCAAAAAGAGGGGGGAGCAAGTCATGTGTACGCAAAGGGAAAGACATGTCGAAGGAGTTGTGCTTGAAGGTTGCGCAATGCAATTCCACTCTAAGCACAGGGAGCAGGAGAATTCCATACAGAGCACTCCTTGTTTTTGGCAAAGCTTTTTAAGACGGGAGTGTTTGGACAGAGAAAATACGAGCAGAGCTCTCATTGAACCATCACTGCCTCAAGGTTGTTGGCACTTACCGGTGACAAACTCTGCATTTTTCTTGAAGTGAGTGAGAATGAGGTAGGACACAATGTACAGGCAGCTGAAGAGAAGGACACAGATCTGTTTGGGGAGAGGGGGGGGGGGGGACAAGAGAGAGACATCAGAATCAGAATTATTATGTATTGGCCAAGTATATTTTCACATACAGGACATTGACTTGGTGTGTTGGGTGCATAGGACTTACATCATATTAAACATACTAACAAAATAGCAAAATGAAGAATAAAAGATAAATGCGAACATGAAAACACCTCACTAATGAAGAACTCTGCAGTGAGTGCACTTAAAACAATACCTCTAGTGAAGAAACCTCTCTGCGTTAGTTGACAAGATATACCATGCATAGATGTATATACACACACACACGACACAAATTAGCGCGAGGGGAATGAACAAACACGATCACTAACAAATAGAACATCTGGAGTGGGCCTGCATTGTTATGGACAAGCAGTGACTGGGGGAGTGGCTATCAGTGTGTGTGTGTACTCAGAGTCCCTCTTGTTATCGGAGAACATGAGTGGCCGTCCTCCACCTGATGCTAGTGTACAGCTGCTTATCTGCATTTACAGCGCTGTGACATAAGAGCTGCTTATCGTGCCCCACTGATGTATGTATCTGGGTGCATGGTAATGTTTAATGTACAGACTGCAAAGGGCAAGGGAGAGAGGTGTGTGTGTGTGTGTGTGTGTGTGTGTGTGTGTGTAGGTGTGTGTGTGTGTGTGTGTGTGTGTACACACACATACATGTGTCAGCAGGACAGAATAGGACATAAGAATGGAAAAAAAAAAAGAGGACAGAACGAAATATTGTTAAACTCTTGTCAACTTAGGTGGTATAGTCACCCAACCTATCTACTAAAGTGAGCTAATGGTCTTTAGATGACTAGTGTTCACAGCCCACCACAGAGATAGACCAGAGACAGATGGAGTCCGAAGATTATCAGTTTATCCCAAATGAGAGGGAGAAAGGGGGTGAAAGTTACAGACAGGGATTAAAGCAATGTAGCACACAGTAGCATATAATCATGCCACCAAAAAAATTAAATAAACGTAATACCTAAAATAGATGTCCGAAGACGTGTCCAAACATGCATTGCAGACACATTTATTGTGATTTTTTTTAGAAGTCAAAAAGGTGATTTTGAAACCATATTTTAAATATCACCTATTCTAAACTTTTAGAAGAAAAATCTTAAGAGATTTGAGTTTTGGCTTTCTTTCCCAAGTAGAAACAGAGAACCATTTTGCTGACATTCCCTTTCTGCCTAGTCTGTTCAGGAAGTGAAGAAATCAACTGAATGATGTGTAGTGAAAAATCATACATCAGCACCATTTCTCTCTCAGGAACTCCACGTAGCAGGATGATGTGGAAATGAACCTTTAAACACGCACCCCCATGACCTCTACTCTAAAGCCCCAGTGTCTCTTTTGGGGAAGGCTTCAAACTAAACCCCATGTCAGTCTGTGTGGAGGAACTGTTGAAGGAAATACATCTTAGTTTCCCAGTGGTTAGTGCATTTGCCGTTAGCAGGCAATTGTACGCCACGGGCAAACTTAAAATAAATGAGCTTTCCATCTAAGAGCGCGGCGATATCCCATGCATCCTCTTAAACTTCAGAGGAAGAAAGGAAAGATGGGGGGGGGGATGTAGGCAGGATGCAGACATTCACTTCCAATAACTCAACAGATGTGGAAAAACACCCATGAGGGATGAACAGCCCTGACACAAACAAGACCGCCCAGAGCCCAGCCTCTCTCTCTCTCTCCCCCCCCCACTGTGCTCATCAGGCGAAGCGGCGATTGTTCCACAACAGCTAAATCGGCCGAAACCCAATCCCACTGTAAGGACATCTGCGCTCTGGGCATTGGGTATCACAACAGCCATTGTTTGCTGGTGTTGATGCCAAAGCACGCTGCCTCAGTTCTACTTCTACTGCTCCACACCTCTAAGCACAAACATGAAACTGAAGCCCATCCTTAACCCAAGTCCCTCATCACCCTAAATCCTGTTACTAATGTCAAAAGGTGTACTATTCCTTTAATACTAGTATAGCAGTGTAAAATAAAAAAAAGGGGAGGGAGGGCACGAAGTTGAGTGGGGGCTCGGGATCAAACATAATGCCCCTTTACATCCAACAGAAACACTGACCTAGTTAAGGCCACCCCACAATTGAGTTTTGGGGGACAAACAAAGGGGCTGCCACATGCAATCTTGTAGTACCGACAGCCAGACAGGCTTGTGTTATTAAACTGGCTATATTAAACTGACTACAGTCCTTACAAAGAGATCAGGGGCATTGGACAAGGCTTGGGAATAATGGCCTGAACTGATCCAGCAGTGGGTTTCCCAAAAGAGGACGCAAACCAAGTAATGCGTCTCTTCTGCTTTAAAAACATGACGCCTGTGATGCAGACCATTTGATTTACACTTTTTGAGGGCTTTTCTCTGCCTGGACATTAGGAAGAAAGAACGTGTTAAGATCCATGACTTCCTCTGGCACAAAAAGCCTATACTTACACCAATGCATGACCAACACACAGATTACTTGAATAAGTATTAGGCAATCAACCACTTGAAATCGCCCCCTTTGCTCCCAAGGGACCAAGTTTTTTTCTTAATTAACAGAACAAATATAGTTCAGCAGCCAGGTCACATGGACCCTCATGCTGCATTTGATTGGCACATTAAGGGGGATCAGCTGTGACACACACACACACACACACACGTCCTGGGTCAGATTAACTAGGAGGTGGTGCAGGGCAGGCAAACATATGGGCACCACCAACAAGAAGACCAGGTTGAGAGACGTTCGCAAGTCTCGCAAGAACTTTAAACGCTTGCGGCTGTTCAAGTTCAAGTTTTTCATTCCTGAGACACAGTAAACACAACCATCTGGTAGAGGATGTTTGCTAGCAAAACGAATTTCCTTAGTTAGAAACCATGCCAAGAAATGTTTCCTTTGAGCTATAGAGGCTGGTGTGAATTTTAATTATTCAGTATTCTCTATTGTTTGAACAGAAAAAAACTAAAAAACACGGAATCCAGCCATGATGCAGAGCTATGCTTTGCACAGGTCAGAATGCCACTATGTGCAACAATGCACGCTGTATACAGTTTCATACAAAAGGTTGAGTTATGCCATTAGCCGCAGGGAAAATAGCTCAATGCAATGTAGCCTCTGTGCTCCACCAGAAGTATTCTCACAGGTTACATACTCCTGCACATGCTCCCAAAAAGTTCAGACAATTACTTGGTTTACCGCTGAAATTTAAGAGGGGCTGGCATGCGATGATCAGGAAACCCTAGGAGTTTTGGACACGGGAGTTTTGCAGTCTGAAGACACTTAACAGGATATCACATGTAAGCCTGTAGACTTCAGTTCCGTTCCTTCAAGCATACATTTACATTTAGTCATTTAGCAGACACTTTTATCCAAAGTGACGTACAAAGGAGAGAACACTCAAGTTACAAGCAATAGAGACCTAGTGTAACAATAAATACTGTTTTACATAAGAGATAAAAAAAAGTGCAGGAATGTAACTACTGTAAGTGTGAGTTAAGTACTAGTTAGAGGAGATGGCATTAGAGGAAGGATAAGGAGAAGTAGAAAAAGGAAGCGGAAAGGAGAGGAAGTGCAAGCATACACTCAGATATATCTGTTAGCAGAGGTTGACTGACAACTACTGTGTGCCATCTGTGGTTCCTCAGGATAACAAAGGATCATCTTCAAGACTGAATAATTAAAGAGACAGGCTGGTATTGGGGTCAGTGATGGGCTAAGTACACTCCTCTAATTTAGACAAGGACAAAGTCCTGACCTCTGTGAATATGAGTGTGTTACACTGACTGAAAGGGATTGATAACATATGAAACCTTTAAGGTGACTCAGTTGGTCACAATTACCTCGTCATGGCGGTTAATGGGCACTCAATTACATTATTGGCATTTACATACAACAGAAAAGAACACTATTCGATAAGATAATAATGAGGTCTAAACGGGATACAGAATAACCCTTTCAAACCAGCTGAGCAGAGCTGTTATCTAGATTGAGCTTTTAACATGGACAAAATAAACCTGTCACAACAGTTGCGGGTCAATACATTTGATTTGAAAAGGGAAGAGGCAGTACTTTCCCCCCACAGGCAACACCCTGAGGCTGGGGTCTTTAAAACAATGAGCCGCCATTTCATCTTCTTCATGCCACATTCTCCATTTGATATCAAGCTCAAAGCGCTTGGGGCATAAGTCTCTAACCAATTTTGTCTTTATACTTGACATACTTCTTAAAAGGCAAATGTTGTTGTGTAAAATCCATCAGGTGATAACATTTTAAACTGTTTTCAAGGCACTCAAAATGGCTCTCTATTCCAAAGCAGAAGGGCTAGTTTGAGAATTTTAGCTTTTCACTTTCAAGCCCTACATCTAAAAGGAGTTCTAAAACATAAGTGGGGGAATTGCCAAGAACTGCAACAATCAATTTAATCACAATTCATGGGTCACCTCTAAAATAACAGCTCTCCAAGCATTTCTGCCGATTCCGTCTTTGAATCAGTCAAATCTGAGGTAGATAATGCAGTTCTGTTGTGGCTCTGACAGTAACTATCCCGCTACTATAACAGCGCTTTCAAAAAGCTTGGAAAGTAAACTACAGACTTTCCTCTCTAAACATATCAATACCCACAAGACAATGCTGTGTTAGAAAAGCTACAATAAATAATGGATCTGTATCATTACACAATAAATGTTATACTTCACTATGCTATACCTTTGGTGATCTAGGAAACCAGGAAAGTATAAACTGATTGTAAACTTTGTTGAAGGGAGCCTCTGAGGAGCACAGTATGATTTCAAGGACATGCCCTTATGGCATAAACACGGACTCATTAGACGTGATAACAAGTCATATAAAACAGCACCGAGGACACAGGGTCAGAACGAGTGCCTTGTTGTAATGCTGTTCAGGTCTGAAGTTCAGTGGGACTGTGCCAGGTTGGTTAAGCAAAGCCTGATTACAATAGAGGCTGGTGCCATTTCCCTGGTTTTCACATCCGATCCAAGTTGGCATTTAAATACAAACAGGCGTATTTATTGGTCTCCCACAACAATAGCAAAGAGACCTGTTGCAGAACGGTCTGTATGAGAACTCAGCCATAATAAACTCAAGCATTTATATTATAGGCCAATTGACTCACCAATGTTCCTCATGAGTGACTGCAGGGGCTAGACCCAGGTGTGAGGCAGATACCCCTCCCCCTTTTTATCAGTCTTTCCAAAAGGAATAGCCTTTCCCCCCAATGGTCAGCTTCCTATTCATTCATTAGTCTACAAAAATCATTTTCAGCAGGCATTTCCATACGTTAACCTTTACATTTATCGTCCTTTCTGCTGCGCAATTTACTGTTTAATAATATCAAAATCATTTAGTGATTATGTTACTGGTTCCAAACGCCACATCTACAAGTAAAATAGTTAAATCGAATGCTGGCTCAAACCAAACAAAAAAAGAAACAGTGGTTATCACAGGTGTGAGAAAAATTAGACACGGTCTTCATCAGTCCGTTAGTCGTTAGCCTTCCGATGATAATGCTGTGTGCATAGCCTACCTTATGAACAACTTATTCAGCTGTTAATGATCTAGTTTTGTGTACTTACTAAAGTCTCTCGCACTCGCTCGTGGAATTGCTGCTCCCTGACCGACACGTCGTTTATTTCCATTCTTTGAAAACATGTCTTAAACCATTAGACTGGTTTAAAAAAGACGGTAAAGCGTAAAAAATAAAGTCATAGCAGCTTCGCTTCAAAGAACCTTCGGCAGAGGCACTTCGCCCAAAGAAAGATCCTAGAGCCACGACAACACAGGTTTCCACATCTAGCAATATGCACTTGCATCCACGCAAGCAGAACACCAGAAAGTGTTACCTCTCGGTCAGATTACTTAGTAGAATTTACTTAAAAGCGGTTAAAATCATTGCGGAACTGCCACAAAGGTTCTGCTCCTCGTGTAACTGCTAACACGACTCCCCTATATAGACCTTGTTCCTTTTACATCCATAGAGGTTGGCTTGTGGGTGGAGGCAAGGGCGGCTCTAGACTTGAACTGACTGACTGACTGGCTGACTACAGCCCAAAAGTTGAACTTTTTTTTTTTTTACTTTTCCCCAAAACTGATCTTACTGCACCTCATTAATCATGGGCTGTAGCTTACTATTACAAATGAAACGAGACATCAACATCTTTGTTTGGGTAATATTACAAAACGTTTAGGGCAGGCAAAGCGGGTCAAGGTATTGTAGGCAGTCTAGTAAATATCTAAAATGTATTTTTGTGGGGGGTTATAATACCATTTTGGTTCGTTCACAACACACCATGTTAATGTTGGGAAAACTATGTTTTGACAGCGATTTTTTAAAAGCTTCATAAGGGCATTATGAGTTATGACAACTCCAAATAATTTGATCAAAGGTCAATCAATATCCAGCTCTAATCGAGACACTGTCATCATCCAAAGTCCATTTTCATTCACTGACCAACGCGGAAGTTGCTTTGAGGACAGATTTTCTCGGCCTTCAAGAAGAAACGCTTGTTTTCCTGCTCTTATATGAAATTACCATACGTGTCACCAATTTAGGCGAGTATAAGTTAACATTCTTTATTTCTTGATATACTGGTAAAATATGGACTGCCTCCTTATGCTTATACCGTATGATATGTTATCGTTTGCGTTCAAGAGGTTTTCACATGGCCATCCAAAAAGGCCAGTGCATTCTTCGGGGGATATATTCTACATTTACATAAACGTAACATCGACTGTTTACTAAATTGTAGTTGTAGTAAATTGTAGTCTATCTGAAAATTGTAGACTGTCTGACCATGTTCACTTTCAAAACAGTCTTGCAGTCACTGATGTGCTGTAGTGTGCTATTCCTGTTCCCCACAGGCTTTGGAATGGGACTGTTCTGAAGACATTAACCTCCTTCTCAGTTCCTGTCCAACATCCAGTTGTTGGATGTTACCATGGCGAAGGGTCTCATGGTGACATATACTCTGTGGGCAGTTGGTGGAGTTCTGGGCCTGCATCACTTGTACTTAGGAAGAGACAGCCACGCTCTATTGTGGATGCTTACTCTTGGTGGTTTTGGAGTTGGCTGGGCAAGAGATTTCTTCCGTATCCCTGCATATGTAAGTGAAGCCAACTCAGAGGCAGACAGAAAGAGACCTCGCGATGCTGTTCAACCACCGGCCGGCCCTGCACGTTTCGCGGGGCAGGTTTGTGTGGGTATCTATTTTGGAACAGTGGCTTTGATTAGCCTTAACTCTCTCAGCTTCTTCTATGTGATTGTGCTTCCTCTGTCTGTGGCTGCTGGTGTGCACCTGGTGTCCAGTGTTGGTTCACAGACCTCTGACCTGTGGAAGACACTCCCTGGCTGTGTCTTCACGTCTCTCATCTTCTACGGCAGCAGCCTCTCCCCTTTGCCCATCAGTGTTGTAGCTACTGTCACAGCCACACAGAACCGCAAGTTCAAACGGACACAGCCACCAGGACCTCTGTGTAAGACTCCTATTTTCTATTTTCTGTTTCTATGATCACTGCTCAGTGTTCTCTTTTCTCTGTAACCCTATGGTGTAGTGTAGTTTGATCAGAGGAACAAGACATCAGCGATAGCAGTTCCGTAGGTTCAGTGCTCTGGAGGTATAAAAATGTGAAACAGTACACTGTATTTTCCATCTGCACTGAAACATCTATTTCATGCATTATACATCACATATTCGATGTATATGCTCTTTTGCATTCATTTTAAGCCTGTTTAAAATCGAACTAATAATTGCCTTGATATCAATATTCATTTTACTTTATCCCATGGAAGTTTTTTGGCCTGCTTATGCATTTATGCCATGCGTTTTACAATGTTTATATTTTATGCAATGCATTTTGTAATAGGCAATTCCATATGCAATATGCCATGTTATTGGAAAATGCAGTGGCAATGCAATTCTCAATTCAATTTGAATTATTCTGATATAAAATTTGAATGAAAATGTAATGAATTGCATATCACATTGCCCTGTTTTTTTGGCCTCTTTCAAATGGAAATGCATGCACAGAAAAACAGCGTCCCCCCCCAGTCATTCCATTCGATGTCACCACGCTCTTTTAGTGTCAAAATTCAATTGAGAACGCAATCTTTTACAGTCCTCTCATCAAGGCGGGGCTACAGTTAGGACATCACTTCCTCGGTCTGTGACTTGGTTCACTTGAATCCATTCAAGGCAGAGTTTGTGATTCTGGTGAAAGGTTGTATCTTATACCTGACCATAGACATAGGAAGACCGGACCGGCAAGGCCTGTGATGGCACCATTCACTTACATTCATTTTGAAAACCAGGTCATTGTCCCTCTGGGCGGGACCAAGGTGGGACAAGGAAGTATTTTGCCCCATCTAAGTGAATGGGAGTAAGTAACATTGCGTAAGCTTTTACAGAATGGTTGAGTGCCATATGACTCATATAGTTAGTTTGGGTCAGCTGTGTAGTTCATAAATTATCATAATCTATGATGTTTGGTGTGGTTTCTGATTTGACAAAGTCACTGTCAGTCAACAACTCCAGCCAATCAGATCTAATTGTGGAGTCATGTAACGTGGTTAAGCCTGTCGCTGCCCCATGTGAGTCAAGCATGTGCCTTTTGATGACATATTTTCCTCAACCCCTTTATAGAACAGCTCATTGACATAAAGCAGCCTAAGATTAAACATTGCCTGAGAGGACAAACAATTCAGAAATATCAGGTCTTGCATAAAATGTAAGCCAGTTGATCATCGCTTAAATAGCCTAGGTTACACCAACAAAAATGGTTGATTGGTTGTTTTTTTATGCTGTCTTTTCTTTCAATCTTGATTTTTAATGCCAAGGCTATTTGTGATCTCTCTGGTCTCGTCTAAATGTTAATGGTTCAACCTGATTTAAACTTTTAGCAAAAGATTTTGCTATATCATCTGTGATATAAAAGGATTTACATACTAGCTAATTACGATTGACGTCTTGTTTATTTTTTTAAGCAAGTAGCTGTCCAAGATGGTGGACCTTAATGTAAAACACAGTTCACTTCACACTCACGCATGTATGATTCACATCTATGTTGATTCATATCAGGCAGCGACAAAGCCCTTCAGCAGCTTACTGATTTTGATGTTAGCCTGCTGTCAGTGACCTAGCTTTAGCTTGCCTGCTGAGAGGATTAAAAGATGTTCACTAAACACTTGTGCAAAGCAAGCAAACTTGTTTAGCTCAATGTTTACAAAAGTCTGTATCATGTTTTATTAATGAATAGGTTGTCATTGCATACACGCATTCACCTCTGACACCTTGGCTAGCTTATGTTAACTACTAGCCAAGGCCTCTTTTCTATTCGATTGGTCAGGTTGAGTGGAGCACATTTGATTCACTGCGCAGGTAGGCGTGGCCTAGAGGTGCAACAACCAGGGAGGCCTTGTTGAATAGGCCTTATATATTTGACTTCAATAGAGTATGCAAGTTAACCGGAACTTTGTAGTTTTTAGTGTTAGTACTTTAAAACTTCCTGGTTCCGAAGACAAAATCCACTACCTAGGCAAACCGTTTTGGTCTTTTGTAACTAACTGTTGTCTTGTCCTGGAATAATAAAGATGTTGCTACTGTAACAGTTTCCAGCGGATACAGTGCTGTGCAGTGTGCAAACCTCATATCCCCGATACCTTAAGAGACATGCTAGGTGACAGACACTAGCACCCATGGGTTTGTGAAACAAGACTGTGGTCGAATAGTCCAAAGGTCATAAGGGGTGATTCTCTACTTCATGTCGTCTATGTGCTTCTAACGATTTCCAGGGCACGAGCCACGAGGACAGAGGAAGCGTGCAAATAACGGTATGGGATGTACCTAAGGAAAAGAAAACCGTCATGCTAAGAGAATCCAACTGCACTTACACTAGGCTACGTAATTATGCGATGGCAGATGTTATTGACGTCGGTCATGTTGACCATTTGTTGTTGCTGCCGCAAAGGAATTGAAGCATGGCATTATCTGTTTTCCTTCCATTATGGATGGTCAGTGTACCCTATGCTAAAGGAGATAAGACAGGAAGAATTGAAGCATCCTTTCCTTCAGCATTCAGAGAATTTGACCAGCTTTTATCATGGCTGCCACTTAGATACTTCCGGGGCGCTTCACTCAGTTTAGGAACCTTCCGGAGCAGAAAAGACTATTCGACTGCAGGCCAAGTCACTCAACGAGAAAGTGATGTCCTAACTAAAGACCCGCCTTGATGAGAGGACTGACAGATTGCATTGCCAGTTGAATTTTGACATATAAAGAGCATGGTGACATGCAAACGAATAGAATTACTGGGGGCGCTGTTTTGCTGACTATGCATTGCAATTTCAATAAAGAGGGCAAAAAAACGTGGCAGTATGATATGCAATTCATTACATTTTCGTTCAAATATTTCATCAGAATAATTCAAACTGAATTGAGCATTGCATTGCCACTTTGCAGATTGCATTGCCATCTGCAGAATGCATTTTCAAATTGCATGACCGAATCGCACATTACGTTGCCAACTGCAAAATGCATGTCCATTTCACTAAAGAGGCCATGAAACGTCCATACTCTCTCACCCTTTCACCCCAGGTCCACGTCTCTTTCGTCTGAGCCTGGTCTTGCTGGCTTTCTCAGCTCCCCTGGGTTACAGCATTTTCCACAACACCACTGCTACTCTCTACTACATCTCAGACTGTGTGGCATCCATATTGGACATGTTCTGGTTTCTTCCGTGGCTTAGAGGTGTTTTGGAGTACTTCCTTCTGTTACCGTACAGAATCCTGTGTATGCTGACAGGGGGAATAGGGTATAGCGAGGAAGCCTGGAGGAAAGTACTGGACATCCTGCTCCAAGAACACACTGAGCGAGAGAGACTGGCACTCAAGGTGAGTGTTAATGAGGCAGGAATATGGACATAATACAGCAACTGCAAGGAGTAATGTTAGAGAGATGTCAATGTTGAGTTGTGTTTAATATTAAGTGTTTAATACAAAAATGTTCACCTAACACCTTGCCTATATTTGTGTTTAGTGTTACCCACAACTGTGACTGTGTTGTGTTTCAGGTTCTGTCTATGAATGAGGAGGCCACTCAAGAGGAGATCACTCTTCGATATAGAGAGCTGGTAAAGATTTGGCACCCAGACCACAACCTTCACCAGCCTTTGGAGGCACAGAAGATGTTTATTAAGATCCAGGAGGCCTATGAGACCCTTTCTCACAGACGTAAGCCACGGCGAAATGGATGATTTTTTATTTATTTTTTAAATAAAGACACAAAACCTTACAATGACATAACACATGTTGTCTTTTCATTTCTCAAGACTGGATCAGTCTGTTGATTCTTATCAAGGAGAGTCAAGGCAATACAATTCAAAAGAACTGTGAGCGACCAGGAAGGAATATAATTACATAAAACCACAATAACATGACTTTCAAATGATGGTACATTATTATTGTATTATTATCATATTGTAGGAAACAACGACAAGCAAAAGAACCCTTGTTCCTCCTAAGAGCTGAATACTGACTGAAGACAGCAGTTCCATTTATCCTTTGGTGCCATCTTGTGGTGTATAGCAGTATAACAACTAAGCCTTTGGGACACACACTTTGAGCTACTTTAACTGTTACTAATTATTTCACCCCAAACAAATATTGCATTTAATTGTTGAGATTACAAAAATACAATGGAGTTACTAGAAACCAGATTCTCCACATTCGATACCCGTTGACCGTCTACATTGGACACAACAGGCCTAACCATTTTCATGACATTTGCTTACCTGCATTGTAAGGTGAATGTGCTGAATTGGGAGTAATAAAGATGGCCTACACAACAAGGCCCACAGTAGAAAAAATATAGTTGTACATCGTTATGTCCTGTCACATTTCTCCTATGCTATTATTTTACTGATAGGACGGCGTATTGAACACATTGACGCAATAAATAGCTTAATTTTAGTTTAAGTCAGCGATTTCTTTTGAAAAAAAATTTGCGCAGTACTTTAGCAACAACTTTGACAAAAAATCGATGTATTCGGCAATCGCCGTGGATCCAGGATTCCGTAGTAGGGTTATTCGGGCCTGTATCCCGGCATGGGCCCGGAAGTTGTTTGGGATTTCAGGTAAAAGATCCCGGAGATGCTGCCTTCGCTAGAGAAAACAAACAGAGAACCAGCGAAATAAATACATTGACAATAGTCGACCGCCAGGTAAGAAACCATACAAAGCAGCCGTACGCGATCATTTTTGTAAAATCAATATGTCACAGATGTAAATCACAGTGATCTCTTTGAACGACTTTAGCGAGCTAACGTTAGACGGCATCTGTCGAGTACTGGGTACCATAGCAACGCCAACGGCTCATACGAAACATTATTCCTCTTTAGTTTGACATGGCTGTGCAATGACACGGAGGACGATCAATCATCGACAGTTCGGGCATTTTGAATGTAAGATAACACTGTTGCTTATATTGGATTTAATTTGCTATTACGTCGGTGCCTTACAGCAACCTGTCACGTTTTGTTAGCAAGTTAGCTATCATAGCTAGCTCGCCCTCATAGCCAGACAGACAGAGATGCATCTGCGTGTTATGACAATCCTACCAGCTTAATCTTATAAAGTTATTTGAACAACCCGAACTACCATCGTCGAGTAGTCGATATATTGGTGCCAGTTAAACGACAGGTTGTCTACCATTACTGGTCGTGTAGGGTTTTAGACCGGTTTTGTCCAGATTAGTGTGCCCAATTAAGATGATAACCTCTGACAGCCATGTAGATAGATGGCGCGAGCCTGTTGCTTCCACGAGCATGCCATTGCCATTTTCTCCAGACTGCCCACCCACCCACGTATTCACCTTCACACCGGAACAAAGAGCACAATCATACTGTAACGTCAGGAGAGTCACACAATCTGACAGTTACCCAACCTGTCATCACTCATAAATATCTTATTTTAGAACCTTACATTGATTTGTATCGGTGATACATAGTTGTCTCCCACGTCTGTTTGCTGAACAAGGTATGTTTTGTCTTTGTTTTTGTTTGTTTGTCTTAATGACAAGTCTCTCTTTCTTGGAAATGCTTGTTTCCACTTAGCCTGTCATTATTTTACAACCTGCTGTTTGCAACTGGACAAGAAATAATTTTAGGACAACTATATCCACAGTCCTATTAAAGAATTGTTCATATTTATGAACAATACATATGTACTTTTTAGTCAACATCTGACTTTTGGAGAGAATTGTTTTATATATGTTTTACTGTGAATTGCTTGACATCCTCTGATCTTTCGGAAAAGTTGTAGTGAAGTCAGAGGGGACTGCTAGTTTCTCTCATATATATTTCTTGCTGTGTTGATTGGCGGCAAGCAATGCTATTTATTTTTTGTGAATCGATACCTTTAAGACGACAAATTAACAATACAGAAGTGTCAAGTAGTAGCCTTAAGCTTAGGGTTCACTATGTGAGTATAGTACTATAAATGTCATGTTTGGAAGGGAATTCTTTATGAACTGTAATTCATGACTTTTCATTTACTTGGGAAAAAAACCCGTCCTATCTCTTGTGTTAACAGTTAGCTGGTGCAGTGATAATGAATGCTGACGACTGTAATGGACGATCTTATATGTCAGGTAAGGCATATGGAGAGCAGCGGGAGCGGCGATTGAGAGGACAAAATCCCATATGTGGGCCGTGTAGTGTGAAGTAAAGTGTTAAATAGCCCTCTGTGTGTGTGTGTGTGTGTGTGTGTGTGTGTGTGTGTGTGTGTGTGTGTGTGTTGTGTGTGTGCAGGCAATGGAGACTCGTCAACAGAACGTGAGTTTTTCGCTGGGCTGAGGGGACCCACTGTGAGCACCCCCAACAGCCAGCACTCCTCGCCCAGTCGCTCGCTCAGTGGTACGTCCCCTGTCTCTCAGCGCCTCTACAGCAGCCATTTTGCACTGACTGGGCTTTAATGTGTCCTTGTAATGGTGGCGATTATGTGATTTGATGTCTTCTTTAGCGTAGACATAGCTTACATTCAGAATCGTTCGTTTGCAAATTACTGCCAGGCATACAAGCACAGCAAAGACAACTTTTTTTTTTGGTATTGTCTGTGCTGACTGTTCTGCTCCTGAAGTGTACTTCATTATTGTAACCAGCGATAATCCCATTTCCCTCCCCAGCTAACTCTATCAAGGTGGAGCTATACAGTGATGAAGAGGCAGGCGGAGCCCCTCCATCAGAGAGGAGAGGGAGAGAGAGAGGGAGAGAGAGAGACGAGGGATGGAAGGAGGAGGAGGAGAAGGGAGAGGCGGCGGAGGAGGGCACCGCGGAGCCGGGGGTAGGCACCAGGGCGCAGACGGGGAGCGGCTACGGGGAGATGGCCAGCCCCGAGTCGGGGGTCGGCGCGAGGGAGCAGGCGGGCAGCGGCTACGACGACATGGCCAGCCCCGAGTCGGTCTCGCTGGGACCAATCCGGCTGCCCAACGGCAAGTTAAAGTGTGATGTGTGCGGCATGATCTGCATCGGGCCCAATGTCCTCATGGTGCACAAGCGCAGCCACACAGGTAAGAATGTGTGCGTGGGATATAGTTTTATACGTTTTATACTGCTGAATGATGTATACTGAACGTAAAAGGAGAGATTATAACACTATAGAGTTCATAAAAATGATAGAATTTGAAGTGTTGTTGTGCAGTATACATATATCACACATCAGTATCTTGTGTGTTTGTTTTTGTACTTGGAAAAACAATAAACAAACTAAAGAAGAAGAAAAAAAAAAAACGAATTTGAAGTGTTAATAACTGTTGATTTTATTTTAAACTTTGATGAAATTATAGCCTGTAGTGACCAGTAGATTATCAAGGGAAACACTGTAGGTAAATCTATTGCCTCGCCATACAGGGTCTCAGTTGAGGAACTGTTTCTCGGCAGGTGAGCGGCCTTTCCAGTGCAACCAGTGTGGGGCCTCCTTCACACAAAAGGGCAACCTGTTGCGCCACATCAAGCTGCACTCGGGTGAGAAGCCCTTCAAATGCCCCTTCTGTAACTATGCCTGTCGTCGCCGTGACGCCCTGACTGGCCACCTCCGCACCCACTCCGGTGAGTCTGAGCGTTCGCCTCGCTCGGGAGACAATGTGGCATGAAAATGGCAGCGAAGTAAACGAATATCTCAGAGCTGAACGAGCGAGGATCTAGCGGGACATTTTTGCAGCACAAGTGAGATTCCTTGACTGTATTAGTATTGATTCTTAGTAATGCGGGGAGGGCAGTGTCACTGCAGTCAGGTTTAATGAGGCGAGACAGGCTTTACGATCACTGTAGCCTGCATAGTGCTGATCTTAGTGTTTGGCGCAGAGGAAATAATACAAAAAAAAAAAACCTCTACACTGCAAACCACTACCACATCAGATTGACATTTACAAAATTATGAAAACAGGATATCCTGTTAGTGTTTTGCCTTCACATTAATTCACGTTTTACCTGGGCTTGTTTTGAACCGAAGAGGGCAGGGTGGGTTTGGTGGAGCTTGCGTTCTGGAAAGTGACGAAACAAATTTCGGGGAAGTCACAGCGAGCAGGAATGGTGGATTTCGGTGAAATGACGCAAGCGTCTCTGGCCGTCGCACCCATGGAACATTTCGGAAACTATTGCGGTACTGCCGAAAACAAAATGCATCCCATGTTTATATACTAGGGTGACGAAACTGATGTGGCTGTCTCTGCATTACGTGAAGAGCGGTGTGGGTGTTTTTTAAAAAGCGTACCTTTGGAGAGCAGGTGTCTACTTCTGTAAGGCGCCTTGCCCTGATTTCTGACAGCTTGCATATTTTCAGTCATCTGTCTCTCTCTCTCTCTCTCTCTCTCTCTCTCTCTCTCTGTTTGTTTCGGTCCTGCAGTATCATCTCCCACAGTGGGCAAGCCCTACAAGTGCAGTTACTGTGGCCGCAGCTACAAGCAGCAGAGCACACTGGAAGAACATCGGGAGCGTTGCCACAGCTACCTGCAGAGTCTGGACCACCAACCTGCGCACAGCACCCAGACAGCCCAGGGTAATGAAACACTTCACCCACCCACCCCCCCCCCATCCAGGAGCTGGTTCTGTGTGCCACACACACACACACACACACACACACACACTCTCACACACACACACACACACTCTCACACACACACACACACACACACACACTCTCACACACACACACACACATATACATACTCGTGTACTCATTGATGTTTTACACGTCACTGTGCAGGAGAGGAGAACCGCAACATGGAATTGGTTAGTGACCCCCTGCTTCAGCCCTCCACTGACAAGATGACCTTCATTGACCGTCTGGCCAACAGCATTACCAAGAGAAAGAGGTCCACGCCGCAGAAGTTCTTAGGTAGGGAAGCCATCGCGGCTCCTTGCACCATAGAAGTACAGTACCAGTCAAAGTTTGGACACACCTTTAATTTTTTTGAGAAGTGTTTTCATTACTTTTATTATTTTCTACATTGTAGATTAATACTGAAGACATTTGAACTATGAAAGAACACATATGGAATGATGTACTAAACAAAAGAAAGTGTTATCTACCATGTAGAAAATAATAAAAGTAAAGAAAACACTTCTCAAAAAATGAGAAGGTCTGTCCAAACTTTTGACTGGTACTGTATATTGGTTATTTTCATTTTACTAACTGCTATTACTACTGTTACTATCACTTCTTAATCACGTGATTGCGCAAGCACATTGAAATGGATGGGAAAATACTTTGGAGGCGGCCATGATTCAAGAACATTCAATATGACTGACGCCTCCGTACACTAAGTTAGCCAGTTAATCATATTTAGACTTACAGCACAAGCCAGTTATGAAATTTCATTTGTGTATCACTTGTTTTGGTTTGTAATAGGCAAAGTCATAACCAACGAGCTCATAAACACTTGAAGTGGAGCTAGCATGGAGCAGGCGACCGATGGCACAGACCACTTGTGTCAAGTTATGAACACAGTCAGAAATCTCTGAGTGACAAAAATATAATGTAATCTTCGATATTATATCATCTAAACTGTTTCATGAAATTGGCGGTTTTATTTAAGCATTTATCTGCAAAAGCAATAAGCATGAACACAGAAATGTTGTGAGGTGACGTTTGTGTAGAGCAGTATGTTTTGACAAACTAATATCATGAAATGAGCAGTATTTGTTTTTGACATATTTAGGCTACCAGAACATTGCTGAACACTCTAGACTAGTATGTTATGCTATTGTGTTCCCTCAGTTAATTGTTATAGGTTTAACTTGGTGACAGATGTCGTCTCATATAATAATAATAATAATAATAATAATAATGGATTTTATTTATATAGCACACTTTAAAATACAATGAAATCTCAAGGTGCTTTACAGGGTAAAACAATCAATCACAATAATCAAATATAATAATAATAAAAAAAAATAATGTAAACGCTAAAGTCAGAGAAACAAAAATAGGATAATATAAAATAATAGTAATTAAATTAAAGTAATTAATAAATCATAATGAAATCGAAGAATATTTATTAAACCTGAACAATTACCCAAGAAAAATGCAATCTAAACAACACAAAACCAAGACCTTAGGGGAAAGCAGAGAGGAACAGGTGAGTTTTAAGATTCGATTTAAAAGCAGCGATATGTTATCATAATTATTATACCCCACAAACAGCGTTTTTGTGCGTGGTGGGAGTGGAGAAGGTACAGGGCTGGCCTGTACACACGCCACACTAATATCAGCTGTGCTTTTTTAAACACAAAGGATGAACATTCCATCCAGATCTAAATAAGGTGCATTGCACGCAATGAATACAGACCTTCAACTCACTGAACATGGAACTTTTATTTGCCGACTGTGTGCTGCCTAAATGTTCCAGAATATCAGTGGCTCATTGATGTGAACGTTCAGTAATTTTTTCCTATCTAAACTTAGTCTGAATCACACTTACATGATAGCTTCTCTCTCTGCAAAAAACACAATTCACCATGAGTGTATCAAAATAATTAAGGTCATGGACATTATTCATTTGATTTCAAAGGCAATAGAGTGAAGCCTATATTATCCTACGTAATCATATGAAATGTAAAAACCATTTCATTCTCTTCGCAAGCTACACACATAGTTATAAACACAAGGCTCACACAAGCAGACATGTTTTGTGTGTGTGTGTGTGTGTGTGTGTGTCTGTGTGTGTGTGTGTATGTGTCTGTGTGTGTGTGCGCATTGTTAGATGATTACCCCTCATCCAGTAGGGGGATTGGATAGTCAAACCTTTCTTTCTGTAGGGGCACTAAGTTGGTATCCACGTACCTGCAGCTATAGTATCCAATGGCCAATTGGATACTATAGCTCACATTCATAGAACTATAGTTCAAACTCACAGTTCAAACTCACAGTTCAAACTCACAGTTCAAACTCACTTTCTAGTGGAAATGCATCTGTAGTTATTGTTATGTGATTGTGCAAGCAATCCTCTGAAGTGTTGTTATTATTCTGGTCATTTTTTGGTACCTTTTCAATTCCCCCAGTTTTAACAATATCGATTCCATTACAGCGATAACAGGTCTGTCCTATTGTTTTGTAGTGTGCTTGTCCTCGGCTAATTGATATGTACGTTGGTTTGGTTTTAATTGCTATTTTGTGATTGCTTATTTTCCCATTGAAATGAATGAATGGGGCGAGTTATATGTGTTGGTGATATGGAGTTTGGCATTGCTACCTTCTAAGCAGTTGACCAGGGTTCGATTCCCTGCCAGGATTCCTTTGTAAGTCGCTTTGCTAAATACTCGGCCTGTGGTGGTATGTTGAGGATTTGAATTTAGTTTGATTCAGTGGTCTTGAAAGGAGAACGTTTATGTCTCTAGTGCTATGCTGAGGATGTGCATTTGAAAGGCCGCAAGTTTCTTTCATGGTAAACTTTTAATCAACCGCATGCTAAAAAAAACAGCGTTTGACTACACACAACAACCGTTCATATAGCAGTGGTAAACGGGTGGTCCGTATAATTAGTTTGTTACGGAAGAGGGAGATGTGAAACTGTTCACATGGTGTTTTGTTAGAGTAGAATTAACTTTCATGTCCGACCTAACGTTATCGCAGAGCTGGATTGGTCTGTCTTCATCATCTTGTCGCAAGATACCAGGAGTGCAGGTTAGTGAAAACTTTTTTATTTTGAGTGATTTAGATTTAGCTAACGTAACTTACATAAACACTGAATCAACACTGTAGGCTAACGTTAGCTGATATATACTGACCCGTTGAAAACCATGCAGCTAATTCCACGATTTTGTATTTTACATGAATTTAAGCTGTGATACTCAGTGGTGTAATTAAGTGTATACTCTTTAATCTGAGAGATCATGTTAGTTGAATTTTTTTTAGCAGAGTGAGACTTCATTAATTCACCAACACGCCTGGGGTGGCTAACATTACGACTCTTTTACAAAAACGCATGCTAGCAAGCCAATGTAACTAAGTTATATTAAAGTGGAATTATGTAGGAATTGTACTTCAGTGTTAGAGTTAGGATTAGCAGTTTTACCTTAAAATAACAGCTTAAAAAAAATTGGGGCGCTACAATGACGTTTAATATGGAGAATCGCCTCTGTGCCATTGCCATACCAGGGTCCGTAGGCATATTTCTGAATTATGTAGGTTTGCCTGAAGCCGCCCGGTTACTACTGTCTGCGGAACTAGTAAGGAGCTTATTTGCCGTCTTGCTTTGTCTTGTGTTGCACTTGCTTGATGTTTGACTGTGTTAGGAAAGCTGTTGACTGACTAGTTTGTCATAGTGTCAAAGTAAGCAAATTTCAAGAGGTTCCGCTAGGTTTAGCCGCTAGCATCTCGTTAGCGATTAGCAATTCCTACATAATGCCACTTTAAAAAACAGCGTTTGACTAAGTGTTTCGTTGGGCTATGTGAATTGTTGTAAGGTTGCGATATAGCATGCTTAAAAAAAAACTGCGTTTGACGACACGTTTTGTAGGCCTACGTGATGTGATGGATACGTGATTAGTGATGGCAGTTAATCGATCTAACAGAAGCTGGCTTGTGTCTCATGAACCAACACATCAATAAATCCGCTGAAAATCTCACCAAGAACTCGTTATGTGTTAAAGCTGTGACTCCTGTGAACACAAAACCATACAACGGCTGATGATCTTAGAATATAATACCCTATTACAAAAAGTGCGTAGCAAAATATTATGACAGACAGGTGACTTTGTTATGTGTGTCACTGTCCACTCTGTTTTACTGGTGCAGTTTCCCTGTAATAGTACTCCGTTCATCGCCCATCTGTTTTCCAACTACATGTGCACCTATACAGTGTTTAAAAGAATACAAATCCATTCTCTGCTCTCATACCCCCATAAATGTATTAACAAAAAGCTGTATTTTGGAGACAGAAAGCACAATTATGTGATAAATGTATTAACAAAAAGCTGTATTTTGGAGACAGAAAGCACAATTATGTGATTTGCACCCCTGTCCCTACAGAGGAGATACTTAATAATGTTATGAAAGAGATGTCTCTATTCATCACTATTTGTGTGTTCTTGTATAGTTTGTTCAACACATGTTTTGTCACTATTTCCTGTGCACTGCTTTCATTCCGATGTCTGATCTGTGCAGTTACCGTAGTTACCGTATAGTCATCCTCTACTACGGTTGAGCAATCACACATTCTCTTGTGCGGTGGTAAAATTCGGAACTTAGGGAGAACAAATGGGGATGGTTTTTTTAAGCCCGAATACGTTTTTAATTTGCAATACTCTTCATTACAGTAATGTTAGTCAGCTCACTTTCAACTCAAATCAACTGGCACACTGTTTCCCTGTAATAATATTGCAGTGATTTTCACTTATTTACAGAAGACACGCATGCACGCATATAGTTTGTGTTTAACCAAATCTACAAAACTACACCAACAGATAGCCCTCATAAAATGCATGTATTATTTAAGTAATATCAGCTGATCTCGAGACTCGAAGGATAAATATGGTATTTAGTGGACCTAGAAAACAAATTACAAAAAAAAGGCAGTTTGCACCACCAAAACATTATGCACAATACAGCAAAATGCTTCTATCAATATTGTATATCGGATCATAGGAAAATTCTCTTTGAATGTGCCATGGCTGTTATTTGATCAGATAGGACTAGGTAGGTCATTCCACCTCTGAGGTGCACCACTAATGTCAGGAGTCTTAATTGTCATCTCCTGCTGTAGAGAGAAGGCAAAGACAACAGACCTTCTTCAGAGCAATGAAATGGTCGACTTTGATAAGGTGCATTGCACACAATGAATGGAGACCATCAACTCATTTTGAACATTGACTGATTCATATTTGAATAGCAGAGTGTGTGCTGTCTGCCTAGTGTGTGTCAGTGGGTCATTGGTGCCCTGCGTCTTGTTAGATGATGTTTATTTCTCATCCAACAGGTGGTAGGAGAGGCAACCCTTTCTTATGTAGGGTTAGAAGTGTTAGCATGCACGTAGTGTCATAGGTCATAGGTCATAGGTCATCGCATGCCGTGTCTAACTGCTGCTGCTGCGGCGCAATCACATTTGTGTCTAACTGCTGCTGCGGCGCAATCACATTTGCATTTTCCTGTGGAAATGCATCTCTAGTCGTCTTGTTTTATGTATTTACAGTGCTACCTATGGTTGTACTAGTAACTGCACTAATAGTTGTTGTGATACTTTGTTTTCTTTTGTTAAAGATTGTTGGCTATAGAGTGTGATTTCCCTTAGACATCCGTAGTTTTCACCGATATCAGTCCTGTGGTGTTCAGATGTCAGTCCTGTGGTGTGTGTGTGTGTGTGTGTGTGTGTGTGTGTGTGTGTGTGTGTGTGTGTGTGTGTGTGTATGTGTATGTGTGTTTGTGTGTTAGTGTGTGTGTGTGTGTGGTGTTCACATGTCAGTCCTGTGGTGTTCAGATGTCAGTCCTGTGTGTGTGTGTGTGTGTGTGTGTGTGTGTGTGTGTGTGTGTGTGTGGTCACATGTCAGTCCTGTGGTGTTCACATGTCAGTCCTGTGGTGTTCACATGTCTGTGTGTGTGTGTGTGTGTGTGTGTGTGTGTGTGTGTGTGTGTGTGTGGTGTTCCCATGTCAGTCTGTGTGTGTGTGTGTGTGTGTGTGTGTGTGTGTTCACATGTCAGTCCTGTGGTGTTCACATGTCAGTGTTTGTCTGTTGGCTTAGGAGAGAAGCACATGCGCCTGAACCTGCCTGATGCACCTTATGAACTCACCACCAGCCCTAAGAAGGAGAGGGGCGACATGCTGGGGGCGGAGCACGGCACCCTTGGCCGCCTCGGGGGGCGCTACCTGCACGGGCAACGGGTCGGTGTGGGCGAGGGGGGAGAAGAGGCCGAGCCCAGCCGCCCGCTGCGTTTGCCTGCAGCCCACGCGACGACGTGCCTGTCTGAGTTCCCCCCCATCATCGGCTCGGTCTACTCCTCCCACATGGCGCCCTCACTGGGTCAGAGGCTGAACTGCGTGTCGGCCTCCGGAGGTGGAGTCGGCGTGGGGTTGGCAGGCCTGCCAGGGAGGGAGGCCGGTGAAGGCCACGAAGATGCCCCCGCCAGCCGAAGCCACGCCACTGTCGCCGCGGTGGAGTCCCCCAGCAACGGTTGCCTGGACTCCACAGACACGGAGAGCATGGCGGAGGAACAGTGTGGGGTTGTCGGCGGGGGGCAGGGGGGCAGCCATCACAACACCCCGCTGCGAGGTCTCCGAGACCGCTACAGCAGCCCCAGCTACGCCAAAGACATCGACGTGGAGTCGGCGCGGGAGAGGGAGCGGGAGCGTGATCGAGTTTGGGAGAGGGAGAGGGAGAGGGAGAGGGAGAGGGACCCGGGCCTGGCCATACCTCAGACCTCCTCACTGGCCATGACCCCAGTGGGGGCAAAGGAGGGCAGCCCTCGTTCGCCGCCCTCTTCTTCCTCGTTGCCCTGTCGGGAGGCCCTGCAGGTGGTGGACGGGGAGGGCCGGTCCGTGCGCTCCTTCCGCTGCGAGCACTGCCGCATCCTCTTTCTGGATCACGTCATGTTCACTATTCACATGGGCTGCCATGGCTTCCGCCAGCCCTTCGAGTGCAACATCTGTGGCCACCGCAGCCAGGACCGCTACGAGTTCTCCTCGCACATTGTCCGCGGGGAGCACCAGGTGGGCTGAGCAAAGGAGGTGATGGTTTTTTGGGGGGTGGGGGCGGCGATGGGGGGGGGGGTTCGTCGAGGGGATGCCTGCTGCTTTGACATGACATGGCGTGATGGTTTGGTCTGCACCAGCGCAGGGGTGGGGGTAAGGGAACATATAGCACTTGCTTTCTTTTAATTGTTAGTTGACATCAGGTTTTACTGTTGAAGGCTAACTGACCGAGCGAGGTACTGTGTCTGCACGGCGCAACATCTGCTGTCTGCTGCTGCTGCTGCAGCAAGTTGGTGCGTTTGTGACGGATCAGTGGCGGAAAGTTGGTTCAAGACGGGTGGGGAGGGAAGAGGGACAGGGAAACCAATCACCCCTTCTGACTGCACTCCCAAAACAACTCATTAGGCAAGACACTGCTGTTTTGCTTTTGAAAGTGCCTTCCTACAACGGAGTTTACCTTTTAATCGGCGAGGGCTTAGGGACGGTAGGAAAATGTGGTGCTTGTTTCGCTGCTACAGGAGTCTGTGAAGCGCTGGTAGTGTGTGCGGGTGCGTGTGTGTGTGTGTGTGTGTGTGTGAGTGAGTCAGAATGAAAAGGAGAGAGTTTGACAGAAAAACACTGAAAATGAGTGGAAAAAGCTCAAAGCATGTCGGTTTTGAGTCAGACTGCGCGTAATGTTTGTGTTATTATGTTTAAATCTCAGACTGTGCGAAATGAGATTAATGGAGGCAGACTAAGGAGGTTGTGTCTCAGCAAGGAGTGTAGGATGAGTGTCTAGAAATCAGTATCTTTTGGAGGGAAAATGGTGAAACAACGCCAGTAGCCATAGAAGTGGGAGCACAGATGTGTGATGCCTTAATCCTTCGCTTCATATACACTCTGTTATGATTCCCAGATGTATAAATGCACATGTGTTGGAAATGTGACGATTATTTCTTTGTAGCCTAACGCTGGAGATTAAAGGTGGTTGACTATCAACTCATCACCACTGTCCGAGGAACTGTCCCCGTCACAGTGGGACTGTTCCAGTGGTCTTTTAATTGTTTGCTTAACTACTGTGTTTGTTTATGTCAGTGTTGTGTTTTGCATGGTATGATCTATATTTGCCTTAGCAGTGGAGCATGGTGGCAGAGGGAACCTTTTTCTCCTGAAGGGCTTGTTAGTTAGATAGGGCCTGCTTATTCCTTGTGCCTCGATTTCATGATTGTTAACTTTGTGACGTCGTCGTTGATGTAGAGCTTTAAAGGTGATTTTTCATGTGGCTGTTGGAGAGCCTGTCCTCAACCTGGGCTTGGCTTCCCCTCGGTGGAATGGAAAGCCCCTGACGTTTCCAGCCACTGTTGTGGGCCAGCCAGTCTAAGTACCAGGGGGCTTCACTCTCGTGCCCAACGGCAGTATGCTTCTTAGCTTGCTTCTGGTCTCTTTATTCTTTTTCTCCTGAAGAAAAGCTTCTTTCTACCTTTTTTTTGTGTTTTTTTTTTTACCTTTTCCTTAAACCCAATCTGGGCTATTATAAGTGGCTCTGGGTCTAGCCCTGCAGATGATGAAAAATGAAGAGAGAAAAGGGAGGAGAGAAGTGTGTGTGTGTGTGTGTGTGTGTGTGTGTGTGTGTGTGTGTGTGTGTGTGTGTGTGTGTGTGTGTGTGTGTGTGCGTGTGCGTGTGCGTGTGCGTGTGTGTGAGCGTGTGTGTGTGTGTGAGAGAGAGAGAGAGAGAGAGAGAGAGAGAGAGAGAGAGAGAGAGAGAGAGAGAGAGAGAGAGAGAGAGAGAGAGAGAGAGAGAGAGAGAGAGAGAGAGAGAGAGAGAGAGAGAGAGAGAGAGAGAGAGAGAGAGTGAGTGTGTGAGAGAGAGTGAGTGTGTGTGTGTGAGAGAGAGTGAGTGTGTGTGTGTGTGAGAGAGAGAGAGAGAGAGTGAGTGTGTGTGTGAGAGAGAGAGAGAGTGAGTGTGTGTGTGAGAGAGAGAGAGAGAGAGAGTGTGTGTGTGAGTGAGTGTGTGTGTGGGCATGAGGAGCCTTAATCCACTGGTGCAGATCAAACACAATGCCGTGTCGGGGTGAGATGGGTTCTGAGGAACGAGGGGGGAGGGGCCATTACCTCTGTGGAGGATTGCACTTTCTAACTCTCTACTCAAATCTGAGTGTTTCTTTATTTTTTCCTTTGTTTCGTTGGTTTGTTTGGCTCTTGAGGACGTTGAGGTACTTTTTTTTTCTTAAGGCTTTGGAGTTTGAGACTGTATTGACTTGATGACTGAGCTTTGGAACATATTCTCTTTTTTTCCTGAAATTGCTCTATTGCACTGATTTCTGATATAAAAAAATGCTATTTAGAAACCGAGTAACAATTTGATACATGATCATGTAGGTTATGAAGACCAGATTAAAGTGTGTTGTTTTTAAAATTCTATAAATGCTATTTTCCTATGGAAGGGGTACGAGGTCTTTCAAAGCAGACCCAACTGAAGTTTCTCCCCTTGTAGAAAAAAACAAAAACGGTGCTTGGCTGATTTTGTGACTTCTGCCATTAAGATTGATACCTAACGTCTGTGTGCTTATCTTATGTTATTACACCACAGATAACTTAATGCATTAAGGTACTTTTAACCCCAACTGCATTCAGCTGCTGCTTAATTGGAAGAAGAGAAGTCACACGTAAAGTGAAATATAGTTGCAGAGCATTTCTTGTACCGTCCTACCCAAAGTCAGTGTGTTGTGGCTTCTTTTATCAAGATTATCCTATTGCACAAACAGATATGAAATGATGACGCTTCAGCTTCAAGGAATGCATTTAGTCTATATCAAAGATTTTATTTTTAAAGTTTGTTTGTTATCTGCTTTTGTACAGTAGACCATGGTTTAAGGGTTCTTGGTTATAGCCCTTGTTTGTCCCATTGCCTTTGTGGAGGTGGTCAGCTATATCCCAAACCCTGTGTGATCCACTGGTCCAGTGAGTTGCACCTTTTTTGCTAGTTCTTAAGCACCAGAAAACCTCCAAATATGTAAGGGTCTGTGCAGTTGTATAGCCTACTAATGATTATGGAAATGGAGCGGACCCTACATGAGACCAAAATCCAGTATTTCACTTAAGGTAGGTTGATGGCTTTGCGTCCTTCTTTGAAGAGGATCCAGTCTCTTCTAGTTGCAAACTCTTAGAGATGTACTTGAAGTTATTTAACGAGAGAAATCAGATCTATGATTTACGAATGCACTTAAAGGTTGAGAAAGAAATTATGTAAATAATTCTACCATATGTATGGGTGAGAAGGTAGCATGTGTGCTTTTCTGTCAGCGGGGGGGCGGGCTGGAATTTGTTGAATTTTTAGTGGCAACATTTCCCACTTCTTTTACCCCAACCTGCCAGCCTGGCTGATTTTTCTCCCCAGTTGGAGTCTCTTCCAATCCCGATACATGTGTGATGAACTTCTATGAATTTTGTACGAACTGTGAAGCAACCTTTTACTCGCAGCAACTGAGAAAAGAGGATAGTGGGAAGGCTGAAGGTTGCAAGTCCCTGCACTTAGATACTTGGGCGTTCTTCGGGGTTCAATGTTTTTAAATATTTTGTGAGAAAAAGAAAAAAAAAAACTATATATATATATATATATATATATATATGACAAAGAAAAAAACTCTTTACCTCAAATTTGTTCAAATATAAAACTGCCTCATGGTCTTTAAAATGTGTGTTGGTTTCAAGAGGTATTGTTGCTTTGATTCTTTTAAAAAGGAGTGTAACCCAACATTCAGTTGAAGTAATTTTTCATGTCCAATAAAGTACTATTTGTTGTAAACCATTCTGTTCACATTGAAAAAAAAAAAAAAAGTACTAAACAAACTTTTCTCTGCATTTCGAATCATTGTCTATTTGCTGATCACACCATTGACTCGTATTCCCCATTGGACAGAATCAGTTACAGTTCCCCACCCAATATTACACCATTGACTCATATTCCCCATTGGACAGAATCAGTAACACAGGTCCCCACCCAATTAAACGATCTATTCTATATTACAGACCATTCTGAATTGAGAAGACTGCTGGTGACTTGTAGATGTCTTTTCAGCTAGAGCGATGGCTACACATTTTTTATTTATTTATTCAAACTGGATTTATCATAACTATGAGACTTCCAAAATAATGTAAGCAGTACATGGGTTTATAAAGGGTCAACTTTAGCCATGTAATTCTATAACCATGGAAAGAAATAATGGTAATTTATTACGTGTCTACTTCTACATGTCCCACAGACATGACAGTACGAGTTCATGCCTTGACAGCCATCAATCTTTAGATCTCTAAAATGCCTATTTGACAGGGTAAAATGAATCGAACACCTAACCAGCGCCAATAAGAAGTTATGTTCCAAAACTAGCAAGCTAACTACCTAAAAACTTTGCAAACACCACCAACAGCCCAGTTGACACTAATAGAAGCTTGCCCACACTCTAACGTGTGTTTGGTAGTATAGCTGGCAATGTCAAGCTGTGAAAGCTTTTCTTCCATTTTTGCAAGGTGTTCCAGCCAGGAAACACATCTGTCCTTCACATGACGTTATGCCATCAAAATGAATTAGAGGATGGTACCAAAACTAGTAGCCTATAAAACCATACCTCAAAAAGTGTCAAATTGTTGCAGAGAGTTAGTTAAATATTAACTGAAACACACAGGTACGTTTTTCCAAAGAGGAGCACATTTTATTTGAGTTCTTCCATAAAACTCTTCAGAGTAATGTAGATCACATAGGCTTGGGAGGAGCTCTTGGGGCAGCACCCTGTGGAATAAAAAGAAGAAAAAAGAAGCACGTCAGTATGAGCACTTTTGACATTCAGCAAACAGAAATTCACAAGCAGCTTAGCAAGAAAATGAACAAAGTAAAGATGGCATTTACAGAAAGCAAAAAGGAAAGTACATTTTTTTTTAATTTTTTTTTAAAGAAGGTGTTCATTCTGCCCTCCCTCTATTCTGACAGATTGAGGGAAACTGTCTTAACTAACACCTTATAAATATTTACATTTAGCAGACGCTTTTGTCCAAAGCGAAGTACAAACATAGTCTGCATGTATTGGACTAGAATGGTGAACAACATCATTGAAGACTCGTGGATAAAGCACAAGTACACCTCTGCACAGACAGAATCACTTACGCTGGGCCTGAAGCGGGGTGGAGGAGTGCGGTCCTTCCTGGCTTCGCAAGAGCGATTCCTCACCACCTTGCTGTGGATGGCACAGCTCACACAGTAGTGCAGCTTCACATACAGCTTGGGCAGGACATACGCTACTCAGAGAGAGATGGGAGACAGGTGCAAGTCTGGTGTAAGTTACACGAAAGTGCTGGTAATAAGGTTGATGTTATTCACAACTAGATCATTGTAGAATGTGAAAGCACAGATTTAACAAAACATCAATCAGCCCAGAGGCGTTAGAGTCACTTACCACTGGCCATGGGAAGCATAACTTTTCCAGTTAAAACGGTCAACTACATTTAGAAGTGCATTATATTGTGGGTCAAGCTCACCGTCAAATACGCTGGCCTCTGTGATATCCCTCACAGCTGCCGCCTCCACAATATTTCTGATGACAAATTTCTTGATGGCCTTGTCTTTGGGTACGCAGCGGGCACAGTTTGTGCAGCGGATGGGCTGAACATGCCCACGTCCCTTCTTGGCACGGCCGTTGTTCCTTCTCTTCTTGGTCTGAGGATAATCGAACAGAACGGACTGAATCGGTTATTCCTGATCAATTGAATTCATTTCAGTTTCATTAGCGAGTCCAATTTAGCTATACAACCTAACCTGACGCAACAACTTATCTACATAATATCCTTAAGTAGCAATAGGCCTACTCTGTTCACCGATGTCCGGTCCATAATAATGGTGGGTATGCAAACTGACACGCACCATGACATGGCAACTGGTGCGTACACGTACTGGCATCAGAAGTAGGTTACTACACGACCAGCTAGCTGCTTACATTTTAACGTTTTACTTAGTACTATGTGGCTTACACAAATTGTGAAGTTAATGTTACAGTCGTATGGCAGTAGCATGCTAACTTATTAGCATGCTAACTTGCTAGCATGCATCACCGCATGTTATCCCACGAGTCAGTCGGTCTAGCTCTGAACAAGTCGAAGGATATGTGTATCTATATGCACCAGACCACACAGCGTTTACATGTTCAAAACAAATACATCAATTCCGAAAACCGAATCTTGACAGAACGTGCGACATAATACACTATAGACAAGGTTTATTGTCAAAAGAGTTCGACGCAAAATCGGAAACGCACGTACCATTTTGCTTTCTGGAGGGTAAAAAGGACCAGTTAGTATGACTACGTCATTTATATATGACTCCTCCGCCGACAATAATTGCTTTATTTACACTTAACTGTGTACAAACAATGCAGAGGAAAATAGAATACGAGCTATTGTAGTGATACAAAATATATACTTTAAGAGTAAAACATGTAAATGGCAAAACAAGCTTACTTACTTTTAGGGAACTACTTTCTGTGACGCAATATAAATCCCACAGTGCCTTTCACTCCGCTCTACAGCAATTCGAAATTAGTGGAAGTTTTATTTTATAATAGATCGGTGTTCGTGTAGTCTCTGGATTTGTATCAGGCTATGTTACACCAGCTATCAAGCACCTACTCATTGGGAGCAAATCCAAGACCGTGAAATCGACTAACTTCTTTAGGAATTACAATGGGCATTTGACCTGATCACGCCCTTCCAAATGTCATTTACCCGTATTTTCCACTAGATGTCAGCATATCCTTTCAGGGGAAAATATATCGTGAGTGTAACACGCCTTGTGATGCTAATGGTAGAGTGGTGACGAATGGCTGAATTGAGATCTATTGTAACTGTGGAGACAATTTTCTATATAATTACGTACTACAACAATCTTTTTTTTCACATAAAGTTGTATTTTCAGCTCATTATGAAAAACTTTAAACAAGCTCAGTATGTGACTGGCCGCAGAGGAGGGAAGGGAGGCCACTCTTGGCATGAGTCTTCAAACCTTAAACAACCACTGTAGGGCTCTAGTAGGCTAATTGTCATGACAAATAAACAAAATTAGTTTCCTCAGTTTGCAGTGTTGGTGGTAAGGAAGAGTATAATGAAGAAAGAGGATGATATATGGATGATATATGGCTGATGACACATCTTTGAAATTGGGACAGTTGAACCTCTGGAAGCGATTAGGGTTGGGTGTGCTAAGTGGGGAGTGGAGAGGAGGGGAGGGGAGGGGATGGGGGGCAGTTGCGTTGGGTTCGGGGGGATCATTCCGGACATTTGGGAAAGTTTGGGTGGGTGGGTAGGTGGTGGTGGTGGTGGTCCTGTTATGAAAGCAAACTCCCCGCAGGTCTGCCAACTGGAAGAGGGACTGTGCGGTTCCTTCACATCATAACAGCTAAGAAGTTGCCCAATGAAATGTCCTCCTTACAGGGCCATTGAGGTGGACATGCACATATGATGGATGGAACAGGAGAAGGACCACACGGCTGACAATGTGTCTGGAATCAAATAAAACATTGACCCCTATACACTCACATGTGCAGAGTTGTGATTTAGATTCAAACCCTCACCAAACAAGGCACCTGCTGTATAATGTGTTGGGGTTTGCCTCTGTGTACACAATGATTCACTTGGCATTTTTTATTGAGTCACCACATTGCTTTCCTTCAGGCAGGGTTCTTCAGGCAGCACGATCGTCTATCCTGAAGCATGATATTACACATCCCTCTGGGATCATCCTCAGGTGAGGCCAGATGCAGCAGAGCAAGTGAAAGTTGTGTGGAGGATTTTGGAGGACACAAGTGCATTGTGACAAAACAAAAAGTGGAGTATATGCATGCTTAGGAATGTTTGAGGATAGAGGGCAAGTGAGAGAGAAGGAAAGCAAAGGAGCGAGAGAGAGAGAGAGAGAGAGAGAGAGAGAGAGAGAGAGAGAGAGGGAACCCGAGTGACAGAGGAATGTGTCAGTGTTCCTGCAAGCCACCATGCTCCTAAACTGCAGCAAATAAACATTCCTCCACCCGTATGTCAGAGTTGAGCACTCGCCCACTGTTGCTGTAAAAACACAGGCAGTAATTAAAACCAAAAAACCCGGCACTTTTTTCCCCCTTTGTCTTCGGCAGCCTTTTTCAGTGGATTGCATTCAAACAATGTCCCATTGATTGGTGTTCCCCCCCCCCAGTTTGGGGTTGGAGGGAGGTGCCCCTTGAATAACGGATGAAGTCAAAAAACAAAAAATGTGATTGGCACATGGGCGCCGACAGATAGAGTGCAACCAGCACACGCGCGGAGAGAGAGAGAGAGAGATACATGTATGCACACACGCACACCGTTCTCGGGAACCACAGTGTTCAGCAAATATGACGAGCATCCATTTATAAGACTGCGTTAAGCGGACTGCGCAAGCGGCGCTTCTAAGTCAGCCAGCCGATAACGAAAGCGTCAGGAAGAGGGGAAAAGGGGGCTTAGAGGTAACTCATCCAACGCCGGAGAGGAACTCTTTTCAAGGCGTGAACCATTCTCCTTCACCAGCTCTACTTGAGTGTCATGGACTGCGCCTGCCTGCAAATACTGGGACAAGAGGGTCCATACTGTAGCCAGAGATGGGCAAAAATACATCAAAATGTATTTTGATACCAAATACAAAATACCCCTCAAATAAATGTATTAAAATAAAATACAAAATACTGGTGCCAGAAAATGGAACAAAATACAATACATGTATTTTGTATTTAAAATATAGGAAATACTTTTTCTGGATTTTTTTCCGTTTTCTCACAGTTTGGTATAGCAGAGCATTCAGGTTTGGGCTATATAATGTACACAAAGCTCTGGGGAACCCCACAAAAAGGAAAAAAAAAGTCACAGAATATCAGTGTAAGTAAGCAAAGCTATTAAAAGTAGTTGAAATATGTATTTCAAATACAAGTCATTGAAATACTGCCCATCTCTGACTGTAGCCATGTGCGTTTTGGGACGAGTGAGGAGAGCCCACATTCTTCCATCGTTATGTTCTGAAAAGGACTTTCAGATGTTGTCGCAGGCTGCACACTTAGTGATGTTCGACAGACTCAGACACGACCCTGGCGCGGAGCTCACCTGTCACTTGAGCGCTGAGCTCATGGCTCCAGAGGACGCCGCGAAGGTTCACAGCGCAGTGGCGCGCCGGGGCGTGCTGTCATTGAGAACTTTATCTCCGCAGTCGAGTGGTTCCAGAAGATGATTTAGTTTGACTGAGCAATGGGCCAACTGGGAGCCGCCTGTCACGTCAAAAGAAAGAATCAAGAGGTCACGGTCTGTTTGTGTGTGGGAATAATGGTGCGATCATGGTAAGTGTAAATTATAACCCTCTCGGCCCCATGCTGTACCCATCCCACCCACGTACATACACATACGTTTTATACAAGCACTTATAGACACACATACGTATAAACACACAACCACATACATACACACTCAGACAGAGACACGGAATAAGCAAGCACACAGACACAGATAGAACTTCAGACAGACACAGACACACACACACACACACACACACACACATGCACACACACATACACAGCCACTTACACACACACACACACACACACACACACATGCACACAGCCACACACACACACATGCACACACACATACACAGCCACTTACACACACACACACACACACACACACACACGCAGACACTCATAACCCTCCCACCTACAGCCTGCTCCAAACTCAACATATCCCTCTTCAGGGGCGCAGAGCCGAAGCCACAGCCATCATCCTGATTGCTCACAGTGGTCCCGTGGTCTGTCCGCATTCCCAGCCCTTATTCACACTGTGCTGTGCTGCTGCTCATGCTTCCCCAGGAAAGCAGTGGCTTCTCTCTCTCTATGTCTGGACTCGGCCTGTGTCTCACTGGGCCCAATGTCTTTGCTCCAGACCTCCCCCCCCCCCCCCCCCCCCCCCCCCCCCTCCGCCTCGGTCCTTTCGCCATGGCCGTATTTCCCCCCCCCCCCCCCCCCCTCAACAAGCACCTCACTGAGTTACACATCATGACGTATGAGCGGTGCTATGATGCAGACCAGTCGGAGACAAATCTTTTTGCCACATGTATTTTCAATAAGAGGGAAAACGGCCTGATGCTGTTTATCAACCACTCTGCAAATGGTATTGATTTGAGCGGCCGATGATTCATCAGGATTCCAGTTCTGGCTGCCTTTTTCGCGGGTTCCATTCCGTCTGCCGTGGCTGTCACCCCCTGTGCTGTGTGGGGGCAGTCGTGGAGCCGGGGAGCCGGGGGCTGAGCGAGTGATGGAGATGTTACAGGAGTGGGGCCATTGTGATTCACCATGGCAGCTTCTCTGGAGCTACCATCTGCTGAGAGGGTCAGTGTGCAGGGACTCAATTCTTCTGGACACGGCCTGCCTCCCAGCTGTTCTCCTTCCCCGGACACTCCGAGAGCGCTTGCTCCCATTCACGCTTGCACTTACACACTCGCTAATTACCTATCTCACACACACACACACACATGCACTCAAAAAAAGCAAACATACATAGATACACACACACACACACACACACACACACACACACACACACATAGACACATGAACAAACTCCCTCTGCATAAACCTTTTTTTATTATTTGTATTCATTTCTTTTTATATTTATTTCCTGGCATCTCTCTTTCTCTCTCATCCATGTAGCATCCTCTGCTACTTTTGTAACCCAAGTGCTCCTCTTTCCCGGTTCACTCTCTATGGCTACTTCATGGAGCGTGTTATTCATTGTGGTCACTAAAACTACGTCCACATTCCACACACCCGCCGTTGCCTGCTTCAGCCCCTAGCATCAGCACCCCTGTCCCCCAGGCCCCTGCTTCGGGCCCCAAGGTCTGCGCAGAGAAAACAATCTTCCGACAATTTTGCCTGGAATTTTAATAAGAAGCTCTGACCCTTGCTGTTGTGCGTATTTTTATTTATTTTTTTGTCTTTCTGTACAGTATATCATCTTCTCGGTGCAAAAAAAAGTCCAGCCGTAATTGACCTGTTTACTGTACGGCTCTCTCGGGCTCAATCTTCAGGAGTCGAGAACGAGTCTCTCTCCGTTTCCTGCGCCGAGCTGCGGTAGCCATGGGAGCACTCTGGGGCCTGAGAGAGAGAGAGTGCGTTCACTTCTCACTTCGTGTTTCGTCTGAGGGAGCCACGCTCAGCCAGGCCACTGTGGTTTTGTTCTGGCCAATTATCAAGTGACTTAATCTGCACAATTATTCAATTAGCTTCTAAACTGCTCCTGGCCTCTCATTTTGTTGCTCCGGTTCTTTCTCAAGTTAAAGGCTCTTAAAGGCATTTTTTTGGTGGACGGTAAATTAAATTAAATAAAAGAAAGCATTTAAAGAACAAATGGGCTAAATTAAGAGTGTCCAGAATAAGTCTTGTACATAGTGCATCCTTCTTCTAAAGTATGCAGGATTGCATCCTGCTTCTGAAGAACGCAGGACTGTATCGGTTGATAACTGATTGGAGGGATACATATCTAAATTTTGCTATGAATTTTAATAAGCCTCATTAATTTCTGGTCTGTTTCTTTATTGCTTCTTCTAACTTCCATCATCTCTCTCTCTCTCTCTCTCTCTCTCTCTCTCTTTCTTTCTCTCTCTCTCTCTCTCTGTATTAGTGTCTTGGAGCGAAAGAGAGAGATGATGAATTTATACTTTCTGAGGTCTTGTTTTTGTTTTCCCTCAAACCGCATCCCCCCTTTCCCACCCTCTCTCCTCGCACGCCGCCTGGCAGACCTGTGTGTCAAAGGTGGCTGCAGAGGAACAGACTGTGGGAACAGCCGGTTGGCCTCTCTCGCTCCCTGGCTCCCTAGCTCCCTAACCAGAGGGGCAGCCATCAATCCCAGGCAGGGTGAACCCCCACCCCCCACCCCCAATACCCCACTCCCCCCTCCTGCCACTACACCCCCCCCCCCCCCCCAACCATATCCATCCCCACACAGGCACACACAGGCCCCACAACCCATGCACACACACACACACACACACACACACACACACACCCACACCCGCACCACCAATAATCCGCGGAAGCAATTTCATCTCGACTCGGGTGGCAGCCCATTGTCGCCAAACCCCTTCAATCTTTCCTAATTAACTCTCGCTTTGTCCTGCATCCGAGCTTCTGGACTCATCTCTCCCTTGCATTCCGATCGAGGCCGGTCCCAGCACTCCCAGGCAACCCCCACGATCCCTAATCCCACAGCCCCTCCCTCGCCCGCCACCCCCCCCCCACCCCCACCCCTTTACCCCTCATGAAACTCTTACCATTTTTTTTCCAACCTGCCGATCACCTTCTTACAGAGTTAGGTAGGGGCATTATCTCCCCTCTCCCTCTCTCCCTCCCTCTCTCCCTCTCTCCCTCTCTCTCTCTCTCTCTTTTTTTTGAAAGGCGAGGGATGAGGGCGGGGAAGGTTGGCGAGCTGAGGAGGGAGAGCCAGTGAGTGACTCCAGCCCAGACAATTAGAACAATGGCCCGGGCCAGTAGGGGGCTAACTCGCAGCGTCACGCCTGGGCGGTGGGGTATTTTGTCGGTTTAATGAATTGTCCGTCAGTCCTGGACCGCATCACAGGCCGCGCGGGGAGAGACCAGCGGGGACCCAGACACTAAGTCGGTATTTATTACACTGCCTTTGTCACTAATTGAGCTAATTATCACTGACTCCTCAGCACTCCCACAATGACAGACCCCCTCCACCTCCTTCAGTCCTCCAGCGCCTGGGAATTGAACCCTGCTTTGCCTCTCTCTCGAACCCTGTCTATCATCTTCTCCTTCTCTCACTTTGTCCTCTTGTCTTTTCCTTTACCCCTCTCTCTCCCTCTCTCTCTCTCTCTCTCTCTCTCTCTCTCATCCTCTCTTTCTCTTCATAACCCTCTTACATACTCTCTATGCCTCTGTCCTCTATCCCTCTCTCTCTCTCTCTCTCTCCCTCTCTCTCTCTCTCTCTCTCTCTCTCTCTCTCATCCTCTCTTTCTCTTCATAACCCTCTTACATACTCTCTCTTTCTCATGTTATTCCCTTTTTTCCTCCAATCGTAATCTCAAAAATCAACCAGTACTTGTTTTCGATCTCCATTTTCCAACTGACCTTTTTCCTTTTCCTTTTGACCTAGACAATTAAGGGACTTAATAATACAGTATATCTTGAAATAAATGTTCGCTGTTTGCTGTTCTGGCAGTGGTGCAGAGGCTTTAATGTAATTGCAGAGGGCAGTGGATGTCTATTATTAGTCTGATGTCTCCCGCTCTTCATCTCTCTTGGCCCGGGCCTCTTCACCACTCCATCAGTTTGATGGTTTGCTCGGAGCATGTGTCCCCCATGTTCTCCGTGGCCCTGGTGCTGCCCTTGTTACTCAACATTATTATGACCCCGTTCTCTTGTCCTCACCTTCTTCATGTCTGACGATCCGTTCTCTTGTCCTCTCCTTCTTCATGTTTGCCGTTATCAATCATTCCCTTAAACAAACCGACGATCCGTCTCGTTTCTCTGACAAACCTGCAGTTTGATGCAGTTTGCTTTTATCACATTCGTGGTTAGGGAAGATAAATGGGTCTTCCGCTTGTCAGTCCTTAGCTGCCATCATTGTTTCTCTAGGTCTCTCACCCATCTCTCTTTTCCATTTTCCTTTCCTCCTTACGAATCTTCTGGCACCTTTCCTGCTCTCCACTGTCCTCTCTACCTATCTTCTCATTTTCTCGCTCATTTCTTCTTTTCCAGGATTCCCCTGCAGTCTTTCCATCCCTCTTGCTCTCCTGTACTGTCCTCTCCTCTCCCCTCCTCTCCTCTCCTCTCCTGTCCTGTCCTGTCCTGTCCTGTCCTCTCCTCTCCTCTCCTCTCCTCTCCCCTCCTCTCCTCTCCTCTCCTGTCCTGTCCTCTCCTCTCCTCTCCCCTCCTCTCCTCTCCTCTCCTCTCCTCTCCTCTCCTGTCCTCCTCTCCTCTCCTCTCCTCTCCTCCTCTCCTCCTCTCCTCCTCTCCTCTCCTCTCCTCTCCTCTCCTCTCCCCTCCTCTCCTCTCCTCTCCTCTCCTCTCCTGTCCTCTCCTCTCCTCTCCTCTCCTCTCCTCTCCTGTCCTGTCCTGTCCTCTCCTCTCCTCTCCCCTCCTCTCCTCTCCTCTCCTCTCCTCTCCTCTCCTCTCCTCTCCTGTCCTGTCCTCTCCTCTCCTCTCCTCTCCTCTCCTGTCCTGTCCTCTCCTCTCCTCTCCTCTCCTCTCCTCTCCTGTCCTCTCCTGCTGTGTGTTCTTGCTGGGGAGTGGGGTGTTCTGGCTGGCTCGGTGCGGCCGCGCGGCGCTCCGTCTGGCTGACCCTCGCTGGCCCTGCGTTGGGCTGCGGCTGGCTGGGGAGAGTTGCCTCAGCACTTCCAAACTTCTGTGGTCGCGCTCGCCTGCCAGGGGCGGAGGGGTGCGAGTCGGGAGAGGCAGGGGGAGGCAGGGGGGAGTAGGGGTGGGGTGGGGGTGGAACTGCAGGCTTTCATTACTCCTTTTACTATTTCTTTATTTCTTTCCGACATTAACTAAATGAAGCAAAACATTTGGTGTTGTAAAAATATATATAATAGGGGCTATGCAGCCGAGTACCCAGAGATTCCTCTGTGGTTCTTATGGAGCTGGGGGCTGTAGGGTGAAGAGTTGGAGGCGTGGGGGCTGCTTTTGTGCTTTTGCTGGTGTGATTGATTCTGCATATATTAGTTATTACGCTTTTCACTTTATTGATTCTGGAGCACCCAGTTAAAGACGTCTGCGTTTGCGTTGTTGTGCAAATTCATCAAGAGGGGTCCGAGTGTAATGTAAAAAGAATTTTTGCGACCAGCAGAAGAAAGACAAAGTAGTCAGGGTGTATGAGAAAATAATAATACCGATGGGGTGATACATGTTTCCAAGGATAAGATTTGTATTCATTTTCAAATCCCCTGTGGACAGAAGGGTTATGAATGATAGCAATTTCAAATATTTCCACTAAACTGGAACTTAAAATGAGACTCACACTACATAAACAAGAATATCACTCTACTTGGTGATAAAAAGTGATGGAGATAATTTGCAAACACTGTTAATTACTTAAGAATGTATGAATCATGTGCTTATGAAATGGCTTTTCTGTGTGTGTAACTTAGAATATTAGGTGCCACTTAGTCTGCATATGTACAAGAGCATGTTTAGACCAGAGGTGATAAGAAGGTTCGAACTGTGCTTCTTTCGACCTTGCAAAACTTCCATCCTTGCCTCGGACGTAAAAAATCCACCACGTGGTTATCTCTGCTGAACGCTAAACTTCTGTCTATATAAACCTTGTGCGATGTGTTTATCATTGCTTTACTTTCAGCCTTGTGCTGGGAGTGAGCCCGATTGCAATTGTTGTTTGTCTAATAAATATACTTATATGCAGCTCCGGAGTCCTGAGGTAACTAGGGTGAATTTTCACCTATCAAAAGAATTCAACAACCAGAAGTAATTGAAAATAGAAATTTTATTGTTCTATTAAACTATAAGAAAACAACCATAGCCTTTGTCTAATGAATCAACAGGTTCAACTTAAAGCTCTAAAATACTTTGTATTTAACGCTGTCCTCTCTAACAGTATAAAATCCATCATACAGTAATAAATATTTCTTATTTACAAAAAGAAAAAAGATAATATTCAGTGCATGTAAAACACAGGTGTTACAAAGCAAACAGGGCAGGTAGCGGGACAGCCATGTTGCTTAGATGTATTTGGTCCCAACATCTCAACAATCTGATTCACCTTTGATAAGTTAGCGTGAACTTGATCAAGAACACCTTCCTTCACTGGCAAAAACAAAACAGACATGTATCATTTATTGCCTTCATTTTAACATCTCCCCCATATCGCATGTCACATCAGCATAAATATATATTTTTATACATGGTTTAACATTTTGGTTCTGTCAGCTGATATGACAATATGGTTGATGTCTGACCACCTGCTTCTGATGTGCAAAAGCTACACACATTGTCTGTTCCCCTGTAAACAGAACTGAGGAGATAAGGGAACCATCTTACTCCTGACTGGAATTCGATGTCGTTTCTTGCCACCACATTTCCCCGTGTTCTAATCCATTTGGGTGGTGGTGATATCACTTCACTGGATTCCAGTCCTCGTCACATTTGTTCTTTCTTGGCTTTTTTTCTGCTTCCTTGCCAGTTCCTGTGTATAACTTTCTGCTCAGCTGGTTATGTTGTGACTCAGACATACTCACTTCCCATTACCTCTGCATAGATGTATCCCAACCATACCACCAATCTAAACTCTAAATGAATTTGTCACCATATTCAGTGTATTTAAACTACATTCAAATGATTTCATGATTTCTAAAATCCAAGTTGGTATACTGATTTTTCTTTTGTTTCTTTCCTTAAAGCGTGTTCTCACCCCCCCCCCCTTCTCTGTGTCCCTGGTGCCACAGTATGTTAAATAATGACAGAGATGGATAAGACACATAAAAAATGGATCACAAAACACAAAACCCTTCACAGAGATGGTGAACACGGCCTGCTAGAATGACAAATCAGAAGAGGCTTGACGAGCTCCACGGCTTCCCTCCATATTAGCTCGGCAGATGCAGATGACAGCACATCCCTGGAGATGCACTTCACACAGTTTTATGTGAGAAAAGTAGAACTGCAGCAAAAGAAAACAAATCACAGATATCTTAAATAACTGCCGTCTTGCACCAGTTTTTCACGGCTTTACAAGAGAACATGCTTGTGGTTCCGTGGCCACAGAAACATCTGTCAGACATTGTGTCCAGTTTTTCCCCTTCGGTTTTTTTTTTTTTTTGGTCTGTCCAAACTATCAGACACTTGGGAGAGGGGGTGTAAAAAAGACTGCTGGTATGAAGGCAAACAAGACGAGGAGAAAGTTTCCCCTCAGACTGGTCTTAGTGTAGACCAACTCTGCCCTACCCATCATAATACCCTGTTTCTCCCTACCCTCGTCTAGGAGCACCTTTATACATAGTGGTTCTCACCCCTTTTTTTGGCTTGATAAGAGCTGTTGGGAACTTGAAGTAAGGATCTTCTAGATATAATCATTTCCAGTGGACGGAGAAAGCAACACAGTACTCTAGGAAATGTTCATATCAATCAGCCTCTCTTGGAAATGCATTTTTGACTTAATGACATGAATATGTTCAAAACTGTAAGGAGAGTTTGTTGTCAGAGACAATTTTGTACATCTCTTCTTGATTATAACCGCATACAATTCCCTGGCGATAATGGCTATGTAAACTGAGAATAACCCAACAAGATGGGGGTAAACACAACAGCTCTGCTCCACACAAAAAAAAAAATATGTGTAAATTCCAAACCTCTTCCTGTTTTTCTGTAAGCAAACACTTTTGCGAATGCTTTCACGTCTGATTACCCACAACCCCGCTGAATAGTTGTTGTTTCTTTGCTCTACCTTGACAGTCGTCCCATTTCCACCTCCAAACCACTGACTTCACCTCAACATAACCTTTCAAATATACACCCGAAGGCCTGTTCCAGGTTGTTGGACACATCACAGCACAACCGCTATTGTTCTTCTCCTCTCAGCTCCAGCAGCCCCTCTGCCCCGATCAGAGACACTGGTGCAGTGTTTGGGTGCTCGTGCAGTTGAGACAGCTGACGTGGCAGCACCAGTGGAAGGTGCAGTGACACCTCTCCGTCACCTTCTCTGTCAGGGTCTTGTAGCCGCGGCCGCAGCAGAGCAGCTCGCAGCCGTCCAGCCCCGGGGACGAGCTGTTGCACGTGCGCCCCGCGGTGCCGTGCGTGCCCGTCTTGCCGTTGTGCGAGCAGAAATTGGGCGACTTCTCGAAGTAGACCAGGTCCCGGGCCGAGGGCGGCTTGTGCGCCGGGTTCTCCGGCTCCAGGTGGCGCGGCTCGGCCCGGTGTGAGGCCCGGTTGCTGCCCTTGTTGGCGTAGACCACGCGGGAGGCGCCGTCGAAGCGGTCCTTCAGGAAGTCGCCGACCGTCCGGAAGCTGGGCAGCCGCATCCAGCAAGTGCGGATGGTGCAGGACCCAGACATCCCGTGGCACTTGCACTCCTGCCCCATCTCTAACGACACCGTCTGCAGTGGAGGGGGGGGCAAAGAGGATTAGCTCACATGTCTCCCGGGTGAGGGGGCTACAACCGATGGAGAACTTGCAAATAAATGAGATTAAGAGAGAAGTGTTTCAGGCAAACAAAAGAACTGGAGGGATAGGGATTGTCAGTTGAAAGACTTGTGAGGGAAACAAAAAGAGAGAGAGAGAGAGAGAGGGAGAGGGGGGGGGGGGGGGGGGGAGGGAGAGAGATCTGCGGTGGTGTGTGTGTTGCTGTGCATTTGTTTCTCTCACCAGTCTCCCGGCCTCGTTGTTGTGCAGATTAGTGAGGTACCGCAGGTCCCGGCCCCTCTCGCTGGAGTCCACGAACTCCCGGCCAAACACCCTGCCAAAGTCCACGTTGTCGCTGCAGCCGCCCCAGTGCCAGTCGGGGCCTCCGGGGCCACGGCGCCGGTAGTCGCAGGTGCAGGACTCGATGGCTCCCTCGGAGCAGGAGCGAGCCACCGCATGAGTGACGCCCGCGCTCGTGATGGCAAACACAAACGCCGTCTCTCGGCAACCTGCCACAACAACAGCAGAAATGTTTCCTCCATGTGCCCCAGCTGAGAGCGTTTTAAATGGATATAAAGCCAGGCGAAAATAGCCCTGCACACAATTACCCTCGTATTTATTGGGGGGAAAAATGAAATCAATGCTTTGCTCTATTCTCTCTCCCCCCCCACCCACCCCCCACCCTCCTTAAATCACACAACAGATCCAAAACAGCTCAGCATGCAGCTCAGGCAAAGCCTCATGATGTCATCAGAAGCACTGTGAGGGAGGAGATAGGCTCACCTCGATTGACTATTTTGCCGAAGACGGTGGGACTGTGGGTGGTGGGGCAGTTCCAGCGGCGGTTGCGAAACTGCCACTTGCATTCCTTTATGGCCGTGTGCAGGCCAGCTACGATGGCATGGAGGATGCCAGGGTTCTGCCGAATCAGCCTGCGCTGGCGACGGCTGAGCAGGGCCAGGCTGGGGTCCAGGACCAACTGCACATTCTTGGAATTGGTGAGGACGTTGGCTGAGGAGGCAACATTCACAATACCCCTGCCAGAGAGAAGAAAAAAGGGGGAGAGAGATGAAGGATGTTGGCGATAAGCTGCGTGTGCCTCACACCTTGTATGGAGCTGACCTTTACCATCGCCCTAAGCTGCTGGAACAGCCGTGTGCCAATAGCCATTAAGTTTGAGTCATTTGGTAATGAATTCATATATAGCATCAATTCCACTCATTAAAATATTCATAGTTGATTTCCCTGAATAAAAACAACATTACGAAATGTGGCACATATCTCCATGCAGACACTGAAAATGTGCTGTAAACAAAGTCATTGCCCGGTGGGAATTTGCTTATTAGCAGAGGACAAAAACAATCAGCATGGCAAAATCATGAATCATGACTGCCCACAAAAATCATAAAATGAAGGAAACTGCTTGTTAACCTTGACCTCAGGGCTGTTACTGTGTTGTAATAGCATAATTATACGTCATATAGGCTTATAGTACGTACGTGCTAGACCTATTGCAATCATCCAAGAACCGTCTAACAAAATGTATAATTCGTTGGTGCCTGTTTATTCTGTTTAACACAGACGAATTGACAGTCATTCAGATGAATTAATGCAACTTCGCTTGATGTCTTTACATTCAACTCATACACATGTTTGCTTTGAAATCGTTTAACAGGTTCAAAGTATGTTGCTCTTCGTCTACCAACATTACCGAGTGCATCAGAAGGTCGGTGCATGTCAAGCTGCCTCTGTGGTACAGCGGTGGCGTTAACTGAGCAATAATGGGCCTGCAGGTCATAATTATCGCATTTTTGAATACTTTTTGCGACCAAACTTCCCCTTGCTTTCTGTGTAAGTTATTTATTTCCCCCTTTAGCAAGATCAGCTAAGTTTAAGAGACTGGAGCAAACGCAAGGTCTATTTATCCTTATGAAAGACAACAACTGTCACAGGACCTAGGGCCACTCGACTCGATGACTATCGCACTGGCGTTCGACAAGGCAACGAGGTTGAGCGGGTGTCATGATACATCTGGGTTCCCGGACAGTTTGTGGCCCCTCTGTTTATTTTCTATCCAAGTCTGCATTTCGAAAATCATAAACGCATTATTCCACACATTCTGGTTTATTAGATTATCATTAATATAGGCTATAGACATTGGCAAGTGCATGCATACTTAGACTATAGTTCAACACTGGAGTGTTCAGCACATTACGAGAATATGACCCTCAATACGACCTGGAATGGAAATGCTTTGCGCCATGAAATAAATCCACATTTAATTTATCCCACATTGGACTGAACATTTTTGTCTCGTGTTCAAGCCACATTGTCAAAATGACAGGGCGAGGGAGACAGAGAGTGGGGAGAGAGCGCAGTTGCTGTAAATAAACATGTTCTTAACCTCTTTCTAAAACGGGACTAAATAATAGGTTAAATATTAAACATATTCACATATGATTTGAATAACACTTCCTCATGATTCATTAAGACATTAATCTGGGTCATGGGGCGCTTTCGATCAAGTTGCTGTTTGAGTGTTTTGCTGTTGAATTTCTGATCACCTGTTAAAATTATGCCGATATAGTCTAAACTATGACAGACACGTGCTATTTAAATTACAGATTAAGTGAGATTGAAATGTCTTCGAATACGCAACCTTTAGGTAGATCTGTTTTCGACAGTTACGCACAAAGTTCTGAGCGGTAGTCCTGAAAATGCAGAAAACAAACTTAAAATGGAACTATCTCGTTCCATCCCTTTATTGTGCTATAACCTAAACATCTGGGAAACGGTAGAATTAGCTTCACAGTCGCTTATGGATTAACTAAGTTATCTCTCAGTACACTAAATACCGAAAGCCAACCACGCACACACCAACAGCCTATGGCATAGACGAGAGTAGAACATAGGCAATATGAATGGGCCGTATGGAATGAATACATCACACATTAACTCACCACCATCGGCCACTATTGTTAACCGCTCCCGTGCCAGAGAGCGAGGAGACCAGCAGGATGCAGGCGGCTTTCACCCCGAGGAGCAGTGCGAGTGTCCGCATGATATCTCAAAGAAGAGAGCAAAATACAAAACATAAATTATCTTCATCAAGACAAGTTCTGAAAAAAAAAAAAAACCAAAACATGTAAACTGTCGTGGTGAATTGATGAGCTAATTATGTGGCGGCCTATATGCAAAACAACGTTTATAGCTTTAATTACCATAAACACGTAAAATGTAAGTAGGCTAAATGTGTTCCTGTTGACTGTCACACGTATCAGAAACATATTGGAATAGACTATTAGGCCTGCGTTAATTATTGTTTTCAATTCACCGATTGACGGAATTTATGTTCTGAGCAGCCACTGGCCTCTTAAAACGGAAATGTGTTATAATATTCTCCAACAGCCGCTTGTCACTTTATATCAGGTAATGGTTAAGGTAACAACTTACCACTCCACATTCCAACTAAATTGATCAAACGAAGGAATTTGACCGCATATGCAGAAAAAGTGGTTCAAATGGTTCAAAGCGTGTCAGTCAGAGAATCTTCGGCTGTAACCAAAGGGTCCCAGGAGGGATGGGATGCTGCTGCTGTTGCTGCTGCTGCTGCCGCTCCTCCTGTCTGCCTCACTCTCTCTATCTCACTGATGCTCTGCACAAGGCATTGATCGCGTGGGATCGTCCTGTAGACTTGATCCCCTCGGTGACTGATAGGCGACACATTCTTCACTTATTGAGCGCAACAAGTGGAATAAAAAAGGGATTTGCTGCTCTCATCTCCCTCTGTTTTTTCCCTGCCGCGTTTGAATAGGATTGAAAGGAGGGATAGGTTAATTCTCCTCACAGGGCACAATGAATAAAGAAAACAAAAAATGGACAGAGGGATAGAGAAGAGAGAGGAGGGAAAGAACAGGATCCACCATGCAAGTTAAACATATTACTCAGGAAGTCGGTCGTCAATCAGTTGTACAAAAAAACAATCCACTGCTCTTCTGTGGATAAATGAATTTGCTCTTTTGAGAAACCGTGATTCCGTCTTAGCTCTTCCACATTGGCTACAATGTATCAAGTGAATTTATCCCTCCAGGAAAAAATGTGTGCATGGTTGTGGGTGTGCACACAGGATATCGTTCCAATGCCTTGCGCGCAGTTGGTGTCTCGGCACAGTACAGTAACAGCGGAATATGAAACATCTAATCTGCCCTTTTTACCCGGAGTGGTTGCATTACTCCCTTAACCGCGTCTCCTCCCTCTTTCTCTAGCTAAAACCAATGTCTTTACGGATGCAAACGAATGACCAAATGTCTCTCCTGTCTTGTCCCAGTTTACACTGCGAAAACTAGATTTTTTTCATAATTTTGTTTTTGACAAACATGTCAGTTCACATGTACATTGTACTCATGACTTTTTTTCTGTAACATCAATACTCAGACAACCCCACAAAAAACTACCACGAGGTTGAATTTGTCCTGTGTTTAGGACGTGCAAGAGCAAAACAAATCAAGCCCCCAAAGTTACTTTAGGTTTGATTTAATTTAACTTTATTTAGCATTTAGAGTTGGGATAAAACTTGCACCTAAAAAGGGGATATCATGAATTGACGGCTGTTAAAATTGCCATTTTCTCAGTGACTAAGAAGTCTGAGGAATGACACTGAGGAGAAAAGAGAGCATAAAGATAAAAAAAAAAAAACATTCCAACATCTGGACAGCAGACCTCCCTCGAACGTACGCTGTGGCCGGCGGAGCTATGGCACGAGCCAGATGACGAATCTGAAATCTTTATCAAAAGTCATCACGATCAGGATCAATATATTACAGTCTACTTGCAGACCAGTGAGAGGCTGACAAATAGTTTGGTGTTTGCATTGTGTAGGCTAGTTTTCCACGTCGGCACCAGCGTATACATCTAGGCTACCCAATGTCAGTGTGTTCCCTATAGCAGGCTCATATGAAGCATATGCCATCCAAAGAATTGGGGTATTGCTTTTTCTCTCCCTCTCTCTCTCGATCGTTCTTTCAAACACACACGCACACGCACGCACGCAGGCACACACACACACACACACACACACACACACAAACACACGCACACACAGACTCACAAGCGGGTTTACGCGTTTTCAGGTTTTTGGGAGGTTTAAGGCAAATGGCTAAGGAAGTGTTCCTTTGTTAAGGGCCTTTAATGACTGCTATCCTACGCTTACTCCCAGCTCTTGAGGGTGCTTAAACTGGTTTCCTGAAGCAGTCAAGCGACGCGGAGCAGATTAGAGAGGCAATCCGGTTAAAGAGATGCCTTTTATATACAAATCAACTTCAAATCACTTTTTAAGCCACTTAGATATACACGCCAAGGCAAAATGCTAATGCACTTTTCATTGCCAGATCTAAGAGAAAGGAATAGCGGAGATTAAATGAAGAATTACTGAATGACTTGTCAGTAAGCTATCTCACGCAAGCAGTTATACGAGGTTTTAACTTAATTTTTGACACGCTGGCCAAATGCTATACCATAAAACAACATTGAAACATTAGGCTAAATGTAAATATAGAATTGAATTATTTCAAGCTGCTTTGATATTTAAAGCGTATTAATGCAAATTTCTTTTAAAAAGGTCAAAATGCCAACCTTGCCTGAGTCGCACCTGTCACGATAGTTAATTCACCTGTGCCGAGAGATATCACCTCCAAATCTGTCCACATTGCTGGGTTTGTCGTAGGCGACACAGATTACACCTCTACCATATTAAATAACGAATTCAACAATAACAAACACGTAAATTGAAATTTTAAGAAAAGTACCCGTTTGTTTTTATTTAACCTTCAAACAATAAAGAAACAGTTTTTGAGTGAATTAGGGCAAGACGTCACTCAAATACTTAATGAGGTCAGAAACCTGCTCAGTGGACACTCGTTTCATTAATAAGGAATCAGCCACATATTAGATTCATAGAAAATAGATTTTCCATTTCGTCATGATAGAAAAAACTGGCTGTCATAAAAGTATGGCGTAAAACAGCCTACAGCCTATCCTACCCGCTACGCTTAGACCAAGTCTGTATATAGACTATAGCTATATACATTTATATAAATCGAGGTAAGGGGATTATTCACAATAGATGGAAATCTGTGTATTTTCAACGTAACACTGTCCTGCAAACCCAACAGCCTACCTGTAGCATTTAGATAAAGTGAGGCACAGTCATTGTAGTGAGTGGGTGGGAGAACACAAACACACATATTGTTCTTGCGCCGCAAGAGGAGCCGCGCGCCTGCCTCCTGCCGGCTCCCTGTTGTTTCAGGGAGAAAAAATGCTTATAATCTAACATGGGGGTTTTAACGTCAATCAGATAAAAAATACAACTATTAGGCTAAGGCTAGCAACTCGTTTTTGTGAGTAACAACTATCAGGCTGACTTTTATGATTGGTTTATATGTCTCTAACGGGAAGAATATTCGTCGTAACTAAAGCGTTGACAAGTGTGATATTGAGAGGTTTATCTGTTAATTGGACAAAGCATCGTGTAATTGATGGCTGCTCTCTATCATTAGTTTGAAAACAACCGCTCGAGGCGGTATTTCCCCTCCCTCGTTTTATCCCCCTCCTCTTCACTGTCATGCGCTCGTCCCAGCCTACACAGCCCGCTCGAACTTCACTCTCTGCGCTCTCTACAAACGACCATAGATGTTTTGCCTCCCTGATTCATCGTAAATATCGATTACCACACCGGTGTTTTAATGTCACGCCCAGATAAGTGCTTATCGCCATGGATTTGCCACACAAACGCCGTTTGGAACGCATCTTGATTTTTGCTGCTGCAGTTCTGTCACCTGCTTTCACGTAAGTAGACTTATCAATGTGGATCACTGTTTCCCCCGTTCATTAATAATCAAGTACGTTGTATAGGGGATGAGGTAATATTCATTGCATTAATAATTAACAATAAATCATGTTGACTGATGGGGCGATTTTTACTCTGCGTTTCATGGATCTCCATCTCCAGGTAACGCTTAATACAACTGGACCAGGGCACTGCTACAGCTAACCATTTATAACCACAATAGGTTTACTTCTATCACTTTTTGTCTCATTGGTCTGTCTGTTGTACACTGATGTTTATTTCCAGCCATAATGATGTGAATTGTCATTAGTATGATCATGATGAGCAAACTAACAGTTTGGCTCTGTAACCAATGTGCACATGCTAGGCTTTCTCTCTTCTCAGTCACACACACACACACACACACACACACACACACAAACACACACTACTTAATGAAAACCATCAGCCCTGAATATATCGGGAAACAGAATGATTAAGGACATGCAGGCCTTTTTCCTCACCCCCAGAAGTACTGGTGGACACGAAGTTAATAAAGTTATCAATGTGTTGGGCTTCTTTTGATATCACACTTTATCTAGAGGGCCTCTTCTCCAATTTTTAGATTATTGTATTGCAAATTCCGTTGCCAGGGAAGTGATGAGAAACAGAGATTTGGAATGCCCAAGAGCTTTGTTTTCACGGTGTCTCTTAGGGTCATGTCCCCTATTTTGGTATCCAAGGGATGGTGATAAAAGCACACTCAAATTAGTGTTAGTTATTGTGATGCTGGCGATCACTTCGCTCACGTAATCTCCCATAACAACTGAAGGCACATGCATAAAAATCCTCCAGGGGATTTGTTTTCCAAGTTTTTTTTATACTGTGCTGTGAGAACACATCATTCACTGTTCTTCACAAGCGTAAAATGAAGAAAGCATTGGCAATGAATTTTGAGTTTTTGACATGACTGTCATATTGCACATTTTCAGTGTCATTTATTGAAGTGCATAAAATAGCAATGTTATACATAATATCAGTGTTTCTTTTGTTCTATTCTATTTTTTTTTATCATTTAGATCTAAATGTTTACTATGTAATTTATTTGGGTGGTATCAGTAATTGCAATAATGACACAACAAAAGATGCAACTTAAGTGAAAACATATCTCGCCATTTCTTGTAATGTCAGCAAGCAATTTGTCACCCCTCTCTGGGTCGTGATCGGCCATTGCACATTGTTGCCCTGGCATGTTTAATTATAAAAAAACATTTCAGTACACCATTGTAAACAATAAAAGAACAAACAAACAAACGTTCTATGTGTTGACAAACCACCAGACAGCTTGTCCCCCTTCCCAACTATTGGCCTGTGATAACACTGCAGCTGCCCCTCTGGTTCCCCTTTAGGGTCCTGTGCAATGACATCCTCGGCCTGAAGATGGCAGGAGAGCCGGTGCTCACCCCCAACGCTGTGTGCCTGCGCTTGGCTGGCCTGAGCAAGCGGCAGACGCGCCTGTGCATGCGCAGTCCTGACGTCACCGCCTCGGCCCTGCAGGGCATCCAGGTGGCCATCCACGAGTGCCAGCACCAGCTCCGCGACCAGCGCTGGAACTGCTCATCCCTGGAGAGCCACGGCAAGCTCCCCCTCCACAGTGCCATCCTCAATCGGGGTGAGTCACGCAGGGCACCAGGGAGTAACTGGAACCATTGTCGCTGCCATGTAATGGGAAGCATGCATGGATGGTTTTTTGCGCAACAGCTAAATGGATGCAAGGTGGTGTTTTTTTTATGACTGTGAGGCTCTCCTCAACACGGGAGAGAATGGAAGGATGAGACAGACTGATGGTGTGTGAGAAAGAGAGTGCACAGGGATCACTACATATGCCAAGATTCACTGCAGTGCTGTCATGCCTGTGGTGTCATGAGCTACTATTCATGTGTGTGTGTGTGTGTGTGTGTGTGTGTGTGTGTGTGTGCTGATTAAAATGAGAATGTTCTCCCGCGTAGGTTTCCGTGAGAGTGCCTTCACCCTGTCCCTGCTGGCGGCTGGTGTGGCTCATTCGGTGGCGTCTGCCTGCAGCATGGGCAAGCTCCGGGGCTGCGGCTGCGAGGCCAAACGCCGCCTGGACGACGACAAGATCCGCCTGAAACTCACCCAGCTCCAGCTGCAGACGCTGCAGCGGGGGGCAGGCTTGGGCATGGGGGCGGCAGGGGGAGGCACAGGGCACCCGCCCGGGTACAGCCCTCAGCACCACCAGGGGGCTGCTGCATCGGTGTCAGCTGCCCTGCACTCAGCGCACCCCTCCACCCTGCTGAAACCTCTGCCCGAGGAGGTGACCTCGCTGCAGGACACTTGGGAGTGGGGTGGCTGCAGTCACGATGCCCGATTTGGGGTGCGCTTCTCCCGAGACTGGCTGGACTCACGGGGCTCCCCAAGGGACATCCACGCCCGCATGAGGATACACAACAGCCGAGTCGGCCGACAGGTGTGGTGAAAGAGCATGGCGGCCTTAGTGGGATCAGATGTGTGTCTCTGTCAGACGCTTAAATAAACATTTTCCCTAACAGTTTAAATAACATTCCAAGTATTTGTATTTAAAATAATCGCGGGCCTATAAAATCAGACAAGTGATACATCTGTTGGATAATTGATGTTGAGTGTTTTGGTTGCACTAATGGTTGGTTCTTTTGATTGTTGTTGTTATGTCTCCGGTGCTTGTCATGCAAAATGATTAGTCTCCATTGAGCTGTTTTGCTGATCTGCCAGCTGGGACATTTAAAGCACAAACTGCCATTTCTCTCTGCACAGATAGTCACCGACAACATGAAGAGGAAGTGCAAATGCCATGGCACGTCAGGCAGCTGCCAGTTCAAGACTTGCTGGTACGTCTCACCAGAGTTTCGGCTCGTGGGTTCCCTACTGCGGGACAAGTTCCTGTCAGCAGTCTTCATCAACTCCCAGAACAAGAACAGCGGAGTGTTCAACCCCCGCGCGGGTGCTGCCGGGTCCAACAGCGCCGCCGCCGCCGCCGCCGGGTCGAACCAGAGCAGTGGCCGGAGGCGCACCCTCTCGCGGGAGCTGGTCTACTTCGAGAAGTCGCCGGACTTCTGCGAGGCGGACGCGAGGGTGGACTCGCCGGGCACGCACGGCCGCACCTGCAACAAGAGCAGCCCCGGCATGGACGGCTGCGACTCCCTCTGCTGCGGCCGCGGCCACAACATCCTCAAGCAGACGCGCAGCGAGCGCTGCCACTGCCGCTTCCACTGGTGCTGCTACGTGCTGTGCGAGGAGTGCCGCGTCACCGACTGGGTTAACGTCTGCAAGTGAGGTGGCAGGAGTTCTCTCAGAAATCAGTAGCACTGACTGGGAGAAGGGTGCGACATGCCCGTGTGCCCTCCTGGCTCTGGATGCACTGACCCACCTAGACATCCCTCATCCCGGACTTATGAGTTTGTTTGAGACGGAGAGAGCATGTATTATCCCTCCCGTGTTACTCTCCCACAGTATCTGTTTATTCCCCTCTTCGCTTATTTTATCCCATCATCTGGGATCCATTTTCTTTGTGTTGCTCTTGTTATTCTTGAAATGCCAAGTTAGAGATTGAGGAGGGGGTGACTCATGTCATTTGTCTTTCTCTCTGCCTGTTTGGACTTGAGCTTTTCAGCCATGAAAATGCCCCAAAAGCCATCTGCATTCTTCTCCGAAACAAGGAACAACAGCAGGAACAGATTATTACTTTAACAGAGTGGCCACCGCCACGGTTTGCAGTCCTGTGTACATATGTGAAAACGTATACTCATAACATTTTTTTTTTTGGGCTTGGCCATTTCTGCAACCATTTATGAGAGAGGATAATTATGCCCAAGCATGTCTTTTTGGATGGTGAACTGGTGCCTTCTCTGCATCTGCTGATAGCCAACAGTGTGGCAGTGGACAATGGATATACTTTGCCAAATGGCTTAAATGGACCAATTTAACCTTTCAGGACTATTATGAAGTGGATATGCCACCCCAGTTTGAACTCTTAACAGTGAGAGCTGAAACTGTGGACTTGCCTGCAAAGCAAGACGGAACGAGTAGGAAGCACTTGTGCTTCGTCTTAGGGATTTCTTTCCCCACATCAGATTAAAAACAGATACATATCGTTTCATGGGTGGATGGGGGTGGGGGGGGGGGGTGCAACTGTTGGATCTTAGTGGATGCCAGAAGTTAATGCAATGATGGAAGACTTTTAATCTCCCTAATGCTCTGTCAGACTGCATTTAGGGAACGGCAAGAGTGGTCACAATCATATTCCAGCTATGTCAGAGTTTTTTTTAGTGAATTTACATAATTATATTGTCTATACAACCTTTCTGTTTCAGCTGTTGCTACTTTGTACGCAAGATGACTGTGTGTGTGTGTGTGTGTGTGTGTGTGTGTGTGTGTGTGTATGTGTGTTTGTGTGTTAGTGTCTGTGTGTGTGGTTGACATCCTTTCGTTAACCAAAACGTCCAAAAAAAAGCTTTTTAGATACAATTTCACAATCACTTACATTTGAGTTTGATACAAACACATGCACCGCAGAGAAAGAAATAAACGGAGAGGCTCTGGAGCAGAGGGGATTGGGGATTATGGCTTCGACAGATGTGAGCTAAAGATGGGTGCTTTTCTGGGAGGGATAGCAAGGCGAAGGGCTACTGTTTCCGGGAGGCCTTTGGGGTTTCTATGTGGAGATGTTGGGTGATTATGCCCGTCTTTGTGGTGTGCTGCTGTGAAGGGATCAGCTGCACACCGCTCACAGCCAGTGCAGACTGCGCCATGTGTTGGCTAGAACGCCTTGTCCTTTGCCTTGTGCAGCTGCTAGTGATACAGACTGGAGCCAGTGTGTTTTTATACAGAGTCCGTGTTCGGTGGCTCGCCTCATTAGCACAATGCTAACATCTATGCAGTGGTGGAGTGCGCCAGCGTGTCCATTCAGATGCACACAGCCCTGACTATCTCACAGACACCCAGACTGCAATAGACCACAGTTGCCAGTTAATGTCCTCTGTGGCTGCGTGTGCTAAGGGAAGTGCCCCTTATAGGAATGTAAAAGGGCGACTGTCCCAGTGGATGTGCTGAGTTTTTCCCTCATAGTATTTAGGCAGACAATAAAGGAGAAGGAGGGGAGAGGGAGAGATTGAGAGAGAGAGAGAGAGAGAGATTGAGAGAGAGAGAGAGACAGAGAGTGGTGTGGAATGATAAAGTGCTGGATCTCTGGTTTGCATTTCTTCATTCCTTTATCATTTCACCCTGGAGCTGCTGCAAAAGGGAATTTCCTGTCGCTGTTTCTCCCATGTGTGAGACAGAGAGATTGGATAGCCTCTCTCTCTCTCTCTCTCTCTCTCGCTCTCTCTTTCTCTCTCTCTGTCTCTCAACCCCCCCCCACAATCCCTACCCCACCCCACCCCCCCGTCAATGCTATGCCACTGACACATACAAAGCAACACACACAGACTGCCTCTGGAGTAATGACATCCAGACATCGCAAAATTAAAGGGAGTGGATGGGGATGGTGGAGATCGGAATTCTGGTGGTGTATAGATGTGGTTATTTGTTTAGATATCACACTTTAAATTATGGAAGGATAAAATTATAGAGATTGACAGGCAGACACAGACCGACAGACATTCCAAACACTCAACAGATAGATAGATAGATAGATAGATACAAAGAGAGATAGATAGATAGATAGATAGATAGATAGATAGATAGATAGGCTGTATTCGGGTATGCACATATTCATACTGTATATGCTTACATCAAAACAAAGGCGAAAAAAGTAAAACCGTTTGGAAACATCTGCTTCTGGTCTCCTCCTTCAGCCTTCCCTCCATTTTTGATGTGGGACAGGGAGAAACAGAGAAAGGGAGAGAAAACACAAGGAGCCAGCTACCCAGAACATCAAAGACCTTCCCGCAATGTGCAAGCCCTCATTAGTTCTGCAAGCATAACCAACCCGACTTGTGATTGTGTTTGCTGGGGTTCAGTTTGGCATGCACTTCAGAGGAAGGGCTCCTTTAAATTATAACTCCCACTCCCACCCCCCTTCAAGTCCTCCTACCACCACCCCTACCCACTGTAACCCCCCTGTAACCCCCACGAGGTCCCAACACACACAAACACGGCACGCTCCCTCCCCACCCCCCCGTCCGCCACTCCACCCCGTAGTCTGGTGTGCAGCTGCAAACATCTGCTCTGTTCCTTCTCTCCCGGGCCTCAACCACCGAATTGATAAACACATCTATCACAAAGCCACTGACAGCCGGTGGGGCATGTGAGGCGACACAGGGAGAGCCACTTCTGAGGCGTCACGACAATGTTTCAGCAAGCGGCAGTGACACTGAATGAAGACTCTGAAAATAGTTAAACAAACCGTGGATATTCATGAGCTTATGACAAAGTCAGGAAAGTTTTAGTTTGAGAATAATCACTGACAGAAAAAAAAACATGGACTGACAAAAAAAGAAAGTATGTGGATTAAAAAAAATGACTGGGCTTGTCTTCTGTGAATTAGCGGTGTAATGTGACACTCATCTAATGATCTAACGTGCATTGTACAGACATTAAAAAGCCTATTTTCACTCAAGCCATTACTGGCCTAAAGCAATCTGTCTATGGCCACAGTTTACAGTCACATAATAACACTAACCATAATTCAACAAAGTATGCCTTACATGTCCTTGTGTCATTTCCTCTGCAAAGTAAATCGGTTTGATTCGGTAATGTTTTTTCAACACTTACTCCCATGACACACTTTTTAGGCTGCCAAATCCTGTCATTTGGCACATCTTGCAGGTTACTTATTCATGAAGTCTGGTCTTGGCTGAATAATTCATTACAATATGTATATGCCTCCAATTCTGGCCCACTGATATCTCAAACTGACTGATCCGTTGGGTTTAGGAACAATAGAAACGCTCCCTGGTGTTGATGTTTTAGTGACACTTGGTGGGCTGCGTATACTGGCCTGAACAGCGAACTGGCTTTGACTTCCCATCAAGCTTTCTGGATGAGAGATGGAAAGTGCTGAACAACCGCTGGATTCTTCAGGCGATTTTGACTTTGGACGACTAACGTTCAACCATGCTAACAAGTGTAGAATCTGAGATGTTAAGTCAGGTACCCACCTTCCTTCTCACTGTACAGCTGCTGGGTTGCAGCCGCACGATATCGCGAGAGTCTCGAGCCTACGCTCTTATGAATGCGCCTTACTACATACATCGCGAGAGCAGCCGGTGGTGACTTGCCAGAAATCATCCGGTGTTGCTGTCAGAGGTAAGTCGGGTTGCGCTAAATACGGGTTAAATGAGGTAGTGTGATGAGGAAGATGAAGAAACATATACAGATTGTAAAACATTAATTATTCATACCATTGGGCAGGGCACATTTGCAAATAAATGCAAGTTCTCGATGTGTGTAGCCTACGCTAGGCCACCTCGTCGTCTCCACGATGTCGTGACTATAGTGGAAAGGTGAGGATGAGGCTACATAGCCTTTAAAACGTCATATCATAAAGTAAAAAACATACTTCTATCCATGGATCGTATTTACATATAGAATATTTATATCACTACCCTAAATCGCCACACATCCTCTCTTCAATCGTGGGTTGCCAGGAGAAAAACTTGTTTGTAGCCTAGGCTACAGCATCAGGACCAGCATCCTATTAGCCTTTAGTCGACGTCGATTTGGATTTGACACCTTTATGGCTCTCAAGTCTCCTCTTTCTCAGTGCACAGCCCGCAAATATGATAGCGAACCTAAAAGCAATTACGTTTCATCGTTTCTTGATTCAGCGAAAATTCAGTCAAATGTTGGTAGGTTTAGCAGTCTGCCAGGTCAACTGCCTGCTGTGAATTGAAGTGTATTACATTCGTTTTCCTTAAGGTTTGTAACGAGGTGTTAATGTCCTTAATATCAACAAATGGCCTGCTGTGTCCTTCACGTTTTTGCGGTAACACACACCAGAGCCGCTACATTACATTGCGGTTTGCCCGTTTCTCTGGCTGTGAGGTGAAGGAAGTGCGGAAAGGAACGAGGTGGAAAATGGAACATGTTTTGATGAACGCAATCCAAGTTTACAAAATCCGGTTTGCTTGAATTAATGTCGAAATTATGGTGTTGCTTTTAAGGGTGGTCTTTCACTGTCATTTTGCATAATGAAATGGATCACATTAACTTGCTCCCACTGCTTGAGATCACATATGTATGGAAATCTGAAGAGGTCAGCTTGTTGGGCTGATTTACATTCTAAAATGTTCTGTTTGCACAGGAAAATAATCCTTGTAAAACAGTCTCTGTTTTGTCATTGTATATTATTCTTTTCACCGTGATCCATTTAATCCGGGTGATGTTTCACCATCATACTGCAATTCTCTCATTTCTTAAATGCAAAATGACAGTATTATTATAATGTAATATCCACAATGGCTTTGAACTGCATATTCAATCCCTGAGCAGTAACCTCAACAACAATTTAAGGCAAACGGAACGAATACCAGGGATAGCAGAGTTAATGCCGCCATGCTGTGCTTCACTTTCGTTGCAGAGAAGGCCAGCCAGTGAACATGGGTAACATTTTTGGCAACCTTTTGAAGAGCCTTATTGGAAAGAAGGAGATGAGGATTCTGATGGTTGGCCTGGACGCAGCTGGGAAAACAACAATATTATACAAACTCAAGCTGGGCGAAATTGTGACGACCATTCCTACCATCGGTACTGATTCTTAAAGGGTCTATTTAGTTGCTCCATCATTACAATACATTCAGCTGTTTGGTGTGTTTGTTGTGTAAATCTTGTCAGATGTAACTGTATGTATTGTATCTGGTGAAGTCTAGTATGAGGAGACCAGCATAGCAGCCTGAAGGTCAATACTTAATATGCTTGAGTGAAAGGTCATGCCCAGTTTTTGTGGCAGACATTCATTCCAACACCTCTGTGCCTTCTCTGCCCAGGGTTTAATGTGGAAACGGTGGAGTACAAAAACATCAGCTTCACAGTGTGGGATGTTGGTGGCCAGGACAAGATCAGACCTTTATGGAGGCACTACTTCCAGAACACACAGGGTAGGTGCTGCCGAGGTCACCTGACCACCGGACACCAAAACAGAATGGCTGATAGTCCAAGAAAGATTCGTGGCTAATTGCTCCATGAAATGAGTCGACCACTGATTACCATACTCATTCCAGAGCATTAAAATAGCATAGACATCAGCCTGAAACTTGAGTGCTGCATTCACTGTAATACACACACACTTGCAGCATGCAATAAATCTGTCATTTTTTGTCATTTCTCGTTCCACAGTTTTGTTTATTACTGTTGGAGCAGGCCCACCATAAAATCTAATATAGTTGTTTACCAGTTGTCAGTGGTACATCATTTGTCATTTATGCAACCTATGACAGTCTTGGTTTTTAATTCCGGTTGAGAACTCCACATTGTAAATTCATTCTTGACAATTCAAGAAAGATTGATTCTAGAAATGTATCCAGATATGTGTGGCCCTTTCGGGGTGTGTTTCTCCCAGGTCTGATTTTCGTGGTGGACAGTAACGATGGCCCTTTCGGGTGTGTCTCTCCCAGGTCTGATTTTCGTGGTGGACAGTAACGACCGCGAGCGGGTGAACGAGGCCCGTGAGGAGTTAATGCGAATGTTGGCAGAGGACGAGCTGCGGGATGCTGTGCTTCTGATCTTCGCCAACAAACAGGCAAGAGAACCCCGCTGTATCATTCTTATCCAAGCTGTACACGAGCGATCCAGACTTACTATGAATGGCACACTGACATTGCCAGAAGTGACTTTTAAGCACATGCATCATTCTTCTTTTTAGCTGAGCTCTTGTCCCAAAGTCTTTACACTTTATCACCCTGACATATTTCTTCCATTCTTCCTTGCAAAGCGAGGCACTGCACTGTTATTCCCTCAGTTCAAATCCTCTCTCAAAACCCACCTTTTCAGGATTGCATTCTCACTGTAGTTGCCATGCTGTTTTTACTTGCACTTTTAATTTTAATTGTTTTGTTATTTGTTTGCTCCTGTTTTAAATTGTAAAGCGTCCTTGAGTGACATGAAAGGCGCTGTGAAATAAAATGTATTATTATTATTATTATTATTATTATTCCTAGGGTTATTTTTCTTCATATTTTTTTCTCTCCAATTTCTCCAATAATAATTCTTGAACCGCTTTACATAGAAACTTCATTCAAAAATGATACGCTTTTCCACTGTAGGAACTTGGGGCACTTCCCAGGTGGTGTGAACATTCACAGGGACAGCCCCGGACAGTTCCGGAGGCGACAAAACAATGATATATTTCTCCAGCGGCAGCACCGACAGTAGACCGTCAAACCAGAGATTTTTTCAATATAACGTTAGGATTACTTCAAGGTTGAGTCGACAGTTGAATTTTGCTATAACGTTTGACACTCAATTAAATGGCTTCATATCAGCTGTAATTACCTGATAAATGAATGTACCACCACCACTATGATGAATCAAGGCCTAGTTCACTCAGTAACTGTAATCTCAACAAGCTAAATATGTAAGATTTCATTTATGTTGCTGTATACAGCTTGTAAATCTGGCTGGTTTTAAAAATGGCACTTGTTGTCTTCCACTCACTTCATGTTTAACCAATAAGCATGAACCATCACTGCAAGTGCCACACAGCAGTTTCAGGGCTGCACAGAAGTACCTACCCCGGAAAGGGTACTTATTTTGCCCCCGAAAGAGGTCCCACAGGGGGGGGGTTACGTTAAAAACCTATGTTATTTTCATTTTTCTACACTTACTACTTTTCTACCATGCTTTTTAAATTACTAAAGAAAAAAACTAGTACAGTTTCTGCAGGCTTTCATTTGACCATTGTTACACCATAATCAGGTGGCTTGCTGTCACCTGCACCAACACCTGCACCTGCTGGTGTTTGCTGTCACCTGCACCAATATGAAGGCTCCCTTTATAACTAGGAGTATTGATAAGAGGCACCTTCCATACTCTACACACCATAGCAACACCTTAGCAACTACTTAGCATGCACTGAATTGCGTTAAATGTTCTAATCTTATTCTATATATTCGTTTTGAATATTTAAAAAAAAATGGTTTCATACGCAATAGTATTTCCTTCAGGAAATGCAAATCTATTTCTCATTTCTTTCTCTCTCTCTAAAACACTTCCTTTTGGCACTATAGGACCTGCCCAATGCCATGAATGCCGCTGAGATCACTGACAAGCTGGGCCTTCACTCGTTGCGCCACCGCAACTGGTACATCCAGGCCACGTGTGCCACTAGCGGCGACGGGCTGTACGAGGGCCTGGACTGGCTGTCGAACCAGCTCAAGAACAAGAAGTGAGGCAGCCAGCCGGCCAGGCTGAGGGGTGCGGTGAGGAGACACCTGAGCTGGAACTTCAGCAGAGAAGCAGTACTGGTGGGCAGTTTCCTTCACTCTGTTGGCAGGGTGAGATGGGGGCGAGGCCATAGCAGAGTTTAAACTGACCCTCTCCACCTCACTCTCAACCTCCTCCTCTCCTTTTTGTGCTAAACTCAGTAGACATCATTATCTCACTTGAGATCTTGTGCAAAGGAGTTGTTATGACAGTGAGATATTTTTGTGATGTTTGTGATGCTTACCTTTGTACAGAGTTTGAATCTGAGAAGCCAGGCTTTTATTCGTGTACTGTTACGCGATTCTGAACACATTTTTTTTTTGCATTAATTGAGGACATTTTTAGATCAACTACCAACTTGTTTGGAAAGTTCTAGTGGACTGTAAATAACTAAGGAAAGAAAGTACATTAGCAGCAGTTTCATCAATCAGTCTTTTTGTCTCACCACAACCAATTAGTCATTGTTGTCTGCACTTCTGACTCTTTCCTGTTTGTGGCACATGGTTAAATACATGCTGACTTTAACTTGTGTCTCACTGCATTTTATTAGATTGTTTCCTTTCAAAAGACTTGTCAGTGACTCCACCAAATTCTAAAATACCATTGCTGAGGGGTTGGTAGGAGATGAGTTGTGGTCTAAGATATTCCCCAAATGTTGTACAACATCCTTGCAATTTTTTGTTATTGCTGTGTGTTAGGAATTTTGTTATGTATACTGCTCTTGTTCGTCTGCTTTGAAAATGTGAGGATAAATATTGGCAGTGGGAATCATGGTAGATGTAGATGTGCATTGTCTTGTATCGGAGAGATTGATGGTTCAATACACATTTTGATTTTGATAAATCCACAGATGACCTACTTTAAGGACAGTATACCACTCATTCGATCTAGAAACAATTTGATCCAAACAGCATCATTAACAAAGTTGTGATAAACACAGCCAACCATTCCCAAGCTTTGGGCATGGCATCCACCTTTTGCATTCATATGATGAGGGTTATACGAGGCCTTAAGTCAAGTATTAAGATGCAAGTTAAGTGATGGCTTTTTACCCAAGCACTGTCTGACTCTCTGCTCATGTTGCTTGGGATCTAGAGTGTTGAAATATCATTACACTGCCTATGCGATGGCATATTCACTCAAAAGTATAGATATTTCATTTTTGCAGTTGAGTTGCAGTATGTACTACTTATCACACAAGGATGTATTTTTTTTATTTACATACTTTACTTTGCTCTCCTTGAAATGTATGTATTTAAACAGGTATTTATGATTTACTTGTGTCGAGTAGTACACTACTCGACTATTGGGCCCTCACCAATTCCTTCAGAATATAATGTACATATATTATGTATATGTACCATACTGAAATCTTCATGTAAATGATTCCTTGTGAGTATTTATTGTTCTCATACTTGAGGTCAGTTGAATATTAAAGATTCAGAAAAGAATAAAAAAAAAAATCACTTGAGTATGACTATCCTTAGGTTCTACCAATTACTGATCGTTTCTATCTATTGATGTTTCGTGCTACTCCTTCCATGGTTTTACAGTGATGTGCAACCAATTGACTATGTTCTTCATTCAGACTTTCTCTCTTGCTATACGCACTGAACGAAGTGTATGTTGTGTTTATTTCTTGGGAATTGGCAATGGCAGGGGCACTATTACTATAATGTCACTCCTTGCGAACATTCCTGAGATTACTAGCATGGAAACATTAGAGTAGGGACATTTTTTTCTTTTACTTCTAGACTTTACAGACTGCCACTCATGCTGTGTTGTTGTAATGTCTGTTATTTAGAAGATTGATAAGACTGATTTTACACTCACACACATAGACTTATGATTTACTCAACTGGCAACTGTGATGGTCAGCCATTATGATGTTGAGTTGTGGTGTGTTCAACATGTAGGAGGTGATCATGTCTTCCTGTGCAGGGCATACTAAGAGAACACTGACACTCTTTATATCACATTACATCTTGAGAAGTGTGCTTGTCATTGTTGTGGTTGTTCATTGATACGTTTAAAGTTATATCAAAATTGCAGGGTATTGATTTGTGAATGCAAATACTACTGAAATGATAATATTGTTTATTAAATACAAATGTATAATAATCCTATGAGAAGTAGGTGTTTGAATGAGACAAAGTGGTACTCTGTTTTCTCTCTCCAGAGATTTGTAGATTCAAAATAATATTTAGACTAATGTTAAAGATGACATATGTTTGACTCAGTAACTTTTACCAATACCAAAATGTAATGAACTTCAAAGAATTATAATTTTAACTTACTGTGCACCAAATAAAGATTTTATGTATGAACAATGATTCCAGTCTTGTGTATATTTATGGGCCAATAAGTTGACTGTTATTATATTATAATGATGTTATTATAACATCATTATAATATAAATGTATTATTATTTACTATTCCTGTTTGCATAAATAGATGTACAGTATTCATACCTGATAACTGTATAGTTTAGAACATCCAGGGCCTTCATAAACACTTTCCTTTAAAGGGTAGATTTACTGAGGCTGCCACTGATTGAATGTTTTCTGAAAGTTGGAACCTCAAAGTGAGAAACCCTTCCCAGAGACATGTCGAGATTGACTTGCTCTCATCTACACACACACACACACACACACACACACACACACACACACAATCAACCTGTTCCTGCTCGCAGTGTGTCTCCAGGGACGTGACAGCAGTATGTGGGTCAGGAGCACTCGCTGGGCTGCCAGCCCCCGTGGCCCCCTGTAGGCCAGCCACAATAGCGGCACCACTGCGGGTGCCATAGCTGGGATTCCCTGCCGTAACCGAGGCGTCCTCACCGAGGGCACAGACATAGTGGCAGCGGCGCTGCAATCAATTCATCAATCTTGTGAAGGCTGCTGCTGAAGCTGGACCCACCCACCCCCAACCCCAGGGCCAGGGCCAGGGCCACCATGGCAGATGTGGGGGCAGATCGGGAGAAATCAGTAATTTCCCACACCCCCCTTGGATCCAGGAACTGAATGTGTCACCGCAGTCAACATAAGTTCAGGATGGGGTGGGGGTGTGGAGGTGGGGGTGTGGAGGTGGTGGTGGTGGTGGTGTGATTCAAGTATGATTCATTGCATGCTGTCATTACAGGACACACTTAAAGAAAACATCTGGTTTCCATAGCATCCCTCCTCTTCCGTGTTATCATTTATCAAAGTAAGGGGTATATTCCACAAACACAAAATATTGCAAATGCTTGTGAGACATCTTTCCTGACTCTTGAAACAATATGTTGTCGAGACTAGAAGAAGAGTTCAATGATAGTCATCTAAGATCATGACCTCTTTCTCTTTGAAATAAACGACCCATTTGCACTCAATGGATGCCCAATGAGCATCAATCCTTACTCATTCTGAGTGTGAAATAGTGAGCTTGTGTCGCCACCTGGTGGTCGGTCACAAGCTTGGAGGCTTCAGTTTTATATCATTCTACGAATATGGTGAAACATGAACTATAAAACATCTATTTGATCACATCAAACGTTTGAATTGCTGTCTATACATTTAACAAATCTCTATTAATGTAGAATATGGCCCCTGAGCAATACACGTTATGTGTTTTACATTCAAGTTGAAAAAAAAAAATTGACTGTCATTTCTGGAGAATTACTATCAATGACAAAAAGAATACTTCATTGTACAAACACTTTTAAATAGCTAGGGATCTTTGTTAGTGCTCATATTGAATATGAGTTGTCCCATTTCTGCCTCACCTTCTCTCAATGTATATATAGGCCTATTTTATGAATGTTGCAGGGGTTAGGTATGCAAATTACAACAGTTACAAGAGAAAATACTTAGAAGGACTTACAAGAGACAGGTGTGATCAGTGAAAAGTTCTTAACGTTAAAAAAAATGTGCCGTCAACGTTGGAATGACAAATTTTCGTTTTGACTTTTTTACAAAGCAGTAGATCTGTGTACATGGCTAATGCTTTTGTGTGCAAAATTAAATGTGTAAGGATAGGCCTAACCCATTTTTTAACATAGATAACCTAAACATCAGAACGCAGCTAAATGCGGATGATCTTTAAAAAACGGCAATGATTTCCATTACTTAAATTAAAAAAATATATATATATTTTTGACCTTTGCCCTCGCACGTTCAAGTAAACTGTCCGACTGGTGTTCACTGAAGATAGTGTAAGACTTGGTACTCCAACCTGGAGATGATAAAACAGATGACAAAGATTTAAAGCAAGCTAAAGCATGGCATAGGCCAAACTTTTTCTGTCTTCATAAGAGTTTAAGTCACTCTACAGGCCCAAGAACAATGTTTGAGTACTGTAAGAGTACATCCACCTTTTTCATTATTTGGCTAGCCAACTGGTCTTAGCATCCAATGAAAACCAACTTTATTGTTCACAGAACTGTAGACAGTGGTCGGTCCGCGGATGGATTGAAATGGCACCGCTGCACTGCGAGTCTTTATGTCTGAATTGTTTTAGATTTCGTGTTACCAGCTCGAATTTTTCACTTCCATGATATCATATTAAATGATTATCTGTTTTCCTGTATATGCACAAGAAGTAATGTAATATAAACTGTTAATAAGAAATACTTGCCGATCAGAAATAGGCCGCTTTGAGCCTCGGGTTTTCGTAGGAATTCCCACCGTCATGGAACTCTTGGCTCTCTCGCAGCTTGTGACAATTTACAATCGGTAAGATCTGAATTCGCTGTGCCTTATGGTTAAGTGATTACAGTAACTATCTAGAAGTTTCTGTGGTATACCCTTACGTTGTATTGCATTCAGCTGACCAACATAGTAAGTCTTTTAACGTCTTAGTCAGATTTGAGTAATCTTATCTCTTGTGAATAGCTCATCATTGGCTAGTTTGCTATTGAGGTATCTAGCTATTTGGCTTACTATCAGCTTGCTAAATTAGCTAATTTGCTCTGCGAGCAGAGTTAACCCGTTGCAAATACCAAATAAGAAGTAAAACAAGTTTAACTTTAACTATTGTATAGCTTGACAGTACCACTTGCATTAAAGTAAACACAAACATTTTGCTACGTGTAACAGAACAAAATTAGCAAGCTAACGCTAACTAATGAATCCACGTTAGCTAGCTTTGTTGACGTGACTGACTGACTCACTTTGTTCCTTAGCTAGCCAGATATGTAATTTCAGGAATAATAGGCTGCTTAACGAGGTAGCTTACATCCTCGTTGTTTTCCAGTTTGATGACTGAAGTGTTTATTTTCTGCTAGTTTGGGAGAGCGCTAACGGACTTGGACAAAATTAGCCTCTTAGCTTGTTATTAAAGCCAGTTGATGATGTTAGCTAGTAAGCTATTGGAACTAATCTAGCTCTGCTAGCTGCTAACTACTTCATAATAGCATTTACATTGAAGGAGGAATATGGTCAGTGCTACGCAACTAGTTAGTTCTAAACTTTTACATTTGAGTCTGCTAACATTGATTGCTAGCCAGTTAGGTAGCTAGAGCTTACTGAGGATTTACTAGCTTGAGAGATAACGCTCCATGTTATTTATGCAAAACACACAACAGACTCATACTCTGAATCAGTTTGTGAAGATGCGCAGTGTAACGTCAACTAAGTTTAACCCAATAACCCATCATGTGTTTTGCTGTAAACAGATTAAACCTTATTCTTACTCTAGCAAGTAAGATATAGCTTGTGGCGTTAGCATACAGCTTGTACCGTTAAGCTATGAGTATTTTGACAGCTAGCAAGCGAAGTATGGATTGACCGATTAGTTTGCATGCGTTTACTCCCAAGTCTTCTGGCTTGCTTATTATTATTTTAGAGTTATTGCATTTTAAGTATTGTAGCACTTTACTGCGAGTGTGTTAAAGTACAGTATGCTAACTTACTGTAGCATACCGCCTTGTTTTTTGAATTTACTGACGCGCCTTCCGATGACTGATAGTGTTCTAGAATCTAGATAGTTAGAAATGTCGTTCAAATAGTAATTGTCCTGCTAAATTACCACACCTTGCTTCATGCACGTGAAATAAAGACATGAAATGGTAGTCTGTAATTGACGTTCGCGGTGAACTGAGTTCACTTTGCGAGTTGTATGATTTAACGTTCAGAGGACCATGGAGGCAAAATCCTCTACATGGCACATCAGTGCGTCTCATGGGTCTGCAGCAGTATTCCCTGAATGGTTTGCTAGTACAAGTTTTCAGATGTCACTATAACATGAAAAATGTTGAAATGATATTAACTCTTGTGTAGTAATATGTAGACTGTAAGCATAAATATAAACTAACATGTACTCATTTGCTGTCTTTCACAGGTGTCACGATGTTATGAACACAGTGCTTCAGGTGTGAATCCTGAATTTGTCTCTGACCTCCCGGTTCATCAGCTGTGGAGAAATTCCACTGTTACCACTAAATTTAAAAAGAATCGTTAATGGTGAACTATAATTGTGTATTTGCAAAAATCCAGAGCCTGAAGTTGAGTTTTCTTTGAGATTACGCCAGTCTGTGAAACGGAACATCTGAGTATTACCAGCAAAGTCAGAATGGCTTCAGTTCCTGTATACTGCTTGTGTCGGCTTCCCTATGATGTCACACGCTTCATGATTGAGTGTGATGTTTGTCAAGACTGGTTTCATGGCAGGTGAGCTTGTTTAAAATTAGTCGAAGATTCATAATAAACCGTGGACCTATTGATTTGCTTATAGAAGAAAATGTTTTTAAAAAGCGTTCTTTTTGTGTGTGTGTGTGTGTGTGTGTGTGTGTGTGTGTGTGTGTGTGTGTGTTTTTTTTTTGTTTGTTTTGACCAGTTGTGTTGGTGTAGAGGAGGACAAGGCTGCAGAGATTGACCTCTATCACTGTCCCAACTGTCAGGTCTCGCATGGCCCCTCTGTCAGTAAGTATTAGTCGTACATCCCTTTTTTATTCTAACACCTTGACCATTAATGGCCTTTCTGTTTTATCACTCTGATTTCATATAGATCTAGACCTCTCCCTTTTGATGTTTCATCTGACCACTCTTCTGTAACTGTTCTGGTAGTGCGTAAGCGACGCGGGGCTCCAAAGTCCGATGTAAGCGCTGGTACGAGAGATCCAAGCCGACCAGTGAAGACGGGCACCGCCCAGTTTGTGAGGGAGTTACGGGGCCGCACGTTCCCAAGGTGACAATCAAAAAGCCAGTCATCTTTTGTCGAAAGCATTTCTTTTTCCATCTCACTCCAAACAAGATGTAGGCCATTTGTAATTTTTGAAGTTAATACATTGCTTTTGTATATATCTGGGCCTGTGTCTGTCTGTCTGTTGGTTTTTCTATTCTGTTTTCTCACCATTGTACGTTATTGTAGTTGCTGTCAGTTTCGACCCTGAGTGTTGTCACTCATTGATGTGTGCATGTTTCTGTATGCTAGTGCGGACGAGATCCTTCTGAAACCAACCGGGGCCCAGCTCACAGTGGAGTTTCTGGAGGAGCACTCTTTCAGTGTCCCCGTCATGGTTCTGAGGAGGGACGGGCTGGGCATGAGCCTGCCCCCGGCATCTTTTGGTGTCAGTGATGTCGAGCACTACATTGGTAAAATCCTTTTCCTAACATTAAAGTAGTAGTAGTAGTTCTTTGTCGAATTGAGACCACTCAGTTGCAGCGTCTCTGTATAATTGAATGTTCAGTAGTAGGACATCAAGTTAAAACCTTCAAAGTCTCCCAGAAACTCTATTTAGAACAACCAGTCCACTGTGTTGTTTGGGGCTTTTTCTTTAACAAGAAGAATGACTCATTTGGATTCCAAGAATGTAGCTTCAGGGCCCGTTACTAGTGTCCAAAAATCTCCAGAAAAGATTATTTTTATGGCCAAGGCAGAAGATGTGTAAGCATCGACAACTGACAAGACTAAGCATATCAGAACAGCATGACTATCTAGAACACACCAAAAGTATTGGAAAAATAACAGTGACGTGCGAAGGGAGCTGCGTGAGAGTTGCGAAAGTTCAGAGAAAAATGCTCTGTAGTCCATAGAGTATAGAAACAGCTTGACATTTTTACAAATTTGTATGTTGAATGCATGCTTCTTCAGGCGTGTTTTGTGTTCGGTGAGGTATGGTAAATGCTTTGGTTGTGTATGTTTATAGGTGGCGACAAGGAGATTGATGTAATTGACGTTTGCCGCCAAGCTGACCTAAAGATGAGCCTTGGGGATTTCGCTGAGTACTACAACAGCCCCAATAGAGACAAAGTGCTCAATGTGATAAGCCTTGAGTTCTCAGAAACCAAGTATGTTTATATGTCTCTTTATACATCTGTTTGTCTGTCTGTTTGTTTGTTTGTTTGTTTGTTTGTTTGCTTCTGTATCTGAGGAGCATCCTTCACATTTTTCACTGCATTTTAAGATCCACGACATTTGAATAAAAATCTCAACTTTGTTAACTTTTAATGTTCATCATGCTCTTTTACAACGTGCACCAATTCTTCTTCTTCCCTAAGGTTGTCTAACCTGGTGGAAACCCCAAAGATAGTGAGAAAGTTGTCTTGGGTGGAGAACTTGTGGCCAGAAGAGTCTGTGTTCGAGAGGCCCAACGTGCAGAAGTACTGCCTGATGGGTGTGAAGGACAGCTACACAGACTTCCACATTGACTTTGGAGGAACCTCTGTGTGGTACCATGTGCTACGAGTGAGTGAGCAAGCTGCGTGAACTAAAAACTGAATTTCCTGTTCAACAAAACCGTGGCAAAGAATAAAGAGACAGTCGAATGCGTTTATAATGGAAGGCTTTGAAAAATGTTTCTCTCAGGGTGAGAAGATCTTCTACCTGATCCGTCCCACCCCTGCCAACCTGGCCCTCTTCGAGCGCTGGAGCTCCTCCTCCAGTCAAAACGAGATGTTCTTTGGGGATCAGGTGGACATGTGCTATAAATGCTCTGTCAAGCAGGGAAACACACTCTTCATTCCAACAGGTACATTTACATTTAGTCATTTAGCAGATGCTTTTATCCAAAGCGACGTACAAAGGAGAGAACAATCAAGCTACGAGCAGTAGAGACCAAGTGTAACAATACTACTTTACATAAGAAATAAAGAAGTATTTATTGTTTTAAGTGCTGCAGGTACCATGTTGTCCTGCAGTACTTACTAGTGAATGTAGATTGTTACCTTGTCCCATGGTTATAAGTAGTCTTGGGTTTATGCATTAGATAATCCTTAATGCACTTAAAATGCTGCTATGTGTGACATGCTGCTTTGTCCATTATTTCCTCTTCAGGATGGATTCATTCTGTTCTCACACCTGTGGACTGCCTAGCCTTTGGAGGCAACTTCCTTCACAGCCTCAACATTGACATGCAGCTTCGGTAGGTACAGTTCGTGACACGTATGATTCGGTTGACTGAATCTGATTCATTGATCCGGTGTTCTTACGTGGTTTTTGCTCATCCGTAGTGCTTATGAAATCGAAAAGAGGCTGAGCACAGCAGACCTGTTCAGATTCCCCAACTTTGAGACCGTTTGCTGGTATGTTGGTAAACATCTTCTGGATACATTCAGAGGTGAGAATCTTTATGTTGGATATTTGAGAGCGTTTTATGTGTTGTGTACTGGATTGTTTCAGGTGGCTTTTGGCAGATCTTCAATGCCGGCAGTCACAATACACGTTATTAGTATTGCCGTGTTGGTTAACATGCTACTACTCTGCAGGTTTGAGAGAGAACAGGCGTCATCCCGCCAGTTATCTGGTCCATGGAGCCAAATCTTTGAACAACGCCTTCCGTGGTTGGACACGTAAAGAGGTAGTGTGCCTTGCAAACATATTTAATAAATAAAACATACAAAAATATGTAATCAAATGTATGTGAGGCTGACCTAGTGACGAAGCAAATATGTGATTATATGAGCTTACTGAAGCAAATATGTGATTATATGAGCTTACTGAAGCTTACTGTGTGTTTCTTCTCAGTCACTGTCTGAACATGAAGTTGAAATCCCAGAGACCATAAAAACGCCACAGTTGGTTAAAGACTTGGCAAAAGAGATTCGATTGGTTGAGGTGAGTCAGTACCAAGTGTCACCATCACTGTCTTTTCAGATAGCCAACTAGCGGAGCTGCGTCAATTACCGCCATGCGTCAATTATAGGACACATTCGGCGTTGTCATGTTTACATTCACTCTCGTGATCAACTTCGGGCGACTATGGCAAGAAACGTAAGCTCCCACAAAAATAGGGCATTTAAGCTTTACTTGTGAAAAAAATTAACTCTGTAGATCTAATTTAAGCTTGTGAAATAGTGTTGTACTTTTGCGTGTACATTATAGTGTGGAACACTTAGCGGCGCGACGAATATTTTATTTGGTCTTAAAGTTGTACTGTCAGATTTATTCTCTCCAGATGAAGTTTGACTGTGATTTTAAACTGTCATTTCAAATGCTAAAAACAGCTAGCATGATGTAATGTAAATACGGATGCTTACAGAGACTAAATCCGATTACTCTGGTCGTTTAGACCTATGTCAATATGAAAGGCACTTGTTGAGAAATTGGGCGGGAGAATAACGCGATTTGGTGAGGAAGGTCGCCTTCCGTAGTTGCGTTTACAGTTTAACTTAAACAAAGTTGAATTAGATATAAATGTTGTATTTCCACGAACAAAAGTACATTTAAAATACCGTTATAATAAATGTCTTCATTTTTAATACATAACATACATAATCATGCCATGTTTGTTTTGTGCATGTTTAAGTGAATAGACTGCACCTACAACTGAATCAGGTCAAAGAAAGCCCACAAATAACCCAAATTAAACAAAAATAACACTAGTTAGATTAACATTTGCTTGTCAAAACATATTGTGACAGTCATTTGTACAGAAATTAGACCGGTATATGTCAAAGGAGGAGGAAAGCATATTATTATCTCGAAAACCAACGCGGTAAGTGGAACAAAGTGGGAGTGTCCTATAATTGACGCAGGCGAAAACGTACTCATGTAACGTGTCACCCTAAACATTAATAGAAATTTTTAGAAATAAGTTTTCTTGCGGTGTTAAACGAGTCTTACAAGTTAAAAAGGACAAATATCTCTCTCGAAAACTGTAAGTTTGGCTAACCTTATACATAACGTTAATCTATAAATAGACTTAGCATATCAATTTTTCAACAAACTGTCCGATAACTGACGCATCTACGCTATATCAACAGTAGCAACAACAACACAAAAAAAACAACAACGTTAAGGCACATTGGGCCTCATTCTCGAACGCAGTTAAGAAGAATTTAAGAAAGGAATTTCTTCTGAACTCCACTTCCGGTGTTTTAGGAACAAATTTGGCATTCATGTAAGTTTTCTCATCTGGGATTTTTTTCTGAACTTCAGAAGAATTTCAGAACGCGAAATAGCAGTCGTAAATCGGAGTTTTCTTAAATGCAATTCCTCAAAAAACCACAAGATGCCCCACGGGGCCGCTCCGTGTTAAGTGTTAAGGGCTGAATTTGTGAGAAATCGTTGGTGATTGCGTTCACATCAACTCTACAGACATCCTCGGATTTAAATAATAATAATAAATACGAGAATTTGTATCATTAACAATTACGTTTCACATTTATAGTCATGATTCTACGAGGCATTGTGATGTCATAAAATAAATAAAAGCACTACACGACACGAACACTGAAAATGTAAGTGAATAAATAAATAAGCACTAAACTCACGTTGATATAACCATAGTGGAATAGAATGGACACATCTACATCCTGCAACAGTACCTCTACCTCTGCACCGGTGAAGTTAGATCTGCGTTTACTCAACCGGTGCCCGCTTTCCGCTTTGACATGACTCGCTTTCGAGTTGCTTTCGCGTGGATTCGGTCGATTCTGACTGCACACGTCACTACAGTTGCGTGTCCTTATAAGGAGCTGGCGGGGCGTGTATGTATGCAAATCCAGGTGCACGAGAACGCGCTTTCAATTTAAGAAACCTCATTCGGGGTAGCACAGCTGATAACACTTCGGCTGCGTAAGAACACATTTTCAGGCGTTCATGAATCTGGCGGAGATCTTTTTCTTACGTTGGTTTTTCGAAGTCCCTAAGAAACATTTCAGAAGAAACTTCAGAAAATGTTCGAGAATGAGGCCCATTGTGTTCCTGCTACCCAAATGCCAGAAGATGCATAGCTGCCCTCCATGATTGGATGGTGATAAATAATGTAATTTCATGTTTAAAATTCACTGCATTGAAAGGTGCTACCTTAACATAGCCTATTATTCATTTTATTATTGACATTACAATGTTGCTAGAGCAATTTAAGCTAGCAGGCCTAATGTACTGCAACATAACATTAGGATACGGTATTGTTAGCTAATGTATGTGTTTTTATCTTTATGTGGGCTCATTTAAGCAATGATGGAAACTTAGATGAAATGCAGCTAAGTGAATATAGGTTACTATTTTATATATATATATATATAAAAAAAGCAGGTAAATCTATTATCTACGGATGTATCTTATACTGACTCTGGGCAGCCACGTCTCTCGTCTGGGCAAGAAAAATGGAGCATACCCTTGCCCAGTGGGCAGACTAAAAAGATTAGGATTTGTCCACTCCTGGTATAAGTACCAGCTTGTCCTGGTCTGTTTCTTTGCCTCTCTAGGATATCTTCCAGCAGAACCTGGGTCGCAGTGGGACCTCGTTCCCTGGCCCCCCGGGTTTACAGTCCCCACACCCCAAAGCCCAGGTGTCCTCCCCTCAGAATTCTGGACGGCCCCCGGGGAAAAAGAGAGGCCCCAAACCCAAAGACACGCCCGTCGGAGGAGGAGGAGGAGGAGGAGGCGGAGGAGGAGGAGGCGGAGGAGGAGGAGGAGGAGGAGGAGGAGGAGGCGTAAGCTCCCCCAGTCCCAAAAAGAAGAGCCTGAAGAAGGAGATAAAGACAGAGGCAGGAGAGCTGGATCTTCTGGAGATTCACACCAAACACACACTCAAAAAGTTTCAACCTGGAAATAAATCCAAGAACAAAAACAAGGTCAGGCTCTTCCTGTCAAACTGTAACTCTGGTCTGCATATAGTGACAAAACAGCCTGTAAATAGTTACCATAGTCATCTTGCTTAAATGTCATACTTCATACATACTTCCGCTTGGTATTGCTATAGCAAAGTGCTATTTTTACACCCAAAAGCATTATGTAAGAAACTTTGGTTGAACACAGTGGAGTTTTGTAATGTGTCTTCTGTAGCTATGAGACTGTCAGACTCTAACAAAGCAAACGTTTCACCACTTTCTTCTAGTGTAGTCACAACGCCCATCTACTATGTACTTACTTTGTTGCTAGACTGTCATTTTTTAAATGTGTTAACGTTAAGAAAATGTAGATGTATTGCATTCTGCTTTATGGGGAAAATATTACGCAATTTCTGAGATGTAACTCCTCTGGATTATCTTGCAAAAATAAAAATGAAGATGACATTCTATTTGCATGTTCAGACTATGCATGTGGCTTTTCACGCCGGCATTAACTGTATTTAGATTTGATGTTTTTTGAACATTTTAATTCATTAATTTTCATGATGTTTTGTTCGTGTTGGCACTCTGCGATTCTTTTGAATGAAGAGTGCGTTACAAATAAAATGTATTATTATTATTATTATTATTATTATTATTATTATTATTATTATGTAACTGATTGATACTCTGCAGATGGAGCTGCCCTCAGCCTGTATGGATGACTTTGAAGGCAAACTGAAAAAGAGCAAGCTGAAGCTGGTGCTGACCAATGGAAAAATACAAGGGTAAGCCAAGACCGCAGCGCCCACTCTGCTCATCTCTCTCCATTATTTGTTTAGTGTCACCGTGTCCGTCTTGCTGTCATTTCTCCTCCCCTTTGCGCTCCATTTCTCATTCTGCCCTTTGTCCGTCTCGGCCCGTCTCGCAGGAAGAAGGGCAACCGCGCAGCGTGCTCTAACGGAGATGGACGCGTCTCCAAGTTCCAGCCTCTGCTGCCCAGCTCGGCTCTGTCCGACCTGGACTCGGAGGACGAGCTGCAGATAGACGAGTCGCCGCCCCCCCCACGCCGCAGAGCGCCCCCCAACAAAAATAAAAAACTAGTCGGTGAGGTCCTTCATCCTGCAGTGTGTGTGTGTGTGTGTGTGTGTGTGTGTGTGTGTGTGTGTGTGTGTGTGTGTGTGTGTGTATGTGTGTATGTGTGTGTGTGTGTCCTAGAGTGGGTTGGTGGTGAAAGCTGCTCTTGAGCCAAAAAGTCCTGCCTGCCAGAGTCTTCCTTCCCTTCCCCCTACTCATGAACAGGTGTCCGCTTACCCTTGTTAAGTTTATTTCAAACAAGTTTAATTTTGTCTGTCTAAACCATTTTGGAAAGCCAGTGGCCTAGTGCAAAGGCTGCAACGGTTTAAGAGGGGAGGCAAATTACGACAGGGCCCTGAAAGCCCAGAAGTATGCAAGATATTTCTTCCCATCTAGCACGTAGGAGTGAAATGTTATGCAATTAAACACCCCGTGCCTCGACAGTTGAAAAAAAGGCTTGTCAGGTTTTCGGCTGATGCCTAGCAGTTGTGAAAAAAGGTTCAGCACACCCAATTGGAAAATAAGGCGTGTGTGTCCATTCATGGCCAGAGGGGGGTGATTATGGTGGGTAAGGCATTTTGGACTCAAGACCACTACCATACAGTATTTTCAACGTATTGTTCATGTTTATTAATGTGAAAGCGTGAGCCATCCTCTGAGTACAGTGACCTCTTGTGTCTGCAGTGTGTCTTTGAGTTGAGTATGGACCAAACTTTAGCATTCACATTAGTACAGAAATTCCATTCGCTTCGCAAACTCTCTTCATTAAATGGATAAGAAGTAAATGCTTTTAAGTGTTTAACTTTTGTTTTATTCTCCCTGACTGTGCAGCTGCGGGACTGCCCAGGAAACTACCCCGGGCCAAGCCTTGCTCCGACCCCCACCGTGTCAGGGAGCCAGGAGAGGTGGACTTTGATATCGAGGTTCGTCTGATGCCAGTGGCCTCTTCTCTTTGTTCTAGCAGTTTCTGCCAGCTCTTGGATATTGACAGAGTTGTGTATCTCAGCGGCATGGTTCTAATGACAGCGACTGTCTTTAGGAGGACTACACCACAGATGAGGAGACTACACTGACGATGCAGGCAGTGAAGGGTGGCGCCGGGGGAATCCTGGACCTGCTCAAGGCCAGCAAACAGGTGGCTGGGCTGGACTCTGCTCTCAGGTACTCCAGCTAATCCTACAGTCCCATCAGTATTCACAATAACCACACTCGCACTGTCTGGAATCTATTGGTGATGAATCTGAAATTACAGGAACGATTCAAAATGCCATTGCAGCATTACGGGTGTAGCTTCCAATTCTGTTGAAGGCTTTACAAATATCTGGTGTAGTACGTACAAAACCAAATACAACATCTGCTAAATCAGACTTCCGATCTTGTTTTCCAGTGAGGAGGCTCCTGCCTCTCCCAGCACACGAGACGCCATCCAGGGCATGCTGTCCATGGCCAACCCTCCATCCTCTTCCTCGTCGTCCTCGTCCTCTTCCTCTCCTCTCTCGGTGTCAGGCAGAGCCCCTGAGGTGCTGCCGAAGGAGAAGGGCCGGGCCACCTGGGTGTCGGGCGGGTCCAAGAAGAACGAGAAAAAGCCTGTGGTCCAGCGGCCGGGGAAGCGGCCAATCAAACGCCCCGCCCGCCACCTCAGCGACGAAGAGAGTCCGGATGATCAGGAGACTCTGGGAACGTGCTTCAAGGACGCGGAATATGGTGAGGGGAAATGTTCAGAAGGAGGTCAGGATTTTCAACCTCCCTATCCTGTCAAGCCAATGTACGAACGTTCAGTCAGACTTTTACATCTTACCAGTAATAATGAATGACAAGTGGGTGGTTTTACATTCTGCCTGAAACTGTTCTTTTTTTAGTATACCCCTCCCTGGAGTCTGATGAGGAGGACCATGCCGCTAAGGCAAAGATGAAAAGGAAGAGGAATTGGGACGATACGCCCTGGAGTCCTAAAGGTGACGTACCCTACTCACCTTACTTCGTGGACCAAATGTCCTCTGTTGACAATGATAAATACTGAGTCTGTAAAGGGATATTCCCAAAAGGCTTATTTTTTTTCTTCTTCTTCTGTAGCCTGTTCACTAATGCATGTCTTTATGTGGATCCATTCGTACAGCCCGCGTGACCCCCACACTGCCCAAGCAGGAGAGGCCGGTTCGAGAGGGGGTGAGGGTGGCGTCTGTAGAGACTGGCTTGGCTGCCGCCGCTGCCAAGCTGGCCCAGCAGGTGAGGGAGGTGACAGGCGGTCATAAGCCTGAGGCGGAAGCTACAGATAGTCACAAATAAGCCTTACTGAAAGTGACCTAACCACTGAGCCTCTTCCTTCTGCTTACCCCCCCCCCAAGGAACATCAGAAGACCACCAAGAGGAAATACACCAAAAAGCGCCCCTCTGCCCCCCCAGCGCCGCCCCCGCCCCAGGCCGAGCAGGCGCCCCCCTCGCCCCTGATGCCCAGCGAGCCCACGCCTGAGGTCGTACAGGAGGAGCGCAGGCTAGAGGCGTACTCGGCCAGCCTGCTGGACCACGAGTACACGGCGGGACCCGGACCCTTTGGCCCCGGGGGGCCCAGAGGCAGCGCCGCCATGGCGCCGGGGGTCTTCCTCACGTCCAGACGGCCCTCGCTGTCCCCGCAGAACAGCAGCAGCTACTCTCCCTCTGCCCCATCCCCGTCTGGACAGACCAGCCCCGGGGCAGCTGGAGGAGGACAAGGTTAGGACACACACACACACACACACACACACACACACACAGTCATGGTAGTACTCTCAGGCAATTGACACTAGTTATGGCTGTGCTATAAGTATACTTATAACATTGTAACATTTATACCGTCACAAGTTATTTGAAAAAAAACTTCTATTTTGAAACATTGATACATTTTCTTTTGTGATGCAGATGTGATACTACATGTGTGTTTATACCTGGCATCGTGTCCTCGTTTGTCTTCTGCTTACAGGGAAGCGTCCAAAGAAAGGACTTGCCACAGCCAAGCAGAGGTTGGGAAAAATCCTGAAAATTCACCGGAATGGCAAGTTGCTCCTGTGAGAAGGTGGAGAGGAGAAAGGAGACGGAACGAGACAATGAAAGATGCGAGGCTGAGAGGAGAGAGACGGGGAAAGGACAGCGAAAGGACAGACGGGTCTAAAGCAGGAGAATGGAGTGAAGCAGTGATACCCAGGTCCACTTCGGCTGTGGAGAACAAAAACAAACATGTACATTATTTTGCCCCAAGCAGGGGCATCTGGTTTTAAAACGTACGGCCAGGTAGAGGAGAGGAGGAGCCTGCCAGCTGATCCTGTGTGTCACTGGGATGAAGCATGAGACTGAGTGACTACCGTGTTTGTACATTTGTATGTCATCCATCCCTCGTTCCTCAAATCTGCCCCCTTCTCACGTCTTTGATCATTAGCAACATACCATCCCAACCAGTTACTTGTTTTTGATAAGTGGGGGGTTGGGGGGGGAAGTCAGGTGTCAGATTAGTTCAATTCTCCCTCATGTGTTGAAAAGCTGACATGTAATGATTTTTTTTGATCTTGCTAAGGATGCATGATTCAACTCGGCCTGAATTGAGAGTGTGTGACTGTGTGTGCGTGCGTGCGTGCAGCAAACGGCTTATTACCACCCTAGCCACTTTTTAAGTTCTGTGTTTTCATATGGAACAGTTATAGCACACATAGGATGAGGACTTCAGTGCTCACAAGGGAAAGAACAATGACCGTTTCAAACAAAGCGACTGACCTCCTTGTAAAGGAAACACTTTTTAATTTAGATTTGTTCCCACCCCACTACTGCAAATGTTTGTACAATAATATTTTTGTGTAGCATTATCATTGCAAGGACCTGCTAGTCTACGTGGAGTACATGTCACTCTGTTTTTTTTGTTTTCCTTTACACATATGTACGCATGACCTCCTTCCTCCATATGAACCCCCTTCCTCTCATCTTGTCTGAATTCTGTTGTACTATAATGTTCAAAGTGTTTGTTTCAAAAGCTCCCTCTTAGACCCAAGTTGCTGTAGATATCCAAACCTGTGTACTAAAATCAGCTTTGCCAGCTTGATTATTAATGTTGCAATGCAGTCTTTTGAACTCATTCAAGAATGTGTGTTTCTCTGTGTCTATATTTTTTTAGTTGCCCGGTCACCCAGGATAGGCAGTAGGATGCTCTCTTGCGAGGAGACTCTAGATCTTTCCTGTCCGCCTTCACAAAATTGTGTAGTACACAAACGCTTGATTCACTGTAATGACGTGCAAGTAAATAAAGATGTTTTGCGGGTTAGGAATGGCTGTGGTTTAGATGGAGAACATTAATGGTTGAGGTGGGGTTTTTTTTCTTCATAAAGTTCATTGTATATAACTGTTGTAATTTTGTTTTCATAGTTTTAAGGAATTTTCTTGGTTGCATCAAAAACTTTCTTGATAACATGAATTCTGTATAAAATACATAAATGTTTGGAAAATGTTAGAAATAGTTGTTTAGTTGTTATTATTTGTATGTGGTAATTATTATTTTTAGTTGGTCCTGTTTAGTAATATTGTAACAATGAAGTTAATGTATTCAAAAGCTCAGTCCTTTGCTACTGTTCATTTTGCTATATTTTCTTTTAGTAATTAATATTAATAACTATTGTCAAAATATTTGTTGGGTATTTTTTTTTAAGATATTTGGTCAAGATGGCTTAAATATAATAACATTTTTAAACAAAGTAATTCATGACTTTGGCTTTGCTATTATGCTTTGATTGAACTGTTTTCATGTTCTCAGAAAAAAAGAGCCCAGTATCCCTCAATATTTTTTTGTCTTTTGTTGAAGTCAAAATTCCCTCTCTCACAGAAATGAATGTATTGAATGCCAATCACGAGCACCACTAAACATTCTAAATGTGTATTTATGAGACGTATTTATTATTTTGTACTGTTTCCAGCGATTGATCTAAGATGTCATCAATTCGATCAACCGTACTTTCTGAGATGCACACCCTTGTGTCAGTTACCATGGCACTAGTTAAACACATTTCTTGTCAGGTAGTACATATGATTGTACAGTGTAGTTTGATTTGTGTTTGTAAGATGAAAGATGAACAAACGTGGGTCTGGCCCATTATTTAGTATGGCAGATTGAGGTGATCATATTCCTCGTGATTGGATGTTGACCGCTACCATGCAGACATGAGAGTAACTGGGTCTGTTTTTATTGTCCATGTTTTTTATAGTTTGTTGTCTTTGCAGATATACCATTGGTCTGTAAACCACTGTACTTCGCTGTCTTTTAGAGACTTATGATACTTAAACATAGCTATCAGACACTCTAAATTTAACTCTCCATTCTCAAGAAATGGTCAAGATCGCAGAGTGAAATTCACATCAAGAATCACATCATTGTACCATCCCAACTGCCCATCACTTCTGTGTAGCATAGCCATTTATTAACTACCGAAATGGTTTTAAACACCATGCTTTTCTCTGACTCCTTTCTATTTGTAAATAACTCCGTAAAATGATGTAGACATGTTTTATAGTTATTTCTCACATTCTTTTCAGGTCTCATAGTCATGCGTTTGAATATTTCTGTGCTCCAAGTTTTTTGTTGTTTGTTTATAATATAAATTAGTGTGGTTCACACAATTCCTCTCAGGGTTTATTTTATATTGATTATGAATTTGTTGTTAATAGATTAATGAGCACCCACAAATGTCACTCAGTTCACTCCAAATCTGCTTTGGCATATCATTCATAAAGAGTATGTATCCATCCCCTGATTTTCGGAAGTTTAGAATGGATTTTTCAATTACACTCAATTAAAGCATATTTTTTAAAGTTATGGCATTGTTTCAGTTTCTTTTTTGAAGAAAGCGTGTCACACACTCTTAAGTCATTCACTTAAATGTTCCGTATGTTGTTCCGTAGACATCATTTGTCTAAAACACTAGATACACATAAACAGATTTTGTAAATGTATTGCGTTAAATTAGATTTGCCCACTGCTTTGAAAAGAAATGTAAAAGTTCTGCTCACACTGTGTGTACCTCTTCTGCACATTTGCCACCTTCCAATCATGCAATTGACCAATATCTCATGAAATTCAACAAGTTGTTCACCACATATTACAAAAAGTGCCTTAACAAATTAACTTTCTTAATTTTCAGCTAAAACTGGTCTTTTGTACATCCAAAGGTTCTTTGACACCTTGAGATTTTCTTGATAAATGACAAATAAATTATTGTCAGAATTCTCTCTCAATCCTTTTTTTTGCGCACCACTCTTTTGCACTCTCTGTTTGTCAGTGTAATGTTTTCAGGAAACAAACAGGTGTAAATCTTTTTTGGTGTCAGCTTTACATGCTTGTAACTAATAGACAGTGTTGGGGAGTAACTAGTTACATGTAATGGAGTTATGTAATTAAATTACAAAATAAATGGAATTGTTATCTGATACGGTTACTGAGAAAAGAATATGTATTTAAATTAGTTATTCATTAAAATGTTGGTGATAACAAAGGGGTTACATCCGAATTCATCCTCTTTGGTAAAAAGCTTTAAAACTTATATATAGAATATAACATTCATTACATTACATTGCATATATTTGCCATCTAGACAGGCTCCATTCATTTGGCAGCATGCACTACAATGTTGAGCGTTGTGGTTCTCTCTTCTCTTAGGAGGCAGCAGTGGTACAGGAGGTAAAGAAGTCGGTTAGTAATCAGAAGGTTGCTAATTCGATTCCCTGTCGAAGTGTCCTTGAGCAAGGCACTGAACCCCTAATTGCTCCTGATGTGCAGTGTGCCATCAGTGTAAATGTAAAATGTGTATACATTGTAAGTCGCACATATGTAAGTCGCTTTGGATAAAAGCGTCTGCTAAATGTAAATGTAAAATGTCTTGTTTGAACTTGCACTGCCAATCAAAAAGTAAGCGAAAGGAATCAAATGTAATAAGTGACAACACTTTTATGAAATAATTCAAATTGTTACATTACTTATTACATTTTTAACAGGGTAACTAGTAATCTGTTAGCTATTACATTACCAAAGTAACATTCCCAACCCTGCCGATAGGTTGATAACAGTCAATTGTTGATATGGTCATGCAATCCTGCAAGCATCCCTCATTTTTTATAAGCAGTCATGTTGAGTTTTATGACCAAATGCAAAATGATACTGTGAAAAGCAACATTTAGGCCATTGCATGTAGAGTAATAGATTTAGCAAAACTACTTATTTTAGTGGTGCTGTTTTGTGCAGAGATTTACATTTATAATGGATTTATACTTATAATTTGCATAGCTATGTCGTGTAGTAGTGAAGTTTTGTGGATAATATTTGGTTCTGAGGAGCTTTTTATTTAAGATTATTTGGGACCGATTTCACCAGAGGTGCAAAGTAGGAATACAGCACTCAAATTGATATATTAGTATTCAATGAGTCAGAAATGTAGAAGACGACCCTCCTTAATGAAGTCCACCATAGTGATAAAACAATTGACCCCCACATCAGGAAACACTGAGCCCCCCTCTACCTCCCCTACCCACCTGTCTGTTTCCAGAACTCAGGTGAAGAGGCAGCTGGAGAGGCCAGGGGTATTGTCTGAACATGGGCTCCCTGACCCCCACCATCTACAAAGAGTATCTGTTCAAGCAAATCTCTTATTTTTGAAAGTACAGAGTAAAGTGCATGCTATACTTTAGATAGATAGATAGATAGATAGATGGATGGATACTTTATTAATCCCGAGGAAAATTTAGGTCATCCATAGTAGCTTATATACACTTACTCACAGACATACATACATAAATCACATACACATAGGGGGGACATGTTCACAGGGAGTGGGGTGTTTACAGATACAGGAATGGATCTGACCCTATGGTACATTGTGCATAGCTTGGTAAAGTGTTGAGGAAAGTGTTGAAGTAGTGACTGGCATGTTTGCACAGGCATACATCATGAGCAGAGAAAGAGGTGGAAGGTGAAGTAACTATAATATAAAATGATATATTAATTGTATGAATTAAAAATGGTTTCTGTGTGGACACCTTATACAGAATAATTTAAGTCATCTTCATATTGATAAACTGATCCTACCTTCTCTAGTAGGCCGTAGCTATATTTGTTGTGCTAGCTTTAAAAACAGATTTGTATTTCTATTGGTTTGGAGAGAACAATGCCAGCACACAGTGCACAGCCACCTATAGGCATAATTTTAAGACCTTTATGAAACTCTTAATCCACAGCTTTGGCTAGATCCCAGGTTATGCTAAAGCTTTGTAAGACCTGAACCACCATATTTCATACAATATCTGCTGTTTACACACAGGTTATTAAAATGAGGTCACTGTGTACGAAATATCCGTTGAAGCCAAACATTAATGCAAACACCTCACAAAACACCTAGCAAGCTGAGAAGCTTATACTTGTTATTATTAAGTTATTGGCAAGGTGGTTGTTATAATTGACAACCCAGTTATCTGCAGGGACAAACCACTGCTATACCTACTTCAGTCGACGTAACAGATTCACACTAACCACTGTTATGTTTTTCTTCTTCCCCTCCTTTCGCCTTCGATTTCATTTCGAGTAGTATTATGACAGGTAATTGTGTTTCACTGTGTTGCCTAATTATGAAGCTCCTAGCAGGGTAATGCTATGGGGATTCTAGGCATGTCATTGTGGTCTCCTACACGAAATCATATATTTCAACAGGGGTATTATGTAATGGCTGTGGACTAACGTAATCAGTTGTCCTTGGGGCCCCCTTCCAGCAATTGCCTGCTTTGCCTCCCCTGTAGTGACGCTCTTGGGAGAGACTGTGCCAGAACAAAGCTGCAGGTCCCGATGGTATCAGACCCGGGGTCCTTAAAGCCTGCGCAGAACTGCTATGGATTCAACAACACCTCTTTAATCCTGAACCAGAAGAAGGCTCCAGTGCTTTGGAAGACATCCTGCCTTGTTCCGGTACCAAATAAGTCTTTTCCATCTGCCCTCCTTGACTATAGACTGGTTGTTTGGGTTCATCTAGCCGTGACCACCTTTCTGGACCCATTGCAGTTTGCCTACTGCGCCACCTGGATAAAGCCAGCAGCACTGTGAGGATCATATTCTTTGATTTCTCCATTGCCTTTAACATGATACTGCTACATGAGAAGTTCAAAAAGATGCAGGTAGACACCTCCACAACCTCCCGGACCATTGACTACCTGACAGACAGACCACAGTTTGTGTGACTGAGGGGATATGTGTCTGAGCAGGTGGTTAGCAGTACAGCTTTACTCACTTCACTTCACTCAATAGGTCTTACATAATTTGGAGTGTTGTAGCGAAACAATCTCTTCAAATTTTAGAGTTGATACTTCAATGAGAGTCAGAAGACCGAATGCGATGAACTAGAGTTCATTCAATCTTGCAGACTTTCATGTAATCAGAGTGGTGGTCCACGGAAATAACCAGTGCACTTACTTTTTATACTAAAATATAGTATATACGTTTTTCGTCACTATGCTTTTTCTATCGAAAGGTAAATGCATATCAAAGTTGAGCCAATCAGAATATTCTGCTCTAACCTAAACATTTATCCATGTTGAGCCAATCAGAATATTCTGCTCATTAATTGCCGAAGCCCATTTCAAGATGATGACTTATAATTTGCAGCTATGTCCTTATCAGTAGTTTCAAAACTGCCTGTTCTGGACGATTATGTTGTCAAGGCTCTGTTTTATAATTGTCTTGGGAACTTCTGCCTGCCCTTTGATGAATTCCGCATTCCCTATGCATAAACCCTTTTATTCATATTTGTATGTGTCTGAAAGCCTGCAGCTGTGTAAACTGTGCTGTCATGGTTTTAGAAAACAGGCCTCTCTGTTTGACCTGACCTCTGCACATAGGCCTCTCTGCCTGGCCTTACATGGCACTTGTTCTTGCAAAACTGCTTCATGTTCACCACACCACTGTATTACAACCATGTTTTTTTTCTACAGGAGCAATGCTTTGGGTCGTTTACAGGGTACATGACATGGCAATGGATGGAGTTATGGTAAATAGTTATAGCCTTCCTTCTTAAAGATTCCTTTTACTCTGTACAAATTACATACTTTACCAGCACCAAAGCACCCCCAGACATCACATGTCCTCCACCTGGTTTGAGAGATAGGGTCAAGCACTCCTCTGGCATCTTTTCATTTGTTCTGTGTCTCAGTAAGTGTCTTCTCTGTGATCTAAACACCTCAGCTCAGATCTATCTATCTGCATCACTAGAAAAAAATCAGAGATTACTTATGACCCGGATCATATAACTAGTCTGACCATTGTTTCCATTCAAATGTATAGGTTTAGCAAAGTTATCGGGAGCTGAAAGGAAGCGATTCCAAATAATGTAACTGAGGAGGTCAGCCTGGTCTGGGAATCAACATTTTGAGGACGCGGGGGCGCCCTAGGTACTTTTCAACGTCGATATGTGCTTAGTCTCGCGAGACTTCAGCATACTCTACTCGCTGCTGTAAAATGGAGAAGTTATATTGAGGCGCATACAAGGTAAGAGATATATTTTATCCCTGTCCGTGAACTTACGACGTACAAACAGAGAGGTAAAACAGGACAGCTAAGGGAAGCAATTGTTTTGAAGTCAAGAAATTTGGTCAAGCGGAGAGGTAAACGAATCTTTTCAGGCTAAAGTCCGGACATTCTACTGTATATACCGCCATTTTTAATTTGCGGTCCGACTGAAGAGCATTGTGGTGTGTGAATGCACGCGCCTTGCGCGCGCGCGATTCTACTCGTATCTATTTACATTCCGTTTGCAGAATTCCTTATGTGTGTCAATTACTAAGTCATTGTTCCCTCGTTGAAATGCACCCAAGGAAAATGTCATGGTCGTCGTCCATTCTGCTTTCAAATTTGAACCAATATCTACTAGCTGGATCTTGCCGAGCTAGCTGATGTACATGTGCCCGAGACTTGAGTGATGAGGGCTACATAGCCACAGACATGTAACATAACGATAGCCAGCAAGCTAACGTGCTAGCTAATGTTAACGTTACATGTTTGCGGCATTAGCATGTCAACCCCTTCCTCCTTGCATTTAGGTTGTAACATTATCATTGACAGACCCAGATTGCCATGGTTTATTTGGATAAGCTCTGTGTCTGTTAAAGTATAAATTATACAAGCCCCCCAAAAATCACGTAAAGTTGAAAGGCGTGATTTTTGTCATTTGAGAAAACGAACGCAAGGACTAACAGTTATCTTAACGTGAAGAACTTGGAACAATGTAACGTTAGGCTAGTAGTGGCTTTAGATCAAAAGTTGGCTAGCTAGCCTAGCTGGCAAGATGCCAAAACCAGGATCTAAGCAGATGTGTTTTGGGGATTTGAGACGTTGTGAAAATATGGCTCCGAATAACGCTATATAAAAAAAGCTAGCCAGTAGTTTAAACGTCATTGCCAATAGGGTCAATTATACTGACAGCACACTGCATGTAACTTATCATCAGCAACTGTTTAGTCATAAAGCTTCACGGTCACCTTAGCATCGACTTCATTTTTAGTTTTAGGTTTCGGTGTGATTGTGTACTGCAAATGGCCAGGCATTGTTTAATGGTGAATATGGAACAGCGTAATCAAAGTGATGAACGTGCCATGTAGCAATAATTCAGTGTGAGTTTTTGGTCCATTCGTGTTGATGGCTTCTCCCCCTATATCTGTACTGGCGTGAAGTAGCTTATGACTAATGACTGAACGTGTTGTGCTCCTGCCGTAGTTATTAAGGTGAATGTTGGGTCACCTGAGTGGCTGTCCTGTTGCACGCCCAGCGCAAATATAACGGCAATGGGTCGCTGAAAACAACAGTTTACAGAGTTTATATTCTCATCTTCTTCCTTGGTGAAGTTGATGTAGTTTAAGCCGTCCTGGAAAACTCAGCTATTAAACTTTTTAAGCAAACTGTTTTTATACATTTTTAAATCAAACACCAGAAACATGTAAAGTAATGGTTGTTTGGTCATTGGATTCATTATGTTTAGTTGGTAACTTAAGAATTCATCCCTATACTAGTTGCATGTCGTGGTCCATGGCACCAATATGTCAATCCTCTTATTCTATTTTTTTTTATATTTTGGGTTGTTTTGCTCAAATTCGTATTCATGGCTTTTCCAAATTTGCCTCATCTATTATTTTGGATGAAGGCAGTTAAAACAGATTAAACAACTTTACCTCAATGAATAATTTACATTTGGGTAAACTTGTTGGTATAATACTATACTATAATACATCACTTTTTCCTTAGTAATGTAAATGTATGGTAATGTTGGAAAATAATTCGACTCAACGCTTTAACATTGTTCAAATACCAAATGACAACACAGGTTGTTACGCACAATTGCAGCAGTAAAACTCCGAAATCCACCAATTCACTCAGTGTCATGCTAGGCCCGTATGAGGGAATGATTCAGCGGGATATTATGCGTTTCACAGCTAGCTAGCCAACCTACGAACGCATGTCGGAAACCGTAAGTATGAGCATCTTTTGGTCGCTTTAAGTGTGCGGAGTTCGACTGAATTGAACATGGTGTTAGCCATAGTTCAGAGCAAGACATTCATACACCACAGTCGGAACTGGTCGTTGACAATTGTGTTTGGTTGTGCGTTTTGGGGGATTCTGCCTCCAAACAGCTAATGGTAGCTACAGAAGAGTGCGCTGTCTGATGAAGAGGCCTGTTGCAGCCAGGCACTAGATTAGTCAACAACAGGATATGGAACTGAGTTAAGAAATGGATTGCTGTGGTTGTACCAATTGGTTTACGTCCTTATTTTTTTTCGACCAGTCTATTTCAGCACATGTAAGTTGGGTAGCTAACGTTCATTAGCTTGTTCATAGCTAGCTTGACGTATGATACACGTAAACGTCGCTAGGACTTTGTCTTGAAATGACCTGGTATTTGAAAATATTCCATGTTGACATCTTTCGAGTCATTATCGATTGCAACGTTAGCACTCTTGCTTTATAGCATTTGCTAGAGTGCTACCACTGTCGCTAAGTTAGCGCTTAGCTAGTTTTACACTTCACAGGTCAAATAGATAGCTGGCTAGGAAGATACACTAGCACGTTACTGTTGGTGTTATTAAGTCAGCATCCTGTGGTCATTACATCAGGTATCTAACACAGAGAAAATATTCTGTTTATATTTAATCAGTAGTAACCGACGCGCGTTAGTAGTAAGTTTTACATAGCTATTAATTATGTATGGAAAAACGGCTTGAGTAGCTAGCTTTGCTAGGCTAAATGCTGTAGGATAATTTGGCTACCTAGCTAATGAGCTGTGTTGACTGCTAGCTAGTGGTAACATTAGCACCCGGTTTTTCCTCCATTTCTGTACATTTCCCTATACGGATTAGCTTTGCGAACAGCCTTTCATGAACCAATATGTTAAAAACGTCTTTATTTGCTTTATGTGTTTGTCGCTTAGTGTGTTATAACGTTATGTGGTTGGCAAGAAACAACCAGCGATAGTTTTGCCTGCTAGCATTTTGTTCGGAACTTTGCTTGCTAGCTGGCATCGCTAGTGTGCCTTTCTAGTCAGCGACGAGGGCACGTCATTTTATTTATTTGTATGGTATAGTTAGCTTGCTTAATCGACTCTTCCATTGCAGCCATTCAGCTAGTTAACCTTAATTGTTTTGCCAAGCGAGTTGTTTTCACTGTGAAAGAGCCACCATTGATACTATTTGTTCGCTAGTTGGTTTCTTTATCTGCGGTCACACGGAAGTAGCGTTAGCTAGTTATGTTTTATGTACCAGCAAAGTGATATCGTTACTGTGAGTGTTATGCAGAATACCGTAGGTTACACAAACGCTTATGTTGAGGTTCCGTTTGCCAGTCACAGCATTGACACAATAGTAACAGGCTCTTTGGATCCTCTTTGCATGTATTACCCCCTTGGGTTATATACTCGAGGTGCTATTAACGTATAGAGGCCTAGGTAGGGACCGGTAAGAGTGGTGCATGTTATTCTAATTGCTCATTGTATTAGTGATCATGGTATTCAAAACCTACTGTGGGGTGTTCGGGAGGCTTGGTCTTAGGACAAGTGAAAGGTAGCTGTGTTCTCCAACTCTGTATTGATTTTAACAGGCAAACTCTGCTGTCACCGTTGCTTAGCTTGTCTTTTTGCTACTACCTCTCTGATCTGCTCTGATGCAGTTCCCTTGAAATTGTTTGCCATTAATGAAGCCGTATGAATTTCACCACTTAACAAAGGACCGTATTGCATATATTTACTCTTTTTATGCTGCTGTTAACAGTTTTAGGGAAGACTAGCTCTTTGATAGTTTTGGAGGTTGGCACGGACTAATGACTGATTATATTTTCATGAAATGTGTTCTGAATGTGCTTCATTGCATTTTCTAACACAGGTGTATCTGGAGAGAGGGATGAAAATGTAGTTCGAACTGTTTTACACGAACACTTACAGAAGACTAGCTGAAATGACCTAATTGTTGTCTTCCCCTTTGTCCTTTTGTTGTCTTCCTTGTTTAATCTCTTTAGGTATTGTAAATGAAACATGCTGTTAAGTTGGATTTGCCAAGTCATTTACAGTAAGTGTTTTTTGGGGTGTTGTGAAATATTTTGTACTGCTGTTTGCTTAACATGGTCATAACCTTTGGGGGTAATTTCACTGAAGAAGAAATCATAATCATATACACTAGTAGTGATCACAGTTGTGGTTGCATGTAAGATTGGCACGCCAGAAAAACATTTCGTGAAACAAACAACTATCATTCAACATTCGGGACTTTTTATCTGGCAACTAGGCCTGTTGATCAGTACTCTGTCACAGCGGAGTGTCATATTCTCATCCGTGTGTAGATGGAGCAACCCCTCATGTCTCCCTTCTTTTCAGGCGCAGCGAGTAGAAACTAGTGACCATGAAGGTTGACAGAAGCAAATTAAAGAAGACTCCCACTGAAGCGGTAAGTGTGCCCAGGCTTTTGATCGGCCTAATGTAGCAAGTGAGTGGGTGAACCGAGAGGTCCCTGAAACGGGTGAATGTCCTGACTGTCGTCCTCCCCTGTGTTCCCTTCAGCCTGCCGATTGCAGGACGCTGATCGAGAGGCTGAAAGGATGCAGCGACGAACAGCTGCTCCTGGAGCTGCAGCAGATCAAGACCTGGAACATCGGGAAGGTGAGTGTGCCAGCCTGGAGCTCTGTGAGTCACTGTTGTTCACACGGCCTTTAGATTCCCTGTTGCTGCAGGCTGCTTCAGACCTTTGGCAACAGGGTATCAGCAGTGTGCAGATGCATGATCCCCTGAGCCTCTGCTCTCTCCTCCCTCCTCAGTGTGAGCTGTACCACTGGGTGGACCTGCTTGACCGATTCGATGGGATCCTGTGCAATGCTGGACAGACCGTGGAAAACATGTCCTGGATGCTGGTGTGTGATCGGCCAGACAACAGCCAGCTCAAAGCTCTGTTGTTGGCTGTTCTCAATTTCACGGCCCTGCTGATTGAGTACAGCTTCTCAAGGCACCTGTACAGTTCCATAGAGGTATGTCACCGAATTCACAAAATGTTCCTTTACATTCCAAACCCAGCGCAAAGCTATTGTCCTCTGGTGATTTTTATTTTTTATTTTTTTCCTTGACGGGGACACCCCACGCTGTTTAAAAAAAAAAAAAAAATCTAATTATACATTCCATTATTCTCTCTTCTTTCCCCCGGTTTCTTGCAGCACCTGACCACCTTGCTAGCTTCCTGTGACATGCAGGTGGTCTTGTCAGTGCTGAACCTGCTCTATGTCTTCAGCAAGCGCTCCAACTACATCACCAGATTAGGTTCCGACAAGAGAACTCCTCTGCTTGCCCGCCTGCAACACCTGGCCGAGGTATGGCAAACATCTCGGCCTCTAAGAGCATTTGCCAATCAGGCCAAAAGGCCTGAAATCTTTTCCTGTGTTGTTTGTAATATTTTTCAACATCTCTGATCTTTATCTGAATAGTGGTTTAAAATGCCTCCGGTGCTTGTACTAATTGACCTAGGTGAACCTGTCTTGAGTACAGTAGCATACATTCCATTGCCCTGTCTGTCTTGCATTATGTCTGATTTGGGTCCCTCCCCCCCTCCTGCCTCTCCCTCTGCAGAGCTGGGGAGGCAAAGAGAATGGCTTTGGACTGGCGGAGTGCTGTAGAGATCTGGCCATGTCGGTGAGTGTTTCACTCCTCATCGTTCTCTTGCGGCAGCGCTCCCCCTCTTCTAATTAAACAAATAGTGCTGTAGTGCTGAGGATCAGTTTTTGGCGGCTGTTTTCACCGATTTAATATCTGTGTCTCCTCTGTTGTCTCACGCACTCTCTTTCTTTCTTTCTTTCTTTCTTTCTTTCTTTCTTTCTTTCTCTCCTCTCTGCCTGTTTTTACCGCGAGCAGAAGTACCCTCCCAGTGCCACAACTCTGCACTTTGAGTTCTACGCTGAGCCCAGCGCGGAGGTCAAAGTGGAGCGGAAGGTACGGTCATCCGTTTCTGTAAAACTTATACTTCCTAGTCATGAGGGGACAAGATATGATGGGCTGTTGGTGTGGGCTTTTACAATATGTCCTCTTTCTTCAATGATTTTTTTAAAAACAAAATGTCTGTCTGTCTGTCTTTTGCAGTCGAGCAGCAACACATTACACTACATTCACATTGAACAGCTGGATAAGGTAAGCCCTGTTGTGTTGGAGTAAGTGCACCGTAGTACTGCAGTTTTCAGAGGCATGGATTGGATGTTAATTTGCGCTCGCTCTCGTGTGCAGATCTCGGAGAGTCCGTCTGAGATTATGGAGTCACTGACGGTCATGTACAACATCCCGAAGGACAAGCAGACTCTGCTGTTCACACACATTCGCCTGGCCCACGGCTTCTCCAACCATAAGAAGAGGCTGCAGGCTGTCCAAGCCAGACTACACGCCATTTCCATCCTCGGTGAGTGTGCGTGTGTGGTGCAACCAGGGACCAGGTCTCATTAGTTTCCATTAATCCCTAAACAACCCCCCCCCCCCCCCCCACCCCCCGATGTACGTGTGCTGAAATGCTTTTTTTTCCCCCTCACTTATATTTGCAGTGTACTCCAATGCCCTCCAAGAGTCAGCCAACAGTATCCTCTACAACGGATTGATAGAGGAACTAGTCGATGTGCTGCAGATCACAGACAAACAGCTAGTGGTGAGCTGCTCTTTCTCTGCTTCTGATTTTCACCTATAAGAATTTACGCATCACTCGGTAAGGTTGGTGGCCAAAGCCTAGAAAAAAAGGGACGGTGCATGTTTTAATATCCGTCTGTAGCCTTAGGGAGGGTAAACAGCATATACATTAAGGTGACAGGAAAAGCAGGGACCATAATAATTTCATAGCTGTTACCCATACATCGCCCTGCATTATTTTTTTGCTGCAAACCCTGAAGCATATGTTCCAGCCAGTGGCTTACATGAATCAGATTATTTTCAGTATTGACCCTTCCGTATTCTCACCACCTCTCAATAAACAATTTGACCCTGTTGGTTGTCATTTATTGTCCTGTAACACTAACACTCACTCATCTGCACGGTTTCATGGCAGGACATCAAGGCTGCTTCTCTACGCACTTTGACATCAATAGTTCATCTGGAGCGGACGCCAAAGCTCTCTAATATCATCGACTGCACCGGCACAGCCTCCTACCACGGCTTTCTGCCCGTGCTCGTGCGCAACTGCATACAGGCCATGATAGGTAAGCAGATGGACGACTCCATACAGAAGAGAGGGTGCCCCTCAACAATTTTGTGGAAGCTTTTTATCATTTGAATATAAGTGGGAGCTCTGCAGGATCTTTGATAATTGTTACCTACACATGCAGCAGTACATAACAGCCTGGGTTGACCAGAGCAGTGGAGCGATGTGTTGGTTTACCCCCTTCTGTTGCGTTTGTTTCCAGATCCTCTCATGGAACCGTACCCGCACCAGTTTGCCACGGCACTCTTCTCATTCCTCTATCACCTGGCCAGCTATGACGCCGGTGGAGAAGCGCTGGTCTCCTGTGGCATGATGGAGGCCCTGCTCAAGGTGAACTCCCCCTTCTTCCCCTCCCCTCCCCTCTGCTCTGCTGTCTTTACAGTCTGTCTCTTTGACTTCCTTCCTGTCTGTCTGTCTCACTTCCTGCGCTAATGAGCCAGGTCATGCAGACAGTGATTTTCTGCTTTAGGGCTCTCTCCTCTCGTTTGCACTCATTCTTAGGTTTCGACGAGCAACATATTGACCTGTAATTGCAGCACTGTGGATGATGTCTTCATTTGGCTTACTCATGTTCTATTTATGCCACACAGGTGATCAAGTTCCTGGGGGATGAACAGGACCAAATTACCTTTGTGACGCGAGCAGTGCGCGTGGTGGACCTCATCACCAACCTGGACATGGCTGCCTTTCAGTCTCACGCCGGCCTTGTCATATTCATCAGCAGACTGGAGGTAGGCCTGTGTATACTGACGGAACTTAGTACACACCTGTTCTCTTTTCTGAGGCATAGTGTCATCTAACTGTGTGTGTGTGTGTGTGCAGCATGAGGTGGACTTGTCCAGGAAGGAGTGCCCATTTGTCATCAAGCCAAAGATTCAGAGGCCTAGCACGACAGGGGAGACGGAGGACATGGACACAGACATGGACAGTCAGTACCTTCATTAACTCTTCTTTCAGCCAGTGTCATCCAAGACAATGTCCAGCTGTTGGATTTGGTATTTTATACTTTTGGAGGAGCCATTTGTGTCTCACTTCAACTAGCTGTGATGCAGATACTGATGTTGTTGATGCTGATCTTAATTGCAGTGTCTGAGGTTTTCATGGAGAGCAGCCCTGGACCTTCCACCTCTGCCACCACCAAAACAGAGACAGACCCTCGAGCACCGAGCAGCACCGCCTCTACACCTAGAGCAGGTAACTACACTACCCAGAATGCAATTCAGAGGCTTTTAGAAAGGCTTTTGGAAGTTGACCGGAAGTTTGTAGTTTTAATGTTTTTAGTGCATTTGAACACTTCCTGGGTCCAAGGGGAAAAATCCCTATGGAAAAATGAATGGGTTTTCACAAAAGTAGTCTGTAGGTAGGTGTGAGCGAAATAATGCCAGTAGAAAACCTGGGCAAACCGTTTGGTGAGTTAAAATGTAGTTATTAGTCAGTCTTTTGTAACTAACTGTTGTCTCCTGTGTCGTAACAAAATAAAGATGCTGCTACCAATATGCTAAAAAGAAAAAAGATGGGCTACATTGTGTTGCTCTTGAGTGGTATCCATGGTTACAGACAACTCGGCCACAATTTGTTGCATAGTATAAATCAGATGTTTTAAGCAATCGAATCCTTTGGTAAACGATGTGGTTTTTTTTAAGTAAACTGCATCGTTGATCAGTAAAGCTAACTATGGCTAGCCCCCGCTCACTTGGTGAAATTTGACTCATTTAGTTCAGTGACTTGCTTTGTGTGTTTGTATGTTATTTTTCTATGTTAGCAGAGAGATGGCATCAGATATGTGTGAGTGATATAATGGGACCAAAGTCTATACAGAAACGACATACACGTGTTTTTTTTATTGAACATAATCGAATGTGGGGTCTCTCTCAAGCAGTTATTGAACTACCAGGGGCGTTCATTCCTCATTCATTCTGTAATGGGGATAAAATCTAATTTATTAATAAAAACGTAACTTACAAAAGGGCTAATCTGCCGCATACAAAATGACAACTTTCGCTCTCTATTTGTAGCAGTAAGTACAGCATGTTTCAAGGATTCATGGGAGATGGAGTCTAACTTTGCGTGCTTTCCTCATAGGTGTGCAGTGCATCCCGCAGAGGGCCGCTCTGTTGAAGTCCATGTTGAACTTCTTAAAGAAAGCCATTCAGGACCCGGCCTTCTCGGATGGCATCCGTCATGGTGAGCCCTGGCAGACGCTGCCCTGAATAAAGATCTGCATGTCTTATTAGCAAGGAGCTGCTAGTGGCTAATGGGCCAGTTAACTCCTGTGTATGCAACAGTCTGGCATGTCCTGGTGGTAGTGCATACTGATGGGTGTGTTCTGCTGACACTGCTCCATCTGTCTCTCTGTCCTGCTCACAGTAATGGATGGGTCCTTGCCTACCTCACTCAAGCACATCATCAGTAATGCCGAGTATTATGGACCCTCCTTGTTCCTCCTTGGTGAGTCTCTTTTTTCTCTCTCTCTCTCTCTCTCTCTCTCTCTCTCTCTCTCTCTCTCTCCTACATACACACATGCCTGCAGAAGCACTCTTCGCCCGAGAGTTCCATTTGTAGACTGTTAGCCCCGTCCTACCTGCTGTTGAGCTGTAATCCCCAGTGTGAGGGGACAACAGCAAAGAGCAGTGCTGTGTTGCTAGTGTTAATAGAAAACCAGACCTTTCTTGTACTGTCCCGTGTTCACTTCTGTCTCACTCCCTTTGTCCCCTTCATTCTCCCCTTGTTGTGACCCCATGCCAACTGACTCTCTCTCTCTCTCTCTCTCTCTCTGTCTCTTTCTCTCAGCTACGGAGGTGGTGACAGTGTTTGTGTTCCAGGAGCCCTCTCTGCTTTCCTCTTTGCAGGACAATGGCCTCACTGATGTAATGCTGCACGCGCTGCTCATCAAAGACGTGAGTCTGCGCCTTCCCAGTCACCCCGTTTCTCGCTCCTTCGTATATATATATGTCGATCGGTCTTCTTTCTTTTCCTCTCTCTCTCGCTCTGTATTTCATTTTCTCGCTTGCTGTCGTGATGCATAGGGAATCCCACATCATGGTTTCGGGCAAGTGTCCAAAGCCTGGAGGGAAAGAGGAGAGATAAATATTTCAATAGCTTTGTGAAGCCGAGAAATCAATGTTCAAATGTGATGGTGGGCAGAATGGGCTCCATAATAACTCTGGAGCTGGACAATATTTTTTATTATAATGTTTTTTTTGGCCTGGACTGTAAATTGCTGTTATAAACATTTGAAGTATATTTCAGCCTTTAGAGAGTATAAATTGATGCCTTTTTATGTGTCGAGACTTACTTAGTCTGACAACACAAAGAGTTTTGATAAATAAGCTGCTTTCTTTCCCACCATCCTTCTCTATTCCATTCTGCTCCTGCAGCACCTAGTGGTTTACTTGTTTAAATGTCACAGTGTGACAGACTGTGAACAGATAGGAATGGATGGACTGTATCCCCCTGTTATTGTAGTGGCAGTGTTCTGAAGGGATGGTTCGTGCTTTGTCATTCGGTGTGTGTGTGCGTCTTTCTCCTGCTGTCTTGGGCGTATCGGTACTTTGTGCTTCTCATCCCTTCATCTTACTTCATTTCTGTCTCCCATCCCTGCCTGCCTGCCTGCCTGCCTGCCTGCCTGCCGCGGTTGTGTTTATTCTGGCGGGCTCCTGTGGTGCATCTCCTGGAGGTTCCCCGCGGACGCCCGACGCCCGCTCTCCTCTCTCAGCCTCCTCCTACTCCTCCCCTGCCATTCCGAGTTGCTCAGTCCTCGCCCCCCCTCAGCACTCTGTCTCTCACTCGTTCTCTCTTCTGCCTCCCTCCCCTCTTCTTCCACTCTTTATTTTTTTTTTTCCTCCACGCTCTTTTTTTTGTTTCTCTTTCTCAGACTCTCTCTCTCTCTCTGCAGGTCCCTGCCACCAGAGAGGTGCTTGGCTCCCTGCCCAACGTCTTCAGCGCCCTGTGCCTAAATGCCCGCGGTCTGCACTCCTTCGTTCAGTGCCAGCCCTTCGAGCGCCTCTTCAAGGTGCTGCTGTCCCCCGACTACCTGCCCGCCATGCGCCGCAGACGCAGCTCCGACCCACTGGGTGAGCAACAGGATTCAGTACACACACACACACACACTTAAGTAGTTTATATACTCACTTGAACTCACTGTTTTTGCCGGTTCTGATGTGTGTGTGTGTGTGTGTGCGCCTGTGTGTTTCAGGAGACACTGCTTCCAACCTGGGCAGTGCAGTGGATGAACTGATGAGACACCAGCCCACTCTGAAGACCGACGCCACAACAGCCATTATTAAGGTGCGCTCATCAGCATCCACTGGTGCTACACAGCCCCATCATGAACAGCTCAAGATCAACCATGGTGGCTGTCTTTAGTGTTTTAATGACGTCCAACCTTCTCCCACAGTTGCTGGAGGAGATCTGTAACCTGGGCCGAGCCCCCGAGTACATCTGCCAGAAGCCCTCTATCCAGAAGGCGGACGGCACGGTGGTGGTGGCGTCCACGCGCTCCAACCACGCGGCAGAGGAAGCCTCCAGTGAGGACGAGGAGGAGGAGGAGGCCCTCCACACCTTCAGCCAGCAGCAGGGGGAGCCGGAGAGCAACAGACAGTTAGTTCACATTCCGTCTCGTGGCGTTTGTGTGAACAGGAGCCCTTTGTATGTCACTGGTGGAGTAGTCAGTGGTGGAATGTGATAATTGTGTTCCCTTCCTTTTGTGTGGAAAGTGTTGACCATGTGTTGCATGTGTTTTGCTTTCACAGAGTGGTCGGTACCGAGGAGAGGATCCCCATTCCCCTCATGGATTATATTTTGAATGTGGTGAGTGTTCAGCCAGTACCCGTAGGGTGACGACAGTGCTGAAATCACATCAATCCTCCATACTTGCCAAATTGAAAGACCTCGCAAAAACATATATCTCAGGGTTAACTAACTCACACACACACACACTCTCTCCCTCTCTCTCTCTCCCCCCCCCCCCCTCTCTCTCTCTGTCTGTCTTTCTGTGTGTTTTTTTTTTTTTTCCCTCTTCAGATGAAGTTTGTTGAGTCCATCCTCAGCAACAACACAACTGATGACCATTGCCAGGAGTTTGTGAACCAGAAGGGCCTGCTGCCCCTCGTCTCAATCCTCGGCCTGCCGAACTTGCCCATCGACTTCCCCACTTCCCCTGCCTGCCAGGCTGTGGCAGGAGTCTGCAAGTCTATATTGGTGAGACCACCTTCACCACCAAATAATGTAAATATATATGGTTCAGACCTACTTCTATCTTTGACCATCAACTTTTTGCAAGCAAACTGCTGGACACCTGAGTTGGTCCAGTCACTATTTATTTACAGACAGGAAGGACATCATGACTGTCAGCTCTGAATTTGCCCATGCTCATTCTCCGTGCCTCTCTGCCCCCCCCCCCCCCCCCCCCCCCTCTCCTCTCCTCCCCGCCCTCCCCCCCCCTCTCCTTCCCCACCCTTCCCCCTGCAGACTCTGTCCCATGAGCCCAAGGTGCTGCAAGAGGGCCTGTGTCAGCTGGATAGCATCCTGACGGCGCTGGAGCCGCTGCACCGGCCCATCGAGGTGCCCGGGGGCTCGGTGCTGCTGCGCGAGCTGGCCAACGCCGGCCACGTCACCGACGCCACGCTCTCGGCCCGCGCCACACCGCTCCTGCACGCGCTCACCGCGGCCCATGCCTACATCCTCATGTTCGTCCACACCTGTCGAGTGGGACAGGTGAGTCAGGGGAGGGGGACCAAAGGGGGTTATTAAGTTAACGGAAGGCTTGCAAGACGATGCGGTCAGTGATGGTCGTATGTATGAATCGGTGCCGTTGTGGCTCGGTGCTGTGTTTGGATACGTGGGCAGGAGCACTGTGAAGAATGCTGATGTGCATTCCTTGCTCGATCCTCCTCTGCCCTCTCCCCCTCCCCCTCTCTCATTCTCTCTCTCTCTCCCTTTCCCTCTCTCTAATTCGCTCTATCTCCCTCTCTCTCTCTCTCTTGCAGAGTGAGATCAGGGCCATCTCAGTGAATCAGTGGGGCTCCCAGCTTGGTCTGAGTGTGCTGAACAAACTGAGTCAGCTGTACTGCTCGCTGGTGTGGGAGAGCACCGTGCTGCTGTCCCTCTGCACGCCCAACAGGTCAGCACTCGCCTCTCATCACCTCGTCTATATATAGCCCGCCCTTTGCCACACACACACACTCAGCATTGTGTTTAACCTTTCACCTCTACCAGTCGCGCTAATACATTTGACTCTCTCTCTCCCCCTTTCTCTCACCCTTTTCCTCCACTCTACCCCTTTGGCCCGGCAGCCTGCCCCCCGGTTGTGAGTTTGGCCAGGCCGACATGCAGAAACTGGTGCCCAAGGAGGAGAAGCCGTCCGGCAGCAGCACCGCATCCTCTAGCAGGAGAACTGGTAAAGAGAGAAACTCTTAATTTGTGCACTAATTAAGAGAGTGGAAGCACGGCCATCTCCTCACACCACACTCTAACTGGTGTCACGACATAATTATGCAAACCCCTCCAGGAGGGATGCTACGGTACACAGTATGTTGTCGAACTGTTTGGTACGCCCCCTACAGTTCAATACGCACACAGGAACTGCAGTAGTACGACATGTTCTTTTCCTATAATTTCAGAAAATGAGTTGACACACGCCCCATCTAGCTCTCACCACTGATAGTCTGGACCTCCGGAACAACTGAAAGCTACCTCGCTGTAGTAGAGATGGCAACCAGGCCTAATCCCATTTTTGCAATTTGCCTATCCCCAATGCCATTTTTCTAAATCAAAATAAATAGTTAATTGTTTAAAGGGCGACATGTGGTTTCGGCCCCCCCTTTTCCCCCTTTCCTTAAATCTAAAGACACTGAAACCCTAGTTACCGTGGCCCAAAAACTGTGATAGAATGGACCCACGGTTCAGTATGTACTGTTGCATCCCTAACCTCCAGCATGTTGGCTCGGAGAAATTGCTTTAATTTTTTTTTGGAGTGGAGTGGCTTAAGGATAAAGGTTTTAATTTTTTTTTTTCAGCAGGACATATTGCTAGGATTTGATCTCAATGCAAATTTAGACACAAAATATAGCAAGTCTATTAGAAATGTTGTGAAGGGGAAAAAAAAAAAAATTTCCTCTTGTTTTAAAAGTTACATTTTTGAAGTTTTTAGTAGTATTCAACATAACATTTTGGGGATACATGTTGTGCTGTTTGAAATAGTTGAGTATTGTGATGCCTGCATCGTTATAGAAGTACACAAAGTCAGAGTGTGTCTCATATTTACCACCTGTTACTTTAGTTCCTGACACTGTGTGTGATGTTTCCTCCAGCAGAGGCAGATGCGCTGGGAGTCGACCCCTCAGCCCAAGGCCTGTTGGAGGGTATGGGCCTGGACGGAGACACCCTTGCACCCATGGAGACGGATGAGCCCACAGCAACTGACCCTAAGGCCAAGTCCAAGCTCACGCCAGCCATGGCCACACGCATCAAGCAGATCAAACCTCTGCTCTCCGGTAAGGGGCAGTGTACTTCTGGGATTTAATATTAAGATCAGCAAGACTGGAATGATATTTGTGTTTGTCTTTTCTTAGTGTCAGCAGATTGTTTCAAATAAATGGATTATTAATTGTGTTGAACCCAACTCTGTATTTTCTGGCCTGATGGTAAATTTCACTGCTGTTACCCTCCCAGCTTCTTCGCGGTTGGGTCGGGCTCTGGCCGAGCTCTTTGGGCTGCTCGTGAAACTGTGCGTGGGCTCGCCAGTCCGCCAGCGCCGCTCCCACCACACCACCAGCACGGGTACTGCCCCCACCCCTGCAGCCCGCGCCACCGCCTCCTCCCTCACCAAGCTGCTCACCAAGGGCCTGAGCTGGCAGCCACCACCCTACACGCCCACGCCACGCTTCAGGTATGACGGACGCCTCCTCTCATTCCTCTGGGATGCTTGAAACCTCCTGGTTTGGCTTTAGCTCTGGGCTTCAATGGTTAATTCAAATCAGCATATATTAAATGCTGATGGAATTCTACCAATCTCCTCTGATACCTACAGTATGCACATAACATTATTGTAAATTAGCACAAGTATCTTCGACCCCCGGCAACAGTGGCCATAACGTCTCTAATTGAGAATAGATATAAGTATCCACGCGGACACTTCTTCCCTTGGACATTTGTTCTCTCCTCCCTCTCCACCCATCCTCCCTCCCTAGGCTGACCTTCTTCATCTGCTCCGTGGGCTTCACCTCGCCCATGCTGTTTGATGAGAGGAAGTACCCCTACCACCTCATGCTGCAGAAGTTCTTCTGCTCCGGAGGCCACGACGCCCTGTTCGAGTGAGTCTAGCAGGATACCTGCGGAACGATTTAAGAAACAAGCTAATGCCGGAGACAAATAAGAGGGTGGTGTTAGATCAGTGCTGTTAGCCGAGGCTAATGTGGATGCATCTCTCTCTCCTGACCCACAGGACATTCAACTGGGCCCTGTCCATGGGAGGCAAGGTGCCCGTGTCTGAGGGGCTGGAGCACACCGACCTGCCCGACGGCACAGGAGAGTTCCTGGATGCCTGGCTCATGCTGGTGGAGAAGATGGTAAACCCCAGCACCGTGCTGGACTCGCCCCATTCCCTGCCCGCCAAGGTGCCAGGAGCGACCAGTACCGCGCCCCAGTTTAGCGCCCTGCGCTTCCTCATTGTCACCCAGAAGGTGAGACGGTCTCCTCTTGAACCGCGTGTGGTGGTACTGCTTGTTCTGTTTGTTGTTGCTCTCAGTGGTGCCATTGTGGGATCCTCTGTTTTGTCAACAGAAGATTATTCTCACCTGTCCATGATGGATTAAGATGAATGCTTTTGATATATTACATATTTCCTTTGATTTTTAAATTGCTGTTCTTTCTCTCTCGTCTCCTAGGCGGCCTTCAACTGCATTCGCAGCTTGTGGAACCGCAAGCCCCTGAAGGTGTACGGCGGGCGCATGGCTGAGTCCATGCTGGCCATCCTGTGCCACATCCTGCGTGGCGAACCCGTCATCCAGGAGCGTCTGGCCAAAGAGAGGGAGGGCACCGTGCGGCCCGAGGAGGAGAGCAGCACCTCCTCCTCCTCCGCCGCCCCGGCCGCTGGAGGCACTGCGCCCGTGGCTCCTGCCGGAACCACTGGAGAGGCAGCGCCTGCAACAGGCAGCGTCGCACCGACCGCAGGAGGAGGAGCAGCGGAAGAGGGCAGCACCTCCACGCCCAGGAGAGAACCACAGGTCAACCAGGCTCAGCTCACACAGGTAACGAAGAGCAGCCAAGACGAAGAAAACGTCTTAGTCTTTGCAGGATTGCTACTTTTCCCCTGGATAGAACGGGTTCTCCCCCTTTTTTTAATATACACGTTTTAATATTTAATTCCTTTCATGTTTTTCCCAATGTCCTAATTTCTTCTTGTCTCCCCGTTGTAGCTGATGGATATGGGTTTCTCCAGAGAGCATGCCATGGAGTCCCTGCTCAACACCAGCACCATGGAGCAGGCCACCGAGTACCTGCTCACACACCCCCCACCTCTGCTCAGCGCCGCGGTCAGGGTAAGAGCAGACGTCCCCTCCGCACACACACACACACACACACACACACACACTCACACTCACGCACGCACGCACTCAAGCTCACGTTTGGACAACACACATGGAATACACACATGCACATAGTCCCTCATGGCCTGTACAGTGTAGTTACTGTGTGCCGTGTTTTCGTAGGAGTTTGCCATGTCTGAAGAGGATCAGATGATGAGAGCCATAGCCATGTCTCTGGGACAGGAGGTCAGCATGGATCAACGCTCTGACTCCCCCGAGGTGGGCACTCACTTCCTCTTTCACATACACACACACACACCTACACACACACACACATGTACACACAAGCGCTTGTGCGCACACACGCACACATGCATGCACGCATACCTAAAAGCTCATATGCTTTGACAGCTTGCTGTTTTTAGCTCAGGGTTTTTATTTATTTATTTATTTATTTATTTATTTATTTATTTATTTATTTATAAAACATCACCTCTCTCATATACACATCATATTACCATCTGCTTCATAAATGTTTGTATCTATTATGTTACCGGCATGTCACTGTTTTTATCAGTACACTTTGAGTGGGCCTACAGTGCAAACCTAATCTCTCTCTCTCTCTCTCTCTCTCTCTCTCTCTCTCTTTCCTTCTTTTTCTTTTTCCTCTCTTTCTCTCCTTCCCTCTCCTTTGTTCCCCCCTATGGCAGGAGGCAGCGCGTCGGCGTGAGGAGGACGAGCGGCGAGCGCGGGAGCGGTCCGAGGAGGAGGAGGCCCGCTGCCTGGAGCGCATCATGGAGGCCGAGCCCATCGACAGCACCGAGCTGCACGCCTTCACCGACACCATGCTGCCCGGCTGCTTCCACCTGCTGGACGAGCTGCCCGACACCGTGTACCGCCTGTGCGACCTGCTGATGACCGCTATCAAGCGCAGCGGCCCAGAGTACCGCGACCTCATCCTCCGACAGGTTGTCAACCAGGTCAGTGCCCCCCCCCTCACCAAACACCCGCCACATCCCACGTTTCAGTGCTGGAAAAACGAGGCTGAGGTCAGAACGCAAGCATCTGTTTGTCGCTGGAAAATGGCTTCAATTAAAGTGAAATCTTGCAGGAAAGATATGTGGGCCTGAGGGTAACGGAACGACCATTTAGAATAGTCTGGGCTGTGCGTCTTCGGAGAATGTCTCTTACGGAGTATTCATTTGAAGTGTGGAGAACCAGTTGACTCATTGAGTCTGTCTCTCTCTCTTTCTTCCCCTCTCTCTCTCTCTCTCTCTCTCTCTCTCTCTCTCTCTCTCTCTCTCTCTCTCTCTCTCTCTCTGCTAACAGGTTTGGGAGGCTGCAGATGTGTTGATCAAGGCCGCAGTGCCGCTCACCACCAGCGACACAAAGACTGTGTCCGAGTGGACCCGCCAAATGGCCACCCTGCCTCAGGCCTCCAACCTGGCCACCCGCATCCTACTGCTTACACTGCTCTTTGAGGTGAGAACAACATTCAACTAGAACATTCTTTACTCTTATTCTTTATTCGATACTTCCTATATGGCCCTCTGCTCACAGTTCTCATGCTCTCAGAAAACACACCTATGCTATAGCAAAGCCTGCTGGTTGCTAATGCTCTGACAACAGTAGTACTACACTCACCCCCAGACTTTAACACCTTTTTCAAACATATATAATATTCTCATCAGTCATACTGTCGTGCTAAACACACACCTCTAATTTGGCCTTTTGTGTGTGTGTGTGTGTGTTTAGGAGCTGAAGCTGTCGTGTGCGCGGGTGGTTGAGAGCAGCGGGGTGCTGGCTGTGCTCATTAAGCTGCTGGAGGTGGTGCAACCCTGCCTGCAGGCGGCCAAAGAGCAGAAGGACATCCAGACTCCGAAGTGAGTCCGCCGCACACACCTGAGCAGCGCTCTCGGCCTCTGATTACTGCCTCCATCACAGCATGCTCTCCCTCCCTCTCCCACACAATGTTCCATTCAGCCAGTTTCCCATTAGAGCTGTAGTTGACCTTCTGCTGTTCCTTTTGTGTGTAGGTGGATCACCCCTGTGCTCCTGCTCATTGACTTCTATGAGAAAATGGCTGTTTCGTCCAAACGAAGAGCTCAAATGAACAAGGTGTGTAGTCCCTCCTCGTGGTGCAGAAATGACTCCACCATGGTGATTACTGATCAGAACTTTATTTAACAGATCAGTTTGATGCCTGTGGTGGTTCTTACTGCAGTGACTGTTAGTGTTTTGTCCACGCCCTCTGTAAGCTGTCTCTCTCGTTCTCCCATATCCAGTATTTGCAGCCCAACGGCAACAACTGGCGCTGGTTTGATGACCGCTCAGGCCGCTGGTGCAGCTACAGCGCCAGCAACAACAGCACTATCGACTCGGCCTGGCGTGCCGGGGAGACCAGTGTGCGCTTCACCGCCGGCCGGCGCAGATACACAGTGCAGTTCAACACAATGGTGCAGGTATGTCTGACTGTGCCACCCTGCGCCCGCAGTCATATGCCCAGGGGTGGCAAGGTGTTTTGTTGTCTCTCGATTAGATTATTTATTAGAATAGAACTATGGGTCTAAACCTAAAAATCTTTCTTCTTTTTTTTTTCATTGGAGTATGTAGGTCATGCTATTAAACCTCGTCTAGAGATCTTAGAAGTTTGACATTTTGGGATTGTGTTGTGTCTTATTGCTCAATACAATCCCATTTACTAAACTTAAACTGAACCTAAATGTGCATCTGTTTGTATGGTGACAATAGTGGTTGTGGTTTTTTGTCACAGTGAATTTACCTCTGCTACAGAGTGATGCATAATTTAGGGCAACTCAAATGTCAAAACATTGTGTATGGCAGCTTTTCACAGCTATATTGACTTTCATATGAGACATTTTGAATAGCTACGCCAGACAGTGTAACCTTTTGAATAATGCATGAATGAAAAACTTTTTTTTGTATAAATTATTAATGCTCTTTGAAAAAATGTAAGTGTAAACATTTAACTGCATTATTCTGGTAACAACAGCACGTCACCATAACCTTACTTCTCATCTGTATGCAGATAAGTCTTTCTCTGTGTCGCTCCTGCCCTCTCTGCTCACCATCCATCAACTCCAATGCAGCTCTGACCGTGTGTGTGTGCGTGTGTGGTGTGTGTGTGTGTGTGGCGCGCAGGTGAATGAGGAGACGGGCAACCGGCGACCAGTGATGCTGACTCTGCAGAGAGCGCCACGTGCCCCCAAGCCCTCTAAAGCTGGCATCTCCACGGACACGGACAAGGAGGAGGGCGAGCGCGAGCGTGCCAAGACTGAGGACACCCAGGCTGATGCGGGTAACACGCCTCACTCCACTGCTTTTGGTTACATAGATGGCACAAGTGCCAGCACCAGCATAAACATCTAGGCTAGGCATATTTGTGTCCAGGCTGTCAGCTTTTAATGCTACGCAAAGGTACTGGGCAACTCCACATTTCCTAGCACATTGGAGCATTGAGCTTCATGTTAAATCAGCTAATAAATAGAAGATCTGTCCAACCTTAAGACATCTGCTCTCTCCAAAAAATGTGTGCTCATCCTGTGTAGTGATGTAAACTCAAATGTTCACTCGTGACCCTCAGACTCTGCATCAACGGCCGTGGAAATGGCCCCACCCTAAAGACGACGCGGAGCAGAAGGACTCCTCTACGCCGGCCGCCCCGGCCGCCCCGGCGGCCGCCGCCGTCCAGGACTCCTCAACGGAATCGGGCGGCATCGTGGTGCAGGGCCTGACGGAGGAGATGACCACGGTGCTGATCCGCGCCTGCGTGAGCATGATCAGCGTGCCGGTGGACCCGGACACGCTGCACGCCACGCTGCGCCTCTGCCTGCGGCTGACGCGCGCCCACCAGTACGCCATGATGTTCGCCGAGCTCAAGAGCACGCGCATGATCCTGGGCCTGACGCAGGGCTCCGGCTTCAACGGCTTCACGCCGCTCGTCACGCTGCTCTTCCGCCACATCATCGAGGACCCGGCCACGCTCAGACACACCATGGAGAAGGTGCCTCTCCCAGTCCCATTCAATGAAATTCCCATTTTTTTTTAGGCCTGGAAAAGTCATGACATTCAGTAGAAATCATTGAGAGTTAGGGAAGAGTCATGACATTTTGAGTTTGTTGCATGTAGGTCTAATGAAATGACTTATGTTATTGTGCTCTTCCATGGGTAATGGTTTGATTTGCGTATGTCTAGAGTGTGGATACAGTTTCAACTAAATGAATAGAAAAGGTTGTTACTTTACATTGGGCCTAATTACTGAATGAAAAGTTGTGTAAATGTAGTTTTTGAAAAGTCATGGAGATTTTCTTACTGGTCCTTTAAAACCTCATGGAAAGATTTTGAAATGTTATCAATGAAAATAGTTGGGAACCCAATTCAGTGTGATTTGTGTTTTACATATCGTGTCCAAACTGTGTTTATCTTAACATCATTTCATTTTCTTTTATCTCTGTCCCCCCCCCCCCCCCCCCCCTCTCTCTCTGTCTCTTTCCGTGTCTGCCCTTGCCCTCTGTGTGTCTTGTAGGTGGTGCGCTCTGCTGTGACCAGCGGGGCTGGGAGCACCACCTCAGGCGTGGTGT